>NC_059471.1:126386711-126693575 GCF_018139145.2 Gymnogyps californianus
GCTGTGCTGTGTTTTATACCGATGTCGTGCTTCCCCTACAGGGAGCCCAGCCACTCGCCCGCGGGAAGGTTGTTGTCCTCTGAGCAGCAGTTAGCAGGCTTTCAGCAGGAGGCAGGGGTCTGGGGCCTGGCTTTTGGTTAGTAAAAATCTTTAGAGGCACTCTAGGAGGAAGAATTTTGCACCAGATTAGAAAATGTGAAGTACCCCATAAGAAATACACACCCAAGGAACAGCAGCATAAAGTGATGCTGGGGGCCTCAGGGCTGCCATTTGCTCTATCTTCCTGGTGTATAAGTACCCCTAATCTGGCTCTACCCCCCCATTTCTCACATTTTGGGGATGTAGTATGACCCTGTAGACGGCGTACCTCTGACAGCACATGGAGAGACCTGCCTTCAGTCCCTCCTCTTGCTCCTGCAGCAGGGAGAGCACTGTCCCTGCGTGGGAGAGTGGACAAGGACATGCTGAGGTGGAGGCACTGGCAGAGGGAGGTGAGGGATGGGGTGGTATGCACCATAGCACAACTGCACTCGGCAATCTTGGTACCGCTCAGTATTGTGTGTTTAGAGTCACAGTACCACGCTGGGACCAATATTTGGCTCATCCCTCATACAGACACTGTAAGAGCTGCCAGGGATCTCCCGGCTTTGTCTCTCCCACCAAGGGAGACAGGCGGGGAGCTGCACAAGTCACTGTGGTGGGAGGGGATTTCACTCCTGTTCCAGCTCACACGAGAATCACTGTAGACAGGGCCACCAAAAAAAAACTGCTTAGCAGTTCAGTCTCACGGGAAAGTTTCACTACCAGAAAGCTAGTATAACTTGAAACCTCTTGGGCAGATGAACTGGCTCTGTATTCTGCTGAGATGAAACAGAAATATGATTATGCTTGATCCCTCAGCTGGGGTCATACTGCTCAGTCCGTGCAACAAGCAGAAGCAACTACAATTTCTCTGGTGGCTTAACATCTTCCTTCCGAGAGTCCTCCTGGCGCCGAGCTGTGCTATGCATGGTCCTCACGCTCAGCAACCCTGGCCGAGCTGCCTGCAGCGCTGTAGGGAACAGCAAACCTTCTGAGACCATTTGATCTCCCTAGACTCTCGACAAAAACTTCTCCATGCGTGCTTTGGTCTCGAGAAAATGACTTCAGGTGCTGCTGCGGGAGCTGATTTACGAGGGGAGGCTGAAAGAATAAAGGGCCTCACACACTTCTCATATTACATTGCATCTAGCTGGTGTGAATTCAGGGGCGTTTACGCCTGGCTAACTGAGGGAGAATTGGGCCCAGACCCAGTATATCTGTCTGACCAACAGAGAGGATCAAAGACCTGTAAATGCTAAGCAGGGGTGGTCCAAAAATATTAGAATCAGAAGTAATGGGATGAACTATATCAGAGTAAAATTTAAGTTGTAGAGAAAAGATTGCAGCCGACATCCATTCCCTAAGCTGTTGTTCTGCCTTCCACAAGAAGCTTCTAGGTATGGCTTACATCAGTCAGGAAAGGGGATTAAATGGGTTTTGGGTTTAGCACAGTCTGGCATGCAGCAGGCAGACTAGATCGTGAGTATTTTGAGCGCTGGTGGCTTGCAAGACTTCAGAAGGTGGTCCGCAAGTGGATTACAGCATCCTTCTCCAAATTCCCACCCATACACTCATGCCTCATGCAATATCTAACACATGCAGTCAAATGAAATGGCGACAAATAAAAGCAGCTGGCAGAAATGAAAAATGCAGAATTTCAAAGCTTAGCCTGATTTTTATTTGGCTATAACTGCAGGCTGCTGCGTGGTATCACACCACGAAAGAATCTGTGGATTTCTTTTTTCTTCCCTGAAAGGTTAGTTTGTTCTTTGGATTAAAAAAGGATCGGAAACACTAAGCTATATAACCTTTTAAAGTTCATCTAACCCTTGTTCTCAGAGACTGTAAATTCCTGAGCACCATGGCCTTGGTATCAGCTGTGATTCTTTTTTCTAAAAGGAGACCTGGTTCCTAAAGTTTCAAAGAAATGACTGGTAGGTGCTTTGCTATCCTGCTCTTTAAAATGTAATAGAAGTGTATGTGTGCACAGCCTAATGAGAAGACAAAACCAGGGCATATATGCACAGAGGCATAGAGCTGTAAGAGCAGCTCTTCTCTTTTTGCCTTTTACACAGTCTCCAGATTGCAATAGGGTGACAGTATTCAGTGGAGACACGATGTAAAAGTAGAGAGGAGAGTATTAAAAGGATACCGCAGATAGGCAATGCATAGCCAGACTGACCCAAAGGAGAGGGACATAAAACGGTTCAGAAGTCAGTGTCATACTAGGAATAATGAACAAAAAAAGGGAAACTGTAGGTTGGTAAAGTAATGATGTTTTGAGAGATGTGTCCAAGTTAGACAAGAACACAGCAAGGAGAAGCCCTGTCTTGGGGCAGTGTCTCCTGCAGGCTCCCCCAGTTGGGCTAGCCGCTGGGGCATAGCTTGAGAAGGTTGGTCTAGGGAGGGTGACACCTCTGACATTGCTTGGGAGGTCAGGAATGTCCTCTGGCCAGCTGGACCCTCTGGGGAGAGGGGGGGGGTTATCCCAGGGTGCGTCCTTGGGTCCTGGGGGCTTGCACCAGCCCTCCTTTGGCCCCATGAGCTCTCGGCTGACCCCAGGGCACCTGGGAAGCACCAGCTCGTGCCTGGGGCCAGGGGCTTCCCCACAGGCTGAGCCCAGAGCGGGACCCGTCAGCGCCGCGGGGGCTTCCCTGCGCTCCCCTCGGTGCCTGACTGTCTCCAGGCCCCAGCCGCCAGGCTGGGATGTGGGTTAGCAGATTTTTTCCACGCTGTTTCTCCGGGATCCCTGACAGAGCCCATCAGAGCTGCCTTTTATCAGCACTGCACGCCTTAGTGAGCCTGTCATGACTCACACACAATGTGCTCTGTGCCGGATTAATCCAGCCGGCTTTCATGCTCAGGATGTGGGCGATGGGCAGGGTGGGGGGGCACGGGGACAGATGCAGGGCTAGCGGGGGCCCAGGAGACTGGGGATCCCCAACCTTTTCACTTGCTGAAGTTAAGGACTTTTTTGAGGGCTGTTTCAGGGGACAGGGGAAGAACAAGCCATAAGTGATGAAAAAGAAAGAAGGAAAGGCAACAGGTGTGTGGGAAAGTGGTGAAGGAGGAGAGATTATAGGTAAATAATAGGTGAATAAATGGACTACAGCAAAGACAGAATGTGATGTAAAGGGAGATCTTTGTGCCTTAAAATGTAAGCTCCCTTGTTGATAGACGTGACAGGTAGCTATTTCACATAGGTGTAATTACTCAGGGACTGCACCCCAGTTAAAGGGATCTTTTCAGCCTTCAGCATTAACCTGGAACACCTTTAAGATGCCTCCCTATCTTGACTGTTTATGTCTGTAAACCCCCAATATCTTACTTCAGATTAAGGGAATCAGCAAAATGTGTGAAATCCTAAACCCAGTGAAGTCTGTACTGACGGGAATAAGACTCCCATTGACTACTGTAGCACCAGGTTTCCATGCAGAGTCTCCACAGAGAAAAGAAGTGGTCCATCTAACATGAGAAGAAACGAACTGCTTTTTCCAACAAACCTCTGCAAGCCTAAAAATGGATAGCAGGGGAAAAGGATTGGTAAAAGCCACCTAACCTGATACTGCACAAACATCTCACACTCCCTGCCATGATTCCTAGCTGAAGGTGTGCACACACCAAAAAACCCCGATTTTCCATGAGCTGGGGATGTTGCAGACGTGCATACACATAATGTGAAAGCATATGCTAACACATTATCTATATTGCATATATACATATATATATCTCCTCCAATCTGAGATTCACAATGTTAATTTGAAATTATCCATTCTATTGCATTTTACCCATGAAAGCCCTATTTTCAGCACCTACTGCCTAAGTTCCCATCTCCACTAGGAAGGGTGAACTACTTTATAACATCCTATCCTGTCTATCCACTGCACATGCATCCTAAAGTTTCCAAATAATTTCCCACTCAAGGACCTGAATAAGCTTGCCTGCTGCTGAAATGTCACCTTCTCTGGGGTAAAACACATGTTTTTTGATTGGAAATAATTGATAATTTCCAATTAACCAAACCTTTTCTTGAAGACCCTGTCCTCCGCCCAAAATGTTGAGTGACATTGTAAAACCCTCCCCAAACAAAAGAGGCTCTCTCTGACTGCCGATCCCTGAACTTTTTAAGACAAGGAAACAAATGGACCTGAACTGGGTCATCTCATAGACCTGGGAGCCCACTGACTGTCCAAATATTTCCTGTCAATGAACCGACTACAAACAGAACAGCAGTTCTTCACAACATCCCCTGTAGACACATAGTACAGAGCATAGGCACAGCTGTATCCACATATAACACATTTTATACCAATATACCTATCACTGCGCAAAAGGAAAATGATACCTTTGCAGGGATATGTTTCTTTTATATTGTTTTTACCGTGTCTGAAACAGGAATTGTACGAGTAAAACTATCCTGTTGCCAACCCCTCTCCGACAGAAGGCAGAGCTAGCACCGGCTCACTGAGATTGATTTTATTTCAGAATACATATGTTACCTCTCGTACACATTCGCGTTCGGACATAAGGGGTAACATGTATATTCTGCAATAAAATAAATCTCAGTGAACGTACGATATTTCTGTCTGACATCAGGCTGAGCTCGTCACAACCAAGTCTATGTCCCTGACTTGGACCCTAGTGGTAAAACTAAACTGACATCAAGTTGGTTTAGTTTACACCAGCATAGATTTCCTAATATAGACAGGCCCTATCTCTGTCCTCCCGTCCCACCCCCCTCTTTAATTTGGCGCTCTGAGTTTTGATGACTGAATCACTTCCCCCTTTGTTTCTCTGATTTCTTTCCTAATCTTCTGCTCCTGAAAGATGCTTAGTTCCTGAATCCCTGTACAAATACACTTTCCTTTCTAAGCTTCTCACCAGCCAAACAAGGTTTTATTTGTTTATTTAATTTGACATGCCGAGAGAGAAATGATCCCATTTCCTATGGATTATCGAAGTAACAAATAGCCTTACAAGAGGGTAAACAAAGTAAAACTCATGCTGAAACTCCTTTGAAGCAGGGGCTTCCCGTTCACATCCCTTGCTAATGTGAGTCTTTCCCCTCTCCTCCCTGCCGCACATGGGATGACTTTCTGGTCACTTTGGACCGTGGCCTCTGCCCTCAGACCAGCCCGCTGCTGGGGCTGAGCTAGTCATCACCTCCTCATCTTTCCTTTCACCAAACTCACCATGAATTTCCCACAATATGGCCAGACAGCTTTGAACTTGCTCTGTGAATGAGCATTTTCTCCATCTTGTCTTTGGCTCCATAGCCCAGTTCCCCCATCAACTTTCCATGTTTGCAAAGATTCAGAGCTAGAAAAACCTGGGGGTGAGCCCAGGAGCCTCCATGGAGGTAGGGATGCCACATTGATTTTTGTTGAGAGTTTTGCCTAACTCAGGCACCAGGCATGGACACCTGAAAGCACCACTGCACACACACTTCCTGCAATGTGCATTTCTGGAGAAAAATAAACAAAACAACAAAAACCAGGCCTGAATCTGGGCTAAAATTCAGAAGGACTCGGAGCCAGGGGTGCTGATGAGCTCCCCCCAGGACGACAGACCCTAGCAGTGTGCAGCTCACATTTTTTCGGGGCACTTAGGTTTGGTGGCTGGGGCCTGGCCAGCTCCCCCCTGCCCCCAACATCCCTTTCTGTTTATTACTCCTGTCGTAATTGGGAGGCATGTGTGGATGAATTAAACATAGCAGGACGGATGAGAAAACTCTCCCTCTTAGCTGGCTGAATGAGCGAATTTAACTGAGCCTGTTACCCACTGAGTATCGTGCCGACATGCCAGGGTCCGGTTTCCTTTGAGCTCGCCCTTTCATGCAGAGTCCCTCCATGCCCCCCGCCTTGCTCCGCACAATATCAAACAGCTGGAGTTTCTGCGGCCCCGAGGAGGAGCCTTTGCATCCAACGGCAGCAGCAGTGGGAATTTCACCCAGGATCGGAGAAGGACAGGGCTAATCCGGGCAAGCTGGTAGCTGAGGATCCAGCGGCTCTGGCACCTCCCGAGGGGAACAGGTCCCCCCCAGCCGCAGCCTGTGCCTGGGCAATGCCCACGGTAAAAGCTTCCTTATGCCTGAGGGAATGGAGCTTCATAAATGAGGGGGTTTCGGCTTTCACACTACTTCGAGCTTCAGCCAGGCCAGTGGCACCCAGAAGTCAGTTCTGGTGGGTAGTTTGAAATAAATGGGTGCCTAGAGCCTAGAGCCTAGAGCTGGCGTCCCCAGCACAGTAACAGGGCAACTGCCTGCAAGCAGGACTGCCGCTGGCTTGTCTGGGGATGCTGGGGGGGACATGGCCACACAAATCAGCATCCCACTTTGTCCCCAAGGCATTTCTTCCAGTGTTAACAACGGAGGCAGGTGGGAAGAGCAGCATATGAAGGGTGCTGCTGCGCCTCATGTTTCCTCCTCCCTGGGGATAAACAGGCAATGTAATCCTGCAGGGCTGCAATCTTTTTTCCCTAGCATTAAACAAGCCCTGGGGCACTTCTTTGCACAAGGTAGCACTAACTCTGCTCCCTCGCCTCTTTCTTCCCACCTCTGTAAGCCTAGAACTACTCAGGGCTAATTCAATTCCTGTTTTAATTTAGGACAGTTTACGACTGCTCTAAATTAGGAAACCACTGTTTTTCAGATGAGGCAGGTGCTAGAGGTCTCAGCACTTGTAAAAATTAGGCCACTTAGTGAGGTGTCTACATATGGATTTAGCACCTGAGGACTGTGTTACTGAGCAGCATAAGGAAAAACTTGGAATCTGGGAAACAGTTCTTTAAAAGATAATTAGACAGCAAAGTTAATATTGCGGAGGAAGGAAGTTTGTGTTCAACCTGATAAGCCTACCCATTCAAATACAAGTTGAAGAGCCATCAATACATATTCCCTTGGAACTCAAGAAACCCTGCAGAAAAATCAGTTTTGACATTTTCAGTACCCCTGTCATAAAACAAGGAAATAAGAAACCCAAATCCAAATATAAAAACCCCCAAATCCTTCACATCATCCTTATGTGTGAGAAATGGGTAATCCAGGAACATAGGCCCCTCCTACAGTGTGGCTAAGCAGGAATAACTCTGAAACCTAATGATGACATGAGGATAAACTTTAACTCTTTCACCTTCTTCTCTGACTGAAGGACTTCAGATTTAGAAACTACAGATCACGTTTATCATCTATGCTCTGTGCATCGCAAAGATGTGAGAAACCTATCCTGACCTTTCAGTGACAGCAGATTTGTTTCAGGCTAGTCTTTATTGAAGGGCTTTGAAAGATGGAGGATTTCCCTGCACCTCTGGGTAAATTTATGTTTTGGGGCATGTATTCATCCTGTGGGGTAGGGGAAGGCAGTGAGCAGGACCTCGTTTGGTTTAATCCTAGGGAGTGGTGTCATTGCTTTTTCTGAAAATTTGTGCCTGAGAGACTTTCCCTGAGAGCAAGCACCTGCCAGGAGGGATGGTTGGAAGAAAAGGTCTTTTCCTTCTTGTCTCAGTTTTCTCCACGTCACCTCCAGAGAAGCTGCACTTCTTCTGGGTTAAGAGAAGAAATCAGTCACCTTCCTTGAAACCAGCTGGCTCAAATCACGCATAGACTGCTTGACCTCCATGGGAAGGGACTGTCTTCATTTAGCAAAATACTAGCCCCCGTGCTTTGGGGGAAAATTGCAACTTGAAATAAACATTTGGGCGCATCTTATTTAACCCGGATGCATGCAAAATTTTGCCTTTTACATAGTCATTTCTCTTCCTCCTTCTCTCCTTCCCTGCCTTCACTTTTGTTGCAGGCGTCTTGACGTCCTGATCCAGATGATCTGTCCCGGGTCCCACAACAGGGCAAACAGGATGGGAACCCTCTCCTGGAGGGAATGAGCTTGTGGGTGATGCCAGGCAGGGAAAGCACCTCAGGTCCCCTCACAAACATCGGTTATGCCTGTGAGGCAGCTAAGCAGATCCTTAAACTTCAGCCGCACAACTGGGGAAACTGAGGCACGTAAGTGATAACAGGACTTGCCTAATCCCACCCAGCAGTGTGCCACCACCAGAGCCTGGAGGAGGGCAGGACCCTGGGCTGGGCAGACCCATGGCAGTGCTCACATATGGTTGCTCCTACGTCCTTCCAGCAGGTGCCTGGCGGTGTAGGGACAGACATACAGAAAAGGTGTCATTCCCCAGGAAGTTTAACAGGTGGTTGGAGCAATTTCTACGCAACTCTCTGGGCTTGGTCCCTCCTGGGAAGAGGGGAAGGTCTCCCAGGAGGTCTGCCACAAATATTTATCAGCAGCCCATTTCATTACAACTAGCAACTGCCCAAGGCCCCGTCACCGTGATCGGTGCCGTCCGGTTCCACAGCCAGGATGAGGCGGGATGGCTGCTGGTGCAGGGGCACCCGGGGGACTCTGTGAACTGCCGGGCCCGGCCGGGACGGCCGCTTCAGTCAGTGAGGCCTGGCGGCTGCCACTCCACCACCACCTCGCCGTCCCCCTGGGCCTGGAGGAGCCACGGCCCCGCCGCCCCCGTACCCCACTGCCGGCGGGACGGCCTCCCTCCGCCCAGGCCAAACTTTTCGGCCCAACTTTCCCGCTTCCGCCTGCCGGGGGGAGCGTGGCGGACGGCGGGGAGTGGCCCTGCGGGCGCCGGTGGCCTCCTTTGGGGGTAGGCACCGGCCAGATGATGCCGGTTAGCGTTGTTATTGGGGGGGGACAGACAGGGGACGGGGGTCGCCGCTGCCTGGCTTTTGGGGAAGGGGTTTTATTTTTGCGTTTTCTCCCTCCTCTGGCTCCTCCTCTTCTTCCCTCCTCCTCAGGGGGAGGGGAGGAGGGAGGCTCTGGGGCAGGAGTAGCCAGAGCAGGGAATTGTTTGGGAGTTCAGTCATCCAAAAGCCGTCTCCCGTATGGAGGGTCTGGCTTCCCGCATCCCGGCGCCTCTTCCCTCCTCCTCCTCCTCCTCCTCCTCCCGCCGCGCCTGAGGTCTGCGCGGCCCCCCATCCCCAGCGGCAACCCGCAGGAAAAACACAACCACCACCCCCAAACCAAGGGCCCCCCACCTTCCCCTTCCCCCCAAAACAGGCTTTCCCCCTCTCTTTTTCTCTCTTTCTCTCTTTTATTTTTTTTTTTTTTTTTTCTCTGTGTGTGTGTGTGCTGAATTCCCCGCAGATCCGGCCTGGAAGTTCCCAGCTCCTGGAGTTAAGCCTCTTTGTTGCTTCCCTTCGTTTGGGGCATCTTTGTGTTTCCCCCGCCTGCTCCACTGGAGACCTCGGTGAGTGAAGCAAAGGGGGCCCGGGCCCGGCGGCGCTGGCAAGGGGCCGGGAGGATGGCCGTGGCGGGCGGCGGGGCGCAGGGCTTTCGCCCCTTCTTCAGCCGGTGGCGGCGGTGGCCAATCTTTGTGTCAGAGTTTGGGAAGTTGGTGTGGGGATGCGGGGAAGGGGGTCTGCGTAGGGACGCGGGAGACGTGACACGGGAGGAGTGGAGACCCGCTGGTCCCCACCAGTACGGGGCTTGTTTTCACTCAGGCAGGTGAGATGTGGGGGGCTCGGCCGTTTCCCTCCAGCTCTTCCTCCTCGGTCAGTCGGCGTTAATGGAGGGCCCAGTGCACACACACGCACCGCAGTGCTCCGGCGCTTGCCTGAAACTTCCCCAAAAGCTTGGTCCACGACATCGCCCCGTCCTCACCGCGGCTAGTTGAGGAAGGACGGTGCGCGGTGGAGAGAGGGAGAGGGAAAAGCTGTGCAAAATAAACCCCAGATTCATCCTCCGTTGCTCCAACTCTTGTCAAAACCTGATGGGAGTTTGCAGGCAAGACCCGGCTCCTGCAGATGTGAAGGCATTTCGGTTTGTGCCCTGTGAAGGGGCTGGTGCTGTTGCTGCTGCTGCAAAGAAAAGCAGGGGTGGGTAATCTGCGAGTAAAATTTTTCTCTTCTTGTGCAACCGTAGAGTTTTTAACCCTGGTGCAAGGATGAGGAGCAATTTGGGTCAGGGAAAGTAATTTTCTGCTCAGCGGTGGGATGCTGTAGGATTTGTGCATGCGTGCCTCACTGCTTGGACTGCAACTTTGGCAGGTCCTCTGGATGGTGCCTGTAAAGAGAAAATGTGTTGGGGAGAAAGTGGGATGCTGCATTTGTAGCCGTGTCCAAACGAGACTTTTTAAAGTGCTCTGAAGATAGTAATACTTATTTTGAAAAATAATAATAGACTTTAACCAATACCCCTGGCTGGCAAAAGGTATTTAATACAAATCTTGTATCATCAGGCACTTCCCCAACTGATTCTGGTACCCCAAGTGTTATTTCACTGGCATTGTGGGAAAGGCAGTTCAGGTCTATTAAAGGGTTTTTTTTGTCCTTGTTTGTTTTAAAGAAACTCTCTTGACCTCTCTGCAGCATTATGCGAGTGGGATAACAGGAATCCACACACACACACTCTGTGCCCGTGCGTAATTCCCGGCGTGTCTTAAATTGCTTGTTTTTCTTGGTGCTCAATTCTCTTAATTTCTACATTGCTACCATGGTGTCTTTTTGATACTTTCATTTGCAATCTGCCATTAAAGTTTCTTTTCCCATGGGCTAAAAAACTACCGTGGAAAATATTAGAAGAATGTGGGCGTTTTGTAAGTAGGATTTTATCTTAGTTTTCTTTTCTTTTGAAACTAACTGCCTCAGTGTGCATACATTTAGAGGAGGGTTCTTGCATATTTGTGCATACATATGTACATGCAGACACTTTTATTTAATGGGTTGGATATTGAGGTTTATGGCTCGGGGAAGGATTTCAGCAGAAACACATTATGGGTTTGCAGTGAAGATTTGTTCTGTTTATTTAAGTGACCTAAAGAAATGAAGGTGAAATAACTTCCCATGCTAATAGGAGTCATCTTGGGATCTTCTGAAGTAAATAGGACAATTAGGGAGAGCTGTGAGCTCCCTGCTGGGTGCATGATATTCTCTGACAAGAAATAAATGGAGTTTTGTTCCATGTACTTTTCTTAACCCTCCCCTCTAGATACAATTACAGGGACTTATCCTGCATGTACAATGCAGACAAGGTCCCAGCAGGTGTTTGCTGTGAGGGTTGAAGTCAGATACAGTGCAGTCCTCCCTGCTGGTGTAGTTCCTGTTGGGGAAAATGAGGCAGGTTCATCTGAAGAATGCACAAGCCGTCCTGCGCAGATTTGAAAGGCAAGTTGAGTTTTCTCCCTCTCTCATACACACGCACACCCACAGGACCTTTCTTTGAGAGATTTCCCAGTACAAATAGCTGAGTCCACACACATCTCTTCTCTGCTTGGTGCAAAGAGGTAGTATTACAGGTGAATGTATGTGCTACAAACTGGCATGTAAGTCTTATGGGTGCTCTGTATCCCTGCATTCTGGAAAATACAGCTTTTCTGTACCTTGTACTGACATGATACAGAAGCACAGAGTGAGAGGTTCTTAAAGATTTCAAAGTGAAACCCAGTGCCTGGTGTTTGCAGAGGTCTTTCCAGCCATTTCAGTGTGAGACTCCTGGCTTGGAGTTTTGCTCCATCAAAGGACAGGTGAATCATTGCCCGGTCCCCCTCACTCCTTGAAATTCCGCTCTATCCTCAAAACTAACAGCAGACAGATCCCTCCAAGCCTTCAGTACCAAACTGGCAGCTCTGCAGTGCTTTCAGGGTGCTGGTACAGCTCCTTCCACCTGACTAGGGCTGGCAGAGTTGGCCCTTTGGGAGCCAGCTGAAGCCTCCTGCCGAGCAAGGAGCGTTGCAGCTGGGGCTGTGAAACGAGCAGCCTGCTTTGTCCCCATCCTCCCCAGTGATGCAGAGGGGAAACGTCCTTTCCTGAGTTAAAAAAACTAATCCGTTCAGGGCAGACCCGAATTTTTGCAGTTTCTTGTTGTTGTTACTGAATGACCACACTTGACTTAAACACCACCAAATCTACCTGCCAGTGCTTCCCGGCCTCTTCCTGAATCGCACGTCATCAGGAGCACAGAAACCTCGCAGTCTGTTAACATGCACAGCAAAAAAAAGAACTATTACTTCTTCTGTCCAGGCTGTGGGAGGGAAGATGGGTGATAGGGCAGGAAAGACACTCTTCAGGTGGAAGCATGGGTTTGGATGTGGAGGTGTTTGGGCTGTGTCCTCAGCCAATGCACATGCCCAGTGCAAGCTTAAACAATTTCCTCTGCAGCCCTGTGCCTTGGTTTTCCCATGCAGAAAATGGGGCTAAACCCTGTGCCGACAGGGTGAGCGCTGTGGCGGGGCAGATATTGCCATCCATGTTGACTCTTGCCAGCCGACTGGCGCCCACCCTTGTGTCTCTCAGATCAGAGCTCAGGAGCACCAGGGAGGACCTACTCTGCTGTGGTGAGCCTCCCCGGGACTGCCGTAGGGCTGGAGAGCTCTATGCCTCCAAAATCACTCACTTTTCCCAGGCAAAGACAAGCTGTCTCCCAAAAACCCCCCTTGTGTGCCTTACGAAGGAGGGGAGCAGTGGCAGGGAAGAGTGCATTGGGAACCACGTTGGTTGTTTTAGCCCAGGTTGGCCTGCGGGTGGGTTTTCAGAGACGTTGGGCTCAGTTAGTCTCAGTTTAGTCGCTCAGGCTGCAAGAAGTTACAGCAGCAGTAGGCCAGCGTAACTCCAGGTTAACAAAAGCTTCTTTGGCCGTAAATAACGGTGGATTGTTTGTTTTAATGCCTGACGCCGAGTGCCTCAGAGGTATGAGGCACAATTCACTTGGACTTCTTTAATGTGCAAAGATGACTTGATATATTACTGCTGGCATGTTATGGACCAAGGCTTGCAAATCTCTTGGTTTAAACCGTTACCTCCCGGGCTAAAAACTTTGCAGTGCGAAGTCTACAGTTAGGATGGGATGTCCCGCAAGGAAAAAGCTCTCTTGCAAAATCTTCAGAGACTTCCTGTTTCTGGTTAGACTGAAAACATCCTGAGGGAAAAACCTGCTGCTGTGTATTTTGGTGCTCCTGTGGTCAGTCTCGGTTTAAGAGGTTGTTACATATTCCAGTTCCTAGGCCACGAGAACAATTTAAGGCGAATAATGTCTAAATGAATTGCAGGTCCTTAGGTAGAACGGGGGTGAATATCATCTTCCAGTTTTCTAAATGTACTTTGGGTAATTGTTCAACAAAAGATATCACAAGCATCTTTTTTTATTTCCTGGTATTTGGTTTAGTTCCTCTTGGCCCCAAATCATACGACATTGTTTCTGGTGCTTCGTTGGCTGAACATAGTGCTTGAAGCTGGTTTTCTGGAGGGAATGCTTGCAGGATGGGAAGCTTTCAAAATTTGCTTCGTATGCATATTTGCGCTTAAGAGTTTTTTTTAAAATCTACTCTCCACAGGAGCGTGTGCTCCAGCAACATAGCTGTATGAGCGTCCGTGGGAAGCTAAGACAAAAGGAGTATGGATGCCATGGAAGCAAGTCGGCTGAAGAGCTCAGAAAGATATTTGTTGCAGGGAAAAAAACACTCAGTGCTTACACAGTCCCAAAGCTGCCGCAGGCGGTACAGGGCTTTCTACATAAACAGGGAACAACAGATCCCTGCCCTGAGGATGTTGCATGCTCCTTTTATTAAAATGGCCTCTCTTCTTCCCTGCAAAAGGACAAATGGGATGGGAGGCTCATCTGTGCCTGATGGGGTTGTTAGCAGAGCACCTGGCACAGCACAGACAGGGTGCCTGAGAGGGGCTCTCAGGGCTGCTGTTGTAGGAGCTCTTGAGTAAGAGGCAGTGCCAATTTATTTTGGCTCTGGTGTGATCGATGGAGGGAAATGTGCTTCAGGGAGCGTGTGGGACGTGCTTGAGCTTCTTCGCCCTCCTCGTGGGCAGTGTGCCAGCACAGAGGTGAGAGCCAAACTTTACCCTTGCTTTCTGCTCAGCTGCTCTGGGGAGGCTGCTGCCCTGTGGCCGAAACCCTTCCCTTGAGCTCCCCTTAGACATGAGGATGGTGACTGCACCTTGTGCCCATGCAGTGTGTCGGAGGCTTGCTGGGCAAAGTCCAAACCACACCACAGCGTGTTGCCCCTATGAAAACCCACTGTTGTTGAGTTCACAGAGGTTTTGGGCTGTGGTGTCTCTATATATGTCTGTGAAAGCCAGATGGTGTCTTGGAAACCAGTCATTTTTCATTAACTTCTGTGCCCGGTGTAGTCAGTAAGTCTTTCACCCTGAGCCCTGTGGCGGCAATGCCATTTTGGCTCTCTAAGGTCCACTCTGGCAAAGAGATTAGCCAGCAGGTCGTACTCTTATGCAGAGCCACAGTCCTGGGGCCCTGCCAAATGCAAGGATGTGTTCACTGGTTGCAATGTCAGCGAGTCTGAACAAGCTTGTGTGTCTAAAGACTGCACATCAGGCCCTTCTGCTGCTCTTTAAATCATAAGAGTGGAGAGGAAAAGGGTGTAAAGATCCCTGTCAGAACTGTTGTCAGCTTTCAAATACCAAAATGAGGTTGCTTTTTTTTTTCCTTCTAACTAACAAAAGGACAGGTTAGGCAGAGCCCTGTGAATCAATGTGTTGAGCTTAGTGTGATTAAGAAAGCTTGTGGTGATATAAACCTACTGAGGTAGTCTTTGAGAAATAACCTCAAATACGCTGGCTTAGAATATAGAATTTATATGCAAAATGCAGTTTCCTCTGATAATGTCACTGTAATTTATCCTGGTACTTTTAGGTAGAGCAGCCATCTCACTTAGTGATGCCAGTGTTTTAGGGCACAAGCCTGGGATGTGAGGAGAGCTGGGTTTGGTTCTCCTCTACACCGCAGATTTCCCCCCAAGTTGGGGCAGGTTGCTCTTTGCCTCAGCTCTCCACCTGCAAAACCTGTAAGTGGCACTTCCCTGCCTCCTTGTGGTGTTGAGGATAGGTCTGCTGGAGATCGAGAGAGACCATAGGTTTGCTGGCCCTTGAAAAACCTCTCAGATAAGGACCACGGTTGATTTCAGCAGAGAGCCTCCTGCAGCATTGGCAGCCCAATGGGAGGCTCCTACGGTTGCCTCTGGGGACGTCCACCCCTGTGTGCTAGGTGGATGTGGGGTCTGTAAGGGCTGTGTGATGCTTTTGGTTTGGAGGGTAGGCTGGGTGTGTGGCTGCAGAGAATCCCCTCTCTGAGCATGACCCTTGGGGAGTCTAGCGTAGGTAGTAGCACTGCAGCTGCAGCGAATTTATGGCTCCAGCCAGTGGTGGTACAGAGAGGCCATTGTAATCCTATGTACTGTACAGTGTACATCTCAACAGGCAAAGTGGCTCCTGGGTTGTTTTTTTTTTTTTCCCCCCCTCCTCCTCTCCATCCCTTCACGTCTAGCTTTATGAAGTTCCTCCCCTTAAATTGCAAATTTGGCCTTATCTTCAAAGAAGCCCTTTGGTGCCAAGCTTTTAAAGGTAGGGAGGAGGCGAGAGCAAAAACATCAAATCCATTAACAGCCCAGTTGCCAGAGAAAATGTTTTTTAAAACAAAATCTGAAACCTTAGTGTTTGAGATCCAAAGCCGAGATTGAATACAAGTATGGGCCTTGTCCCCAGAGAGTCGCAGTGCTGGGAATACGCTGGCAGAGACCATGGAGTGAGGATTCTTGTGCATGCACGCACACAAATAGACAATTATTTGGAAGCCAATAGTATTCTGGGTGCTGAATAATAATTTACTTCATCTAGTGCCTTCTGTCCCAAGTTGCTCCCTGAGCTGTAGCTGACGTGGAGAGTTCTCGTTGCTCCAGCCCTCCACTGGATGGCAGTCCCCTCTGGGGCAGGAAGGTGGTGCCTGCTTGCACGTTCCTCAGCCATGGGTGGTAAAAAGGACTAGCTGGCCCTGCTTCTCTAGAGCCTGCTGCTGTCAGTGAGAGATTCCTTTGGGCCCCCTGAATGGTGATAGGAATGTGATTTTTTTTTTTTTTTTTCCCCCAGAAGAAAGCTGCTTGTTTAACAAACCCAAGCAGCATCAGATTGAAGGGGTGGGTTTGAGTCCCAGCGTCAAGAGATGTTTTCAAAAACATGCTGGGTGGAATTTTTCAAAAACTCCTGGGGTGACTTTAATGATGTGGTAGAGAGTCAATGAGACTTGTGCGTTGAAAGACCAGACAGCTCTACCCTCACTTTTAAGTACAAGGTCACACTTGGTGGGTTTGTGGGATGGTCCCACTGTCACCAGCGTAACAGCTGCCCAAATTAGTTCCCACCACCTACTCCTGCATGGAAGTGGACTCTGTATTTCAAAAGTGGCTATCAGGCACATCTTGGCTTGCAAGCAGTTGAAGTGCAGCTTCTAAGCCAGAGCCATCTGGGCAAGAGGAGAGCAAGATGGCCCAATTATCCAGCTGTAATGGGGTCTGAATCCAATGAGGAGCACCCCATCACTGGCTCCTTCTGGGGACTTGTGGCATGGCCAGCCAGACCACAGCAGAGCTGTGGGACCCTGGCAGGAGGAGGGCTTGTCATCTGCTAGCTTTTGAGTCCTTGTGGGGAATTCCCTACCCCTCAGCTCGCCAAGCAGGGTATCTATCTGGCTTGTAGCTGTCAGACACCTCTGGAGCTGGAGGCATGTAGGGTGAGACAGGGCTGTGAGAAGCTGGAGCATGGAGGGCTCCTCAGAGAGGCATGCCCGCTGCTCTGGATATGTCTGTCATCACTGTTTCATCACTCTAATGTTGCTCTTGGGGTGTCTGGGGCTGGCCTGAAGGGAAAACGTCTTTGCTTCCCAGCAGGTGAGGAGCAGAGCTCCTGGTTGCATGCCAACTTGTGCCTGAACACTTCCATAATGCTGTAGAGAAAGAGTCCAAGGCAGCACAAGGGCTAGTTGCTTTTGGAGGACCTTGCTGCTCTGGGTGCCTGAGCTGCCGTGAATGTTGAAAGAGTAGTTTAGCACATTGGCACCCCAGCTCCAGGCCCTGCCAGAGATGGCTGCCCAGCCAGCAGAGAGAGAGAAGGTCTCAGGATCATGGTCAACTATGCTCAGTGACCATACAGCCCATTAGCTAGATGACAGATGCTGAGAAAGGGAGGTCAGTACCAATGTATGGAGCTGGAGCTGCTGGAGCCTGGGTGTGTGTTTGCTGACCCTACTGCCCTCTTGGCAGGGAGGTGAGTAGCCAGTTTGGGGAAGCGTTAAGGAAGAGCAGTATGGTTTACGCGGCTACAGCAAGACAAGCCAGGCCTGTGTATCATAGGACAGGCACCAGTCTGCTAGTGAGAGTTAGCTGTACTTGCATGGTGTGCAAATATGCAATACAAGCTGTGGGATCCTGCTGATTGTGTCATGTAGCCTGTTGTCTTGTGGAAGCAACAGTCAACTATTTACATCATGTAGCAAGTTAGGCAGGAACATACTTGCTAAATGTACAGTTGTCCAGTTTTCCTCACGATTGCCTGGGCTGCAGATTTGGGGAGGAGGGAAAAGGAGCACAAAGAGAACAACATCAAGAGCAAAGTGGCAAGCCGTGTTTATCGTTGATGCCTGACCCTCACTCTACCCTATAATCTGTCTCCCCTGGGATAGCTTTGGACATCCCTAACCTCTGAGCCACTTCAAAGAACCACCTTTAAAAAAATTTCCCAAACTAGTGACCAAGCAAACAAGCAAAAACTTCAGCAGCCACAAAAATGTGAGCATAACCCAGTTTTTGCATAGCTCCAGCATTGAAGATAAGTAGAGGTTTCTTAACATTGACTCTCTGGATGACGGCCTGAGAAAGGCCTGCCACACCATCTTCCCCCATCACGGTATTCCAAAACCTAAATTATTATTTGTATTACAGTTCTGTCTACAAGTTTTAACCAAGGCTGGGACCTGGCTATGTTAGATACCATGCTAACTTGTAATGGGAGATGGTTCCTACATCCCCATTCAAAACAGCAAGACAAATGCGGAACAGGAGGTAAAAACAGAGCATGAAAAAGGACACGTGTGTCTTGGAGTGACTCAGGAGGTCAGGACTGGAGCTTAGTACAGACCCTGTGTTGCCTGATACCCAGTCCTGTGCTCCATCCTCTGCTTTGCCCTGCTCTTCAGAAGAGGAGGTCAAAGTCGAGCATTGCTAGGGCTTGACTGAGAGTTGTCTGCCTTGAAGCTAAGAGTTGTCCATAGCAGAGTCTCATCTTCCTTAGCCCTCAGCTCACATCAGTCAATAAAGAGTGATGTGGCTTCACGTGCTCCAATAAGTGGTTGCCCAAATGGGGCACTTGGCACTGCAGGTGTTGTTGGTAGCATCTTGCCACTGTGGCATGCCTTGCATTGGGGTGGGCAGCCGGTCTCGCGGAGCTGAAACTCCTGCCTCTTCAGAAGGCAAATGAGCAGGAGGTCTGTCGCAGCACTGGGGGAGCGGCAGGTGGAAAGCAAGAGCGCGTGGCTGAAGGGGAAGGAAAGGAGCCAGTTATGACTTTAATTCTCTCCAGTCAGCTAGTTTTCTGTTGCTTGAAAGATAGCTGGGAGAGCAGAGAGCCAGTGTAATAAAAGTGTTTTGCTTGCAGCATGCAATCTCAAGTAAAACAATCTCATTACCTAAATATTGTGTGCCTTCTTTCTTGGGGGTCTGGGACTGTGCTCCTCCTGCTCTGGAGGCACTGGCTTTCAGTGCACAAGCCAAAGATAAAATCTAACAGATGCTGCTAAGGCCAAGTCCATGGCTTGCACTGTGGCCCAGGTGCAAGAGGAGACGTTGCTCATCTGTCCATGGTCAGCACAGAAGTACCTTACACTGTACGGAGGTGCAGGAAGAGGGATGAGGAGCAGCCAGGTTACAAAGAGCTGCTCGTCCTGAGAGCTGCCGGCCGTGTTGAGCGTGTGGCTGGGGACACGCAGGGGTACCCGAACGCTAACCCGACCCCTGCAGGCACAGGTAGCCCAGGATGGAGCAGCTGTGTGGACACCAATGGCAGGACGTGAGCAAAACCTGGCTTGATGGGGTAACTGGGAACTATGCCTCGAGGGGGATAGGATTGCTTCAGTGAAACCTGGGCAGGTTCCTTCACCTCTCCTTTCTTGTCTGACTTACAGCACTGTTTTGGGGAGCAGGTGGGGATGCATATGCATCCTCTTCTGGCACCTGTTTGTTTGCAAAAAGCTGTGGACAAACTCTCCTGGGGGACTGCTCGTGGCCATGCCCTGCTGCTGTCTAAATAACAGCCTGAACTGCAGTCGGAAGCTTTTTGCATAGAGGAATGCTTTGAAACATATTGTTTTTAATGGCACTGTGTTGCCAAGGGCTCTTTGTGGCTGGATGAAGAGATGACTTCTTGCTCTGGTCTGCAGGGAGAGGAGCCTATCTGAAGGAGGACTCCTCCATTTTGCAAGTGGGTTTGATCTGCCCTCTGCAAGCTAAATAATTTAATTATAGAAGAGATCTTAGATGAGGTGTTTGGGCCCTTATGGTTTTTCCCTGGCTCAGTCAGTACCTTGGGAGTGGAAGAGTGGTGGGAGATGCCAGACAGCTACATGGTTATGGCTTTTTCTTCTCTGTTGGTCCCAGGTCACTCTTTGTGCATGAAAAACTGCAAGGAGACACCAACGTAGCTGTTGCCTTCATTTCTGTCCAGCTGAATTAGGTAGGGCGTGGGATGGAGAAGGTGTCAAAAAAATGGGTTTGTGCCGCCCATCCCTCCTCGTGCTTAGGGAAAATAATCTCTTCCTCTCTCCTGGCATGCACATCCCTCTCAGTTTTGCCAGGGAGGTTTTTTTTTTCTCAGACTCCGCAATGGGGAGGGAGAATGGGATTGCAGCTGAGGCTGCTAGCGTGCCCCTGTTCCCCGCGTGTGTGCTGCCTCCCAAAGGACGTAGGGGCCGCTGCCAGGGCTTCGCACCCCCCTTCCTCCCCATTTTCTGTCTTCAATTTCCCCTCCTCTGCCTGAGGTCCCTGTGCGCCAACAACAGTTGCCGGGGCTGAGAAAGGCTTGTTGGGCCATATCCTGGATGCCCCTGTCCTTACTTGTTTTGGGGAAGGCTGATAAGGAACAACTAGGGGTGCCTCCCCAGGCGCCAGCCCGCTGCCAGAGAGGTGCTCCCAGCCCTCGCCGACCTGGGGCAAGTGCGGGGCGCTGGCATGTCGGAGCGGGTTTGGGGAGCCCTTGCCCAGGCAGGGTGGCTGCTTGCAGTTGCAGGCAGGGCTGCTGCCTCCCCAGAGGTTATTCTGGAGAAATACTGTCCTTGAAAGGAGAGGCACGTCTCTCCTGCCCTTCTTTTCCCCTGGCTGGTGGATTGGGGCTCAGGGGTTCCAAGGCAACGTTTTCAAGTCTCCGCCAATGTTTCCAATCTCACGGCATTTTGCAAACTGGCAGGGGTTTGTGTTGACCTGTCTCCTTACAGGCAGCCAGGGAAGCAGCTCAATGGGCCCAGCGGACATGGTATGTACTGAGGTGCCAGCATCTGCAAGGGGCATGTAGGGACCAGGCCAAAAGGCCTCAGTGAGCTGTTAATGAGCCACAGATCGACAGCTTTATCTGGGAGCCTGCCACCTTGGGCTTCTAGAGCTTTCTGCTGAAGAAATACATGAGTAAAAGCTGGTGGTAGATAAGGGTTGGGAAGGAAGACCCTAAAATAAAGATCCTTAGAAAGGCACATCTGGGGTGGACCTCAAGAGATCGCTTCTCATGTGTTTTTTCTGAAGGTCTCCTTAACTACTTGGGGGCTGCAAAAAGAGACTCATTTTCCATGTAACACTGTTGTAGTTGATAGGTAAGACCAGCAGAGGTTTATCTGTGGCTTTTACAGCGGAGGCTCTCCAGAGGCTTTGCTGGGGTACAGAGCCCCGGAGGCTGTGATGGATGTGTTCCCCTCTTGCACGGGGAGGGACACTCCTGACAGATGTTTGTTATCTGCAAAGCAAGCAGAGGAACAGACAAGATTCAGCTGGTGAGAAATGCAGAGGGAAATTATCATTGTTTCCCTGTTGGGCTTGCAGAGGGAATTCTGGAAGCTGCTTTTTGTCCCATTGTTACAGTTTATGTTTATATAGCTTATCTCTTTCATGAGGGACCATTAAATCCTGCAGCGTGTTGTGGATGTGACTATATGAGAACAGCTTGCTTTACCCATCCCAGGGCAGAGTATGGCAGCTGCACAACTGGATTTAAAATCATGGAGCAGCATTTCCTCAAAACTGAGGAGTACTTTTCATCCTAAAAGAGTTTATGGTATTTTCCAAATTAAGAAATGGTCAATAATTTCCCTATTGGAAATTCTGAGATTGTATTTCCCTTATATAGCTGAGTCTTCCTAGTTGCTACAGGGAGGGGGAAGTCCTTATTCCTTTCCACTTCTAATATTGCATTTGTGGTCTGTAGCAAGTGACAGTATTTAACATAATTTGGAGGGTAGGTACTGACTGAGCTGGTCTACAGATGACTTTGCACTGAATAGTGAAAGTTTTTTCTAGGAGTGTTTAGTGCTATGGGACAGTCACAGACTTCCCTTCTCAAAGAAAGCGTTGACAGTCTCTGTAAGCAATTAGAGATAAATGTCCTTGAGGCAGAGGATGTCTTTTTATTGTGGTTTTGTAGAGTACCTTATACCGAGGTCTTAAAGGAGTCTCTGTAAAATAAGAGAATTGAATACTCCTTATGTTGCTTTACTGGATGTTAATGTAAGTATCTTTGGAAGATCCAAAGAGTTTTACATACTTTTTTTCCTGGTAGACAAGTGAGAAAATGTCAGAGGTTTGCTATGTTCTCCCAGACCACTGCTGGGTGAGTCTTTGGAGAAGATGATCTGATCTTTTCTGTGAAACACCTACTAACGCCTCTCAAGCAAAGGTGATTTTTGCATTTAAAAGGCTTTCTAAATTGATAAAGCAATTCACAGCACAAAACCATCTTAGTCCTTTGCAACAGAGGAAGAAGTAGACTTCTTGGCTTAGACTGTTGCTGGGGCTTTTATGAATTTCTTGGGCTGAACAGTATAGGTTAATAGAAGGAGAGTAGATTCACTTCTGTGCTGCTTCTCCTGTTGTCACCCCCCGGGACCCAGGGGCTGGTGTCGCTATTTCTTCCTGGTCTCTTTACTGCTTACAGTTTTCTCCAAAAATGACTAAACATATAAAATAAGGATTGGGTTTGAGGGTTGGGGTTTTTTTTCTTCCCATATTCTAGGACAGAAACTGACCACAGTCATGTATTTGTTTTTCTCCCTTACTTCCAAACGCAGTCACATAACAATAGCCTGGAAGAAAAGTACTGGAAGTGATTTGGTCATGAATTTGTTTCCTTTTTTGGGCTACAAGGAGTGGGTTAGCATTTGGGTGAGGAGACTGGGAGCTCCAAGCCATCTCTTCCAAGGTTGAAGGGGATTCAAATGGGCACCATCCTGGTAAAATGAGAAGTACTGTAGAAAGGCAGCCTTTTGGGGGCAAGCACTTCCATTGCTCCATGTGCTCCTCACTCTTGGGGCCCCTTTTCTCAGTTGGCCCCAAGAGGTTATTTGCTATTTATGTAATAGAGTCTTGTACAGACGCGGCTAAACAGGCTTTGTCTGCCACTGGCAGGCAGGGACGGGCTAGAAGAGAAATGCTGCCTCCCGTATCAGGCTTCTTCAGAAGTGGGTGACTGTTTGCTTTCCTTAACAGATTGGTAATAGAAGGTGGTGGGTGGTGCTGTCTTATTTATTTTATGTGGGATGTCATGAGAGATGGTGATTTTGAATGTTGTCCACAGCTGTAGAAACTGATTGCTTTCTAAACCAAGTTGACTAGGATGGAGGCATGGGAGATGATGAGACACGGCATGATCTGCCAAAGAGGAAAACCGATAAGAGTACCAGTTGGCTGTGTTCTGTCATCTCTCTCCTGAGGAGCAGGAAAAGAAGTATTTTACAGACAGGGTTGGAAGATATGTTTTCAGTGACTGGATCTTTGGGTCTTGGGAGGTGGTATCACCGTTTACAAGGAAAATGACAGGTCATCAGGTGGGACAACAATGAATATGTGATTGCTGCACTGGTCAGGAAGATGGTTGTTAAAATCTCAAACGGTACAGGCAGTGAAATCTTGAACTTTTATCGATGGTTCAATGGATTTGGTCCTTATAGGAGAGAAATCGAAAGCAAGTGGAGCTTATGCATACTGCAGAGAGAATACCATCTGATAAATGCTAGACCAGTAGGTAAAGTTTTCAAATCACAGGAAATTTCCTTAAAGTATTTATTTATTTATGGCTTTGCCAAAAAATTTTTGACCAGCTGTGTTTAAAAATATAACAGTAATGAGATACTTAAAAAAGGAGTTAATCTCTCCCTCTCTTTGACATGCTGCAGAGTGCCAGCTGTAGCACAAGCAAGCCCTGGGGAATCAAAATGGCATAGCCCTGCAGCCTGCGAGCCAAAGTCACACCTTGGGAAGCCAAACCCTGGAGGGAAACACCGGCCTGTGGCAGGTCACAGGGATGCTGGAGGGGTGACGCTTTGGCCATCCTGCAGGGGCAGCAGGTTCAGCCTGCTCAGCTCTTCAGGGCTCCCCAAATCTCCCCGGTACCTGCAGCCCCCCAGCCACTTGTCCTCAGGGCAGCAAGACCCAATTTTGTCTGCGCTGCTGGGAGGCCTTGAACTGTCTCTGACACCCCCGATGGGGAAATGCTGGAATGAGGAGGAGGGGAAACCAAGGACTTTTGTACTGAGGGAACAAAAAATATCCTCTGCATGTCCCTGGGTTCAGCTATTACAGACTCTCCAAATTGGACTGGATTTTTGTTTTGCTTTTAAATGCTTCTTTAGCCAATGTGATTTTTTAAATTTTTTTTTTTTGGCTGGAGGGTGTCTCTTTGGGAGACAGAGCCAGTCTGGGGCTCTTCATTTGGCCCATCCAGCTTATCCACAGAGCATGTACAAGCCACCTCCTCCGGGCTCATTTCCTCTAGGATTCCCTATGGCTTTGCAATGGCCAAGCCTTTGTGTTTGGTATCGAAGGCGGAAAGGCCAGCAAGGGCAGGCCAGCTGTGCTGTGTCCTCCAGCCCTCTGCCAACAGGGGCTCAGTGCGGGGTGGGGGAACGCTGGGAGGGCTACAGCTGTGAGAGTGGTGAAAAATGTGTGTGGTGATTGGCAGGAAACTGTTTTGAGGAAGAAGATGCCTCTTCTGACGATGATGAGGTGGCACATGGTGGACTGGAAAGATAAAGCAAGTTAGGTTTGGTCCTAGGTGGAGGATTGTGTGGAGAAGTCTTGTCTCCTCTGGGCCTACTGGTTTCAGCTTCAAGATGACATATCACAAGAGAAAAATCTCCTCTCCCCACTGTTTCCTTTTTCCACCACTGGTAGCTAATCAAGATTCAATTTTAATGACTTCCCTCTACTCTCTCTGCTTCCTCTCCCCCTGCCCCACACATGCCTTTTTTTTTTAATATATATTTTTTAATGCATTTCTTTTTGGCAGGAGTTGAAACGCAAGAAGCATTTGGACCAAGATGAAACCAGTGGAGGAGCATGTTGGGCAGTGCAGTGCTTTGTTCTGAGTTCAGGGGGAGAACAGGGGGAAGCGAGGAGGGACAGGATGTCATTTCCCAGATGGGGACCCTGCCAAAGATGTTCTTGCTTCGGAAAGCGAAGAGCGATTTTTGAGGTTATACCAGGTTTAACTCTTTGTCGTCCCACTTCTGCTGTGCAGGGTAACACCAAAGTCCTGGACCTAAAATAGGGCTATGTTGTGTTATGTGGCCCAGGTGACCTGAACGGTCTCAAGCCAAAGTCTGCTCTTGCGACTAAATGCTAACGACAGTCCAAGGTTCTTGTTGGAAACTGTAATGAGTGGATGAGAAATCTGCGCTCATTTATCAGTGAGGGTCCAGAACTAGCGTGGTTGCCGTTTGAGAAACAAGATCACCATGTTCCTTACAGGGAGTCAGGACCGCTGTGCTGTTTCCTGCCCTGCCAGAAGCACCTGGTGGGATTTGGGATGCTGCTGAACTCTGCTTCAGCTGTTCCCGTTGCAGAGCAGGGAGCACTTTTGCCTCGTGATGTGCAAGATACTTGGGAAACACCTTGTCCTTTGACCAAAGCAGCCCTGCACTGCTGGGACCAGGGCGGCAGCAAGCCCCAGCCCCGGGCAGCTTGTGGTTGTGCTGGGGACTGCTGGGAGGTTGCAGTGCTGGTTCCTCCTCTCTGTTTTGAGCCAGTCTCCTGTGCGAGAAGATTGTGGTGTTGGAGGGTATGGGCGGGTGGAAAACCTCCGTAGGCATGTTCCGCTGTATTTGTGACTGCCTAGGGCCATAAATATTGCATGGTGTGTAGGCTGCTGACTTAATTGCCCCAGGGCTGTTGCACAGTAGCAAACTGAGGGTGAGGATACAGGAGGGGAGCAGAGAAGGGAAAGTTAAAGCAACTCTATCTCTTCATTAAGATCTCTTCCAGGTTGTAAGTACTTGGAGCACTTGTGTCAGGACTCCAGAGGAGGTCATGTACCTCCTGATTAAAAAAACCCCACGGGTTTTGGTCTGTGGTGCTGGGCTGTTTGTTGGTATGGAGATCCAGCCTCTTCAATCTGGATGGGTTTCTCCTGGGAAGACCACCCTCTTCCCTCAGAGCTGGAGGGGACCAATGCTGTATGCGTAAAATGCATAAAGTCCCTTTGTGTAAACTCAGGCAGAGTCACTATTCACCACAACTAAACCTGCAAGCCCCTTCTTCATGAGGACCAGCAGTCTCTCTGGCCCTCTGATCTTTCACAGTCCCATTTCTCTAGCTAGGGGGATAACAGCTTTCCTAATCCCCCCATGAACCTCCTGAACATAAACACAATCTTCAGCTCCAAAGACGGTGTCAGTAACTTTGGGCTGGAGACCACAAACTTCCTCTTCACAGCAGCTTTGGCTGCAGTGTGTGAATTTTTGATCACTTGCACAGAGTGCAGCTGGCTGTAAACATGCCAAGGGGTGGTTATAGCAGCACCACTGTGTGTGCATTGGTGGCCAGTGACTAATAGAGAAATGATGCATCCAATGCTGGCCTTGAAACATACCTTGTATCTTGCACACTTCTTTCTAGACAGCCAAGAGAGGTCTGATCTGTAGGAAAAGAATGTAACACCACTCTGGTGTCACCCATTGGGATGAGGTGAGGAAGAAGAGGAGCATGTGGACAGAAGATGCATGTGCAGGATTGCCTGTGATGGGTTTCAGCTTTATTTTTTGACATGTGCAATCTTGAATGCTTTCCCATGGAGGTCAGTAGACCTGGTTGGAAATTTCATGTGCACAACTTACTGCACAGCATGTCTGAACTTGCATATTTTTAATCCCTTTTCTTGGACCCCTTAAGTCATCCACATACCCTTTTCAGCAGTCTTGCGAACCATGGGCGGAAAGCACTGACTGATGGATAGGCACTTGAGTGGGAAGCAGAAGACCAATGTTTCCTTTCACTTGCTCAGTGCCACCAAGCACCCCTGGTTTCAGGGCGGGGATCAGCTGACTTTCCCTTAGATCTGTGGTGTGTTTGACTTTGTTCTCTGGCTCCTCATAAGCACAGTAACTACCACCACAGGCTTCTAGGTAAAGTGGGACTAAAAATAAATGCATGATACCAATAGCTGTTGGGTATCGTTCGTTATCTTGGAGGACTCCCTTCAGCCTGGAGTTTGGCTTCATTTCACTTGCCCAGGTGGTTGCATGTGTACGTGTGTGGTGCAGGGAAGTGTCCGTTGAACCCACACAGACCGCTGTACCCACACCTACCCAGGTCTGCAAATCCTGTGCTGGATGAAAATATTTTGAAGGCGTGAATCGCTCCTTGTTCGTCTAACCTGGTGGTGGGTCTTCCTGTAGTAGCTCAGCCCCTTGGCTTCACTAGTGCCTGCTGATGGGCTCGGTTGGCCTGTGACAGCTGATCATGTGGCATTTGCAAATGGTGCCACATTGACTCTGCTGCTTCTCCTTCTCTGTTTACTTAGTTCTTGGCAGCTGCATGTTTGAATGTTTGCTTGACAAACACTTTCCCTGGAGTCTGTGATTACAGAAAGTTTAGTCTGACAAACCCCACTGAATTATCCTGTTCTCTGTTGTCATAATCTCTTGGTTGCTGTCTCCCTTAACCACAATATTTTGTGTGGTGCAAATTCATATTTTTTCCCCTTGTTGTAATCAGCCTGCCCCTCCCTCCTTGGTTCAGTTACTGAGGCTGTATCCCCAGGATGCTGACATCTGTATTTTACTAATCCAGAAATCCTGGGGCTACTAGGAAGCAGCACAGATAATAACACTGCATACCTGTCTAGCACCTTTCATCTGAGAATCTGAAATTGTCTGACTCATGTTCATCTGGTTACTGCTTGTACCAGCTGGGGTTTGCTATTCGTGTTTTTGCAACCTGGGAAGCTGAGACACAAGGTAGGGATATGTTTTGTCCAATAGATGAAGAAGCAATTCCAGAAATATGGCGTCATAACCTCCATGACTATGAGATTCTATCCCTCTTTGTCTTGCCATACCTAATTTGCTCCCAAAAGGAAAGAGATCAGAGTGGGTTGGTTGGTTTTGAGCAACGCTTTATTTGCAGCGATCCATGGCTTTTTTTGGCACTCCGGTAAATTCCACCCAAGAACAAAAAGGCAATTGCAAGATTTCTCCAAGGTAAGTTACCTTCCTTGGCTGCGATCAGGGGTCTATAATGTAGTTCACAGGAAGAGAGATATCCAAATATTGTCTCTTGTTGTCAGTTTAGTGGTTTGGAGTGATGCTGAGGGACAAGTGTTCATGGCGGGCACAGAGAGGGGAAAGATCTTGCTGTGTTTCAGGGGTGGTAACGAGACTGGTGAAAACATGTCTGCAGGTGGTTGGGTGGTCAGCCTGGACGGTTAATCTGTCCAGCTGCTGGCCTGTTTTGGACAAGGTCCAAGACCAGGTAGGACACTGCTGCTTTTCTTACCGCCTCCAAACACAGCTGAGGACCTTCCAAGCAAACCTGGGCTGGTTTATGGTTTTGGGTGGAAACCACAAGCAAACCACGTCAAATTGCTGGATTCTACCCCAAACCAGGCAAAGTGCATGGGCTTCTGTTTCGTTTCACTTGGAGATGACTGGGAGAGGAGGGAGACGGAGGAAAACCTGTGTGGATCCAGTGTTGATGTAAGGCCATAGGTGATCCATTCCTGAAGCCTGCAAGTGCCATTCCTATGGCTAGACCAGACTGGTGAGGGCAGAATAATACCCGAGCTGACGTCCCATGGGAGCTTGGGTGTAAGAGGAGGGATATTTTGTCTGAAACCCTTCCAGAACGGGACAGTTGGGGGGGGGGGGGGGGGGGAGAATAAATAAATAAAAAAAACCACCCAATGCTGAGGAGGAGGATTAGTGTGAATGCATGCCCTCAACATATGTAATCTCAGCCGAGGTGATGGGGAAGTTGGGTCAGGATTTCCTGCGCTGTGGGGCCCTGGATCATAATGTGTATGGGGAATAAGAAACCGTAAGAAAGAAAGGGGGAGAATTGCAAGCACCAGGAGGTAAATGCGTATTTATTTTTCATGTGTTGCATCAGAATACACTAATTTTGCCTAGGAGGGAGGGCAAGCGCATGCAAAAAACAGTCCAGCTCGCTAGGAAAGGGGTGAGGAAGCATGATGCCAAATAGCTCGGGAGATGTTGCTGTAGGCCTGTTTCTCCCGTCCGCATCCACACAGGGCACAAGATCAGCACCCGTACGTACAGACCCTCCTGTGGGCGTGCGCCAGGGCTTTGTAACGGAGCCACGCTCTCCCCTTGAGGCCGGGGCACCCCCGGCTCCCCGCCTTACCGCCCTTCTCCCCTTCCCCCTTCTCCTATGTGCTTTTATGCCTTTTGCAAACAGCGTATGCCAAATCCGACTTCACAGCTGGCTCTGCTCCACGTGTTTGTTTTCTATGCCTGCGCGGCGCTCGCCAGCTCTGCTTGCGCCACGGCTCAGAGGTGGAGGCGGCGGGGGGAGAGCAGGGGTGGTGGGGAGGGAAACAGGAGCAGGCTGCTGCTTTCCAAGCCCTTATTTGTTTAAAGCTTAAGCCTGTTTGAGAGCGCCTTTTTGGAGTGAGGGGTAAGTGGCAGGGGCGGGATGCGGGGGAATTGAGAAAGTAAACTGTGCGTCAGAGAACGCAAACTTTGCAGCTGGAATTGCTGCTGGTGCTTATTGTGTGAAGGGCCTGGGGAGGTGCCTCTGGCTGTGTGCTCGCGCTCACAACGTGGGTGCGAGTGTAAACGGGCAAGGGTAAAAAGTGGGGAGCCGGTGACGGGTCTGTGCTGTGCCCCGTCGGTGCGGGTGCTGCTGCCTGGCAGGCACTGGCCGTGGCTCTCACCAGCGTGTCCTAATGGCTGGCTGGAGCACGGGCAGGTGAGCCTCCCTCC
Organism: Gymnogyps californianus; assembly: GCF_018139145.2. Taxonomy (NCBI): domain Eukaryota; kingdom Metazoa; phylum Chordata; class Aves; order Accipitriformes; family Cathartidae; genus Gymnogyps; species Gymnogyps californianus. The sequence continues at coordinate 126,416,069 of NC_059471.1, forward strand.
CCAGGCTCTGGGGCAGCACCGTTTTTCCATCCTTTTGTTGTGGAGGACCGCCTTGCCGAGAGGGAGAAACCAGGTGCTGGCCCTGCCCATCTCTGCTGAGCGATGCAAGGTCTTGCTCCATTCCTGCCCATGTTTGGGTTGCTGTCCTCAACTGGACTGTCATTTTTGGAGAGGTGTATTTATTGCTGGGATGATAAACAGGGCAAATGACATGCAGACACAATCTTTAAAAAAGCCCAAGAGATGCGACCATCTCCTCTTCATCTCTGGGGCAGGGGAAATCTGTCACGCGTCCCAAGACCCTGCTGCGAGTGTGTCCCCCATCATTTTTCACCTCCAGGTGGGCCCCGTGGGATTTTGGAGCAGCGCGGCAGCTGCTGGTCACAGCATGAATGAGGGCCGTGGCTCAGCCCATCTGGGTGGTGGCATTCGGTGCCGAGCCCCCACACCCCACCTAGGCGTTTGGCACCGGCCAGAGCATTTTCTATGGGCAGTCATTTCTGTCCCTTTGTTTTGCTGGCCTCGAGCTTCCTCTTGTGTTTTTTGGAGTAGTAACATGTCTTCCAGGGGAAATTTGTCCCAGCACAGAGACCTAGAGGCTTTTGACCTGCTCCCATAACCAAAATGATTATTGTTAGTGAAAAGCATTTAAGTGACAGCTATGGAGAGTAAAATCTCCCATTTATTCCCAAATTTATAAAAGAGAAAAAAAAAACCCAACTTTTAAATACCGTCTTCAAAGGACAAGAAAAATGGACTTGTGCTCTTTTACATTCCAGCAACAAGTCATTGCTGAAAGGAGTGCAAACTAGAAGGCAGTTTCTCTTTATGGTGGTGATGGGGGTGTCTCTAAAGCCAGCCATCTGGGGATTAAACTTTGTATTGACGTTACTGGCGAGTACTTTGTCCTGTCTCTTTTGTATGCTCTTCTGGATTTTGATGTCAACTGTGTTAAACTAGCCTCGTGCTTGTTAATGCAGTTTCTGGGCCTGCTCCCATTGAAGTCATGGCAAAGATCAGGCTGATTTTGGAGGTGGCAGAATCAAGTCCTCTGTTATGATTTTCTGGATGTGTTGTTTTAGCAGGTATTTCTGCTGTGCTGCTGACATATTAAATATAAGCTTGGTCAGTTTTTTACTCCAGCTGCTGTAGGTGCCCCTGCTCCTCAAATACACACTGGAAGAAGGCTCAAAAGCTAGGAAAGCTACCCAAGTTTTTGCTGTGCTCCGGCAGGAAAATTTCCCCATTGCGACTTCCCCCAAAGAAGGCTTAACAGTGCCACCGGCAGTTTCTGTGGGCTTTTCTGGCTTGGTTTTTTTTTGTTGTTTATTTGTTTGTTTCACTCTATTATTTTTCCTAATTGGACATGGACAAGATTTTTCTATTGTTCCTAGACAAAGATGATTTTTTTGTTGTTATTTTTTTTTATTTGATACTTAAAGGTAGGTTCATGTTTAAGCACATAAAGAAGTGGGATGCTCTCAAAAACCATCTGCAGCTGCTGTCTCTCTGGCTTGTGATATGCTCTGAGAGTGAGAACTTCTGAGACCAGGTTCAGAGGTGGCCGTAACCGACGGACACACCAAAACGCTCCCTGCTCCCCGAGCACTCCTGCAGCGCTTCATGCAGATGCTGACTGGTGGTTTTTGTCTGGTATACCTCTCCTCTGTGTTTCGGTTTATATTATACGGATTCTGCTTTCAGAGAGAGGAGTGTTTCATCTGGTGGTTACCAGCATGAATGGACACCGTGATATTTATTGTCTGTCCTGTTGCAAGCCTGACCCCATCACGTGACAGAGACAATAAAATGGAGATTGGTTTTTTCAGGGCAGCTCAGTGTCACACCTTTGCCATGATTCGTGGTCCTTCTTCCCCGAGGCCCGTTCCTGACCACTGATCCAGCTGCAGAGAGGCCATAGGGTGATATTAGGTAGTATAGGATGCGGGATTTATAGCATTGCTGCCACATCAATGGTGAAATGCTTGTTTTGGTCAATGTGGCGGTATCCTGTGGTTGAGGGGGTGAGGGCTGGCTGGATGTATGTGTTCTCTGAGAGCTGCTGGGGGAAGCAACGCAGAGCTGAGCGAAAACATCTTTGGAGGAGAGCGTCCTGCTCTCTCCATGGAAAAATGCTGTTTCACTGGGACCAGAGCACACTATGGAAGTGCATCTGTTGATTAAACTTTTGTCTTGGAGCAGGACGGAGTTTCTGGTGAGAGCAGGAGTGGTTTTCCTGCTATCATGAGTAACCCATGTTTAAATAAAGTGGAAGAGTGGCAGCTGGGGAGAGAGAGATTTGCTTGAGATGTGGTGGTCCAAGGTGACAGCCCCTGCTCTGAGGAAGGCAGGGCAAGGACTTGAGCCTGGGCGCACACGTGGCAGGTGAGCTGTGACATTGCCAGCTCCTTGCCTGCCCAGCTCCTGGAGCAGTGGGGACAAATGCAGCGTAAGGAAATCGGCCAAAATCCCAACTCCCCCGTTTCTCCTTCTTTCTTGACCCCCTCATCTCTATTTAATTTTTCCTGCCTTTTCCTTTCTGCCACCTTTATTCCTCACTTTCCTTTGGTATCTCGCAGAGCTTTTGCCCGGCATCACTTTCCCTGCGTCTGCTGGGCCTGCCTCCTCTCTGACCTCTCCCTAACCCAAGAGGCGATTAGAGCCTCAACCTCAGACTTCAAGTTTTGGGGTTGTTTTTTTTTTTTTGGAAAGGATGAGAAGGGAACAACAAAAGCAGTGCCGTGACTAATGTAAACTAGCCACAGGCACATCTGTGCCTGCGCGATGACGGCTCCTGGCGGGCGCTGCCCATCCCTCCCGGCGCTCTCCTCTGCTGCAGTTGCTGACAGGGAGGGGAACAACCTGACACCTGGCTCGTGTTGGCGTGGGATTCAGCGCGGTGGAGCCCAGACCAGAACCAGCAGCATCGCCTGGCACTCGCTGCCCATCCTGTGGGTCCCACAGCATCAGCCCCCAGTGGAGCCATCCCCTGGGCTTTCCTTGCCCAGGTGCGTGCTCGCCCTCATTCTCAGCTCCTTGCTACATGGTTTGCCTCTCTGTCCAAATAGGAAAAGGTGTAGATAGATAAATTTTGTTACTGCTTGTATCAAACACCCTGAAGTGAGTAACCCTTCTAGCCAGTGGTGTGAACTCTCTAGGACATGGGATGGTTTTCACTCTGTGTTTAGTAGGGCATCTGTCTGCAGCTCTGACTGCATTGACACTGATCTCTGGCTTTAGTTGTGATGTGAATGATAAAGCAGGTATTGTTTTCATATGGCAAGAGATAGGATGCTTCAGGGAAGTAATACAGTGCTTAAATCCCCTGCTTCTAAGACTGAAGGTGTGTTTTCACATCACACTTGTGTCAATGGGTGACCCCTTTCCTTCTGCTTCCTCTGAAGGGTTTCTCACCACGAAGATGCAACGTTGTCCCCAGCCTCAGATAAGTCAGACTTTCTTGCTGCACTGTGAGCTGAGTTTGTAGCAGGTGTGGGGGCAAACTGAAAACACTCCAGAGCGGGTAACTGATCTCCACAACTGTGTGGCTACATTGATGTGGTTTTCTGAGAGGATCCTGACACTTTTTCCTGACACCAACTTTGGCATGAGAGTAGGCTGAGCTGCAACCCTGTGTGCACTTGGTCGGGGTCTCGCGGGACCTCAGTACCAGCAATTCTGCTGATTCTCTGACATTTGGTGTTCAACCCCTCAGATGCACGACCTGCACCCCTCAGTAAGTGCTGCAGATGCGCACTCCCTTTGGGCGTCCTCAGCTCTTTAAATTAAGATGTTAGCTGGGAGGCTGGAGAGTCTACAGGTGGATCAAGGATGAGAAGGATGGGGAATGCAGAGGAAAAGTTGGTCTAAAGCTATGGCAGCTCTCCCACGTTGGGACTGAAGTTGGACTGAAAGATTTTGACCAGAGAGGCACCCTGTCCTAGCCTCAGGGGCAGCCCCGGCGGCTGCTGCGGGGCTGCTTTCCCCCCTCGCGCGCTTGGGAGAAGGAGCCAGAGAGCAGCCAGCAGCTCTGGGCTTGTTGCAGCAACAACATCTGTTTCCTAGGTGCACTTTGTTTCTGAAGAGGCTGCTTAGCACGCTCCATCTGCGCCCTTCTCTCTTTTTTTTTTTTTTTGTTTTTGTTTTTTGTTTTTTGGGTTTTTTTGTTGTTGTTGCTGCTTGTGCCGCGTTCGGCAGACAAGGACGGAGGCTCTTAGGGGAGGCAAGCGCTTCCCCGGGAGGACCCTGCGCCAGCCTCTGTGCCAGCGCTGGCTGTCGGGCTCTTTGCACCCGAAGCAGCATTGTCAGCATCTTGACAGCTGGCTGGCTGCATGCTTATTAGTTGCTACTTTCCTCTTGCCCTCCACCTCTCCTTCGCCTCCCTGACCACCTCCACCCTCTCCCTTCCCCCTTCCCGCTGCTGCCCCGCTGGCCGGCCGGCCCTTCGGGGAGCCCCCAGCCTCTCCAGATTAGAGCTCTCCAGGGACTTGGTCCTTTTGAAAGGAAGAAAGAAAAAAAAAAAAAAAAAGGAGGGGGGGGGGAAGGGAGGGGGAGAAGGAGGGAGGAAAAAAATTTATTAAAAAAAAAAAAAAAGAGAGAGAGAAAAGAAAGAGGGGGAACAGAAGAATGAAAACAGACCCAAGGGGCAATAGTCCCTCGAGCCATTTCACTGCATTACAATGAATATGGACTCTATTAAGCTCCGTTCTGCCTGTTAGTGTTTCCCAGGGCAACACAGCTCCCATATGGCAAGCATGCAGCAGATTAGGGTAGGCCTCCGGGCTTCATTGAGGGCCCGAGGCTTGACTGGCAGTTGAACCCCATCCTTCCCCCCCCCTCCTCACACTTGACACTGCCTGTGTTTATCTAAAGCAAAAAGGGCCGGGGTGGGAGAAGGGGGCATTTGGGGGGTTATTGTCCCGGGCAATGGGAGAGGGCAGGGAGAAGGACGGGGTGTGGGGGGGTGATGAGGGAGGGAGGTGGGATGGAGGAGAAAGGGGGTGGGGGGGCGCAGCCCCTCATACATATTCAGGAGGGGTCTTGAATGGGCAGAGGAGAAATAAAGCAGATGGAATTCATGTTAAAGAACAGCCACAATCGCCCTCCAAAAACAAGGAGAGAAAAGCGGGCAGCCTTAAAGGAGCGTAGGGAGCAGCGTTTATCCAATTAGCAGGGTTGTCAAATTGAATTTACTCAGAATGGAGGGGGAAGCCGGGGGGGAAGGAGGGAAATTAAGTGTCTAGGGCATGGGGGGAGCATGATATTGAAGAAAGGACGCGGGTTTTCTTTCTTTCTTACTCTTTAGCCTTGTCTTTTCAAGGGCTGGAGCTGTTTTTGGGGCGCTCCAAGGGGCAGCGAAAGCCGGTGTGCATACTCTGTTTTACCACAGGGCTCCTCTCCTGGTAGCTGTGGAAAAAGGGAGGCGTATCCTGTGGGGCAAGGCCATCCTCGCATCCCTGGCCCACCTGCACCAGAGCTGTCTCAGGCTGGTGGGTCCAGCCACCCTGGGACCACTGTGCTGCAGGCATTGCCCAAGGCAAGCCGCACTCGCTGTGCTGCCACTGTGGTGACACTGGGGAGCCCGTGGCCGGCATGAGGGTGGCATTTCGTTCTTCAAGTGGCCTCACGCTCACTGGCTGACGAAATGCCAACGTGAAGGGGTTTGCTGGGGCTCAGTGAAGTCAGCCTGATCAATGCCCACTGGAAAGTGGCGCTCATTTCAGAGGAACCATTGGATGGAGAGGTGCCAGAAACTGCAGGTGTTGGGTCTTCAGGGGTGCGAGCAAAAGTCAGACAGGCAATGAGAAGGCTTTGCATCCTGTTGCTAATTTGAAGCCAGCATGCCGAGTCCCCTCCCTGGCGATACCACAGGCTGTTGTGGAAAGGAGCTGCCCAGGACAGTAGCTTCGTCTTGAGCAAGACAGAAAAAAAGTCACAAAGATCACTGCATGTTTTGTTTGGTTTGCACGAGCAGTTCTGTTCAAGGAAAAAGAGCTGTTTCACCTGCGAGTTTAGTTTATTTTTTAGAGAGGTGTCTATTTCCACTGAATTGCTCAGGACTTGCTTAGAGAAAATCTGTGGTTCTTTTTTAGGATCACCCAGCGCCAAAGCGCAATTTGTAGTTCGCAGGCGAACTCGCTCATCTGCACGGTGGTGGTGCCATGCCAGGTTTTGCTCTGGATATTGTCCTTCTCCCAACTATGAGTGTGAATTTATCCCACGCTTGCTCTGTTGTGGCTTCTTGATGGACTCGCTGAGCTCACAAGTAGCCAGTAAGAGAGTCTTTTTTTGCCTAATCACTTTTAAAAAGCCGGGGGGGGGGGGGAACAACTCCTCACACAGTTAGTCAGGGGCTATGTTAACAGAGCTAATGCACTCTGAAGTCAGGAGCTTCAGTGCTACAGAGGGAAGCAGACAAGCTTTTATCCCTGTTTGCACATACACTGTGCTACCTCCTTGACTTTAAACATGGTGGTGTAACGTTGGATGCTGCCTCTCTCTGCACCCTCCTGACACCACCCACTTCCCATTCGGGATCCTGCCTCTCCCTACGGCATCTGCACCCCCATCCCCATTGGACACCCATGCTGTTACATGGGAGGGGGAGCATCTCTCCTGCTGCAAGCCTCTCCTTTTCCAAACCCTTTCAGAGAGAGCGAGTATAACTTAACGGTGTGAAATTAATACTTTGGAGTGGGGATAATTAATTTTGCCCTCTGGGATGTTACTGTTTGATCATTTTGGGAGAAACAGTCGGGGTACCCAGATTGCCGTCCATGCCTAGGAATCATGCGGGGACTTTGCAGCTGACCTGCTCAGATGTGTCACCTGGACAGTATTTTTTCAGCTAGAGGATTATACAGTTGAATGGTGGCTTTTTTCAGATGGGATGTGAAAGATTGGGGATCCAAGAACAACATGCCTGATGGGATGGAGGTCCCAGTCGGAGAGCTTTTGATTTCCAGCCCTGCCACTGCTTTACTGTATAACCTTGGGCCAGGTTGGCTTCCTCTTCCAGCCCTCAGGTTCCTTCATTTCTAAAGCAAAGGGGTACTGTGGCTCTTTTCTCTTTTACATTTTCTTTTTCAGTGCTTTAAGCTCTATGGAACAACAACAAAAATACTGTCTTGTATTAAAAACTAATGATTACAAGTAAAATTGGCACACTGTTCTGTGTAAGACATTGCTTTTTCTGAAGAGCTTAAGTCTCAATGTATAAAATGGAGAACTGGGAGTATCATTGTCCCTACTTGACCTGGTGGAAACGGAGACCAGCTGCAGTGAATTCTACAGAGTCACCCAGGGTGTCCCCAGCTGGTAGCCGGACCTGAGTTGCTGCAGCCTTTGCCTTAGTGCAAAGCAGCCCCTTCCCTTTCCTGCCGTTCCTCCCCTGCACGAAGAGGTGCTCGGGGTCTGGCTGCCTGGCACAACCCCAAACCGCCCTCGTGTGCATCGGTGAGTTTTCCCCATCTCCCAATCTGCCTCTGCATTTCCCCCCTGCCTGCCTGCAGGAACTGGGGTGTGTGGTGCGGGGATGCTGTCCTGGAGCCGGGGCAGAGGCTGGTTCCTATTTGGGAGCCTTGTAAATTACAGACAGTGTGGCAGTAACAAGGGCTGCTTGGCCGGCCCTTGTTAAGCAGGAGGGGGCTTGGGACTGCGAGCAGCATTTCCTCAGTAAAACCTTCAGCTTCTAATCAGCAAACACCTCTCCTGCTGCCTGCGCTTAATTCAGATCCCTTTTTCCTTTCGAGCTTTTTCACCCCCCCCGCACATGCGCGCGCCTTTCTTCCCTTTTATATCTTCACCTCTGGTTTTTCTTTCTTGCCCCGCTCCCTTTGCAGTGCCCTCCATCGCCACGGCACAGCTGGGGCTGCACGCAGGGGCCTCGGTGGGCTTAGGTGTGTGGTGGGAAGCCGAGCCGACAGATTTTACACCCCCACCAGCCCTCCATATCTGATGAAGCTCTCGTTAATTTTGTTCTCCTAATGGCCCCTCCTTTGATTTACTGGGCTGTCTGAAAGGGACTTAGAGCTCCACTGACAGGAAATTGTTATTTTAACCTGGCAGGAAAGAATTAAAAATAAATAAACAAATAATTTTTGTTTTCCCTCCCCCCTTGAAGCTCTTTAAATTACTTTAACTCTTTCTTTTCCCAGATAGCAATTAAGCAGGAGCTGTTGAGGCTGGTAGTGTCGGTGGCTGCAGAAGTGTCGGCAGCCAGGGGTATCTCGTAGTGTACCTGCCTTGGGGAGAGGAGGCAGCAGAGCAGGACGCTGTCACGCAGCAGCCCTGCAGCTCCCGGCACAGCCCCCTGCCTGGGACCACCACCTCTGGGAAGGGAAAGGGAACGCCTGGGGCCTCCTCCGCTCCCCACCTCTGCCGCCTCTCCCGCTGCAGCCCACTCTGGCGGCGCTCGCAGGGACACCGGGCAGATCGAAAGCTGCCTGATTAATAAAGTTCCTTGCTTTGCACTACTGCAGGCTGCTTAAGGGCAGCATTTTCAAAAGAGGTCAGCTCCCATTTAGGCATCGAAATAAGTTGTTTGCCTATTCAGGAGAGCTCAGCATGTCAAGAACTGAATGCTTTTGAAAATCTGGCTTCAATTGTGGAAGCTGAGAATTTCGAAATCTGGCCCTGGATCCTAATAGTTCTTTTGGAATTGATGTTTTCATTCATTTTCCTCATTATTTTTATGCTGGCCATTTACTTTTTGTACTTCACTCAGCTGTGAAAGAAATGGCCACATGTCCCTATTTAGAGCTCATACTCTGCCTGGAGGTTTGGGGAGGTACCATACACTTGTTGCAACACACCTTCTCTCCTCAGTCTCTGCTCAATACTGTTCAATCTGTCCGGTGCTGTGGCCAAATTTTTTGATCTCTCCTTTTTTCTCCCCATCTATTGCCCTTCATCTTTTTACAGACCTGGGGGCAGCCAGTTTAGTCGTTGCATCGATGTGCCTGGGTGGTCCTAGCTCACGAAGGGTCCGTTACACATTTCTGCGCCTTTGGCTTTGCCCTTCTGGCCAGAGGCTCTGTGTGACGCAGAGCTGCAGGGAGGTCTGGTTGGGAATGTCTTTGCCTACCCCCTCCCCTAGCACGGGCTCCAAGGAGCAACTCCCTTCCGTCCAACATTTTTCCATCCTGCTGCCAAACCCATCCAGATAGGGGGAATGAGTCAGCTTTACTCTGTAGCCTTCCAGCACTACGGAACAAGACATTAAGTCCTGCCCCAAAATGTTCTTCTACGTTGGTGGACGGCTTTCTATCTCCAGCAAACCTTATGGTGTGAGGTGTTTTTAAGCCTACACTCCAGATGAGTGTAATTAGTGGCACATCAAATTGCACATCAGCAATGGTCAACAGTGCACGTTCTGGTACAGACAGACCTTGGGCACTTTTACGGCTGTGGTCAGTGGTGGTTTGCCCAAGATGGCTGTGGCATAATGAAGGGTGCTTTGGTGGCTGTCTTACCTGGATAAATGAATTTGAGTAACTCAGATGGTCTCCAAGTCAATAGCTAAAGGATCTCGTACAACAGTATGTGCTGGTTGATGGGGGGAAACTCTTCAAAGACAAATCGTTGATACTCTCTTCTCTCCTCTCCTCGGTGAGGAGAGTGAATACTGGGAAGGATGAGGTGTGTGGGAGGGAAGTTGCTGTCTTGTCGCTTTGGCACTGGAGATTACCCACAGAGGATTTTCACAGGTAACAGGGCTGTGGGCTGCAGTGGCTAGAGTATGAGCCTAGCTGATCTTTCTGGGTGCCTTCAAAGTATGCCTAGCCTGATGCTGAGCTCGGTCCATGCTTCTGGCTGCCTGGAAGCCATGTCGGGCCATGCCAAGCCTGACCTAATTTACCCTGCCTCTCAGCAGGGCTTGTCATCTTGGCCTCGTGGCCACACTAACCATGACTGCGTGACTCCTGGGAGAGAGCTGCCTTGCCTTGAGCCCGCTGGGCAGGCTAGCCAAGTAAGCTCACATCGGCTGCAAAGTGCCACATAAAGATGCTCTTTGTGGCGTTTGCAAAGCTCCAGCTGCAGGTCGCTTTACTTGGTATTGCTTCCTTTTGAAATCGCCAGCTCAGAGAAGGCTTTTCTTTTTCTTATCTCTTCTCAACTTTGTATGAATGTCTCCTCCATGACTTCTCTCCCCCAAGCAGTGCTCTGGGGCATGGTAGGGGGAAAGGGGACAGCTTGTGAGGCTGTCAGAGGGACAGCCCAATTTGCAGAGACACATGCAAGTTGGATTCTTGCTATCGTGATGTGGACCTCAGCACTGCTGGCCATGGACATTGCCCTGTGCTGCGCTCTTGCACCTTTGCTGTCACCAGAGGCCAAGCAAAGTCATCTGAGAGTAGCTTGGTGAGATTTCCCCAAATGCTGTGGTTCCTTGCTAGCAGTAATCAGCCTTGCCTTGAACAACTCACTGAGCTGCTCATGGGGAGTCTGTGGCAGTCCTTGCTTCAGGAGTTAGGATGTTTAATTTTAGAGGTTATGCTTGAAGGGACTTGTCCCCTTTTTTTGACTGAGATGGTTAGGGAAAGGACATGCTCAAACAGGTGATGGCTCGAGCAGTGACCATGGTGGAAGGGAGAAATACGTCTCTGCAGAGTCCAGGTGCTCTTGAGGATGGTGGTTGTGGCTAATGAGCTCATTGTGTATCTGGAGGGGAAGCAGGCAATGTAACTGCTGTTTGGGCTGGCTGCCATGGCTGGTTTGGTCTTGGGCTTCTCCCCTGCCAATGTAGACATGCCACAGGAGCAATTCTGAAATGCCCTTGAGACTCGCAGGTCATCTTCTTAGTGCTGCAGCTGGAGGGAGCTCAAAATCCTGTAGCTGCGTTACAATGTCCATAGAGGGAAGTCTCTTCTTGACTTCAGCCCTTTGCCCTTGGTTGAAGCTGAATTCAGTTTGACATCCGAGGTATCTCTTGGGGCAGCCACTTAGATCTTTAATCCCCCTGACCTGGCTTGTCTGCTTTAGCGTTCGTTCATAACAGTCTCTCCAAAACAGCTGCTGTGGTGTGCAGCTCCTCACAGCAACCTGGGTTGTGGTGCGTGGCCTTAGGCTTCAAGTTTTTTGGAGATTGTTGATGCTTTCGAATATGAACCTGGTGGTTTGTCCAGACAGGGTAGTTCAACTCAAAATAGGTAGTGTGTTTCATGCAGAACAGTTAATCTGAAATCTTTTCATAGATTGGGTCTGTTAGTTTAGAATAAAGGTGTATTATGCCAAATTAGTGTAATCCACCCTCAGCTCACTGCACTGAATTGAAACAAATTTAGAACTGGGCATTTCTTTTCTCCTGAAAAAGTGTCCCCTCCACTTCAGAATAATTCCTTGCAGAGATGCCCTGAAAAACTTTTACATCTCCTAAGGGGTCCTATCTGGATTGGAACATAGATACACCCAGTAGCAACATGGCCAGCGTCTCAGGAAGACTGTGAAACTGCAGGATCACCTCTGTTTTCATGTAGCTTGGAACTTGTACTACTCATTTACTTTTGTGTTCAAGCTAGAATATATTCCAGACACAGCCAAGAAGTGGCAGCAACACTTGGCGAATATCTGCAGTGATACTTTGTTGGAAATGTTTGTGTTTTGCTCCTAAAAATTGCCTGGTGTGCATTGCTGGCACAGTACAGGCATTCACTGCACCAAGTCTGAAATGGGGGAGTATGTGTCTGCACACATGTAGATTTGTACCAAGGGCTGAGGATGGGATGTCTTGGGAGACTCACAACCACGCTTGGGGGAGAGGCTGGAGAAGAGAAGTGCTTGCATCAGTGTCTGTAGCCTCCTCAGGCCACTGGCTTGGTGAATCCCTGGGAGTTTAGGGATGTTGGTAGAGAAGCCAGGCAGGGCTGGAAAGCAGAGGCAAGTCGGAGGGTTTCATCCATTGTGTCCCTTGTCATCCGCAGGAATCCGCTGCCGCACATCCACTGCATCCCCTGAGGCAGCTTATGGGACCCTTCCCTGGGCACCCCAGGACACACCGCATGGGATGGCAATGACACGTGGAAAGCAGGCACCCATGTCCCCCATCCCTTGCCTCATCCTCGCAGCCGCTAGCTGTTTTGCCAAACTGAGTGAGTTTCTGTTCTTACCCATTTGTTCCATTTCATTTATGTTTTGCCTTGATGCTGTTTATCATGGCCATGCCTCAAGCACAAAGTGGTTTCCTCTCTCCGCTGCTTCCTCAATAGCCTTGACCACAGGTCTAGGTTCAAATACTCCTCCAGAGGAGAAGGAGATACAGTCGGAGTTGGACATCTCTGTCTGGTGGTGCCAAGAAGAAATGGGACTGGTGTGCATCTCCAAGCACTAGGGTGGCTGTGTGGGGAGCTAAGGGGAAGGTGCAGCACAAGCGGAAGCGATGGGGAATGCAAAATGTACCAGCACTGCAGTTTTTTCCTCTGTCCTTTCTTTTGCTGAGTCTCACAGAGCTTTCTTATTCCCATTTTTTCCCTCTGTACAGGTGAATCTTTGCAGGTCACAGTGCAACCTGCCTCCATTGTCCAAAAGCTTGGGGGCCCAGTCAGCCTGGGGTGTGTGGTGGACCCCCCCAGAGTGAACCTCACGTGGAGACTGAACGGGAAGGAGCTGGCTGGATTGGACGAGGTGCTGGGTATCCACATTGAGCAAGGGAAACTCATCATCACGGCTCTCAACAACCACACCGTGGGGCGATACCAGTGCATTGCTCGTGTGCCCGAAGGAGTCATTGCCAGTGTCCCTGCAGTGGTCACGTTAGCTAGTGAGTAGCTTTAGTCCTCTGTCATCCCCTGCATTCCTTGGGCCATCACTCACGCATCCTGAGAGGCTCATCCATGCTCGCTTGTTCACACTGGCATCAAGGGAGGGTTCCTTTGGCTTAGGCCATTTTGTAGCATTTTTGATCATGGACTGGCTGTCATGTTGTGGCCCCGCCATGGCCCAAGCAGTTCTCCTGCGTGGTAGGCTGCAGACCTGTCCTGCAGTGACAGTTTTTGCAAGATCACAAAGAGCAGGAAGTACCTGAGTGATGGGGTTTGTGTGCATGGTTGGTTTCTTGACTGTCATGCTGCCTCATTTAGTTGCTGACTCCTTGATTGAGGTTACCAAAAAGTACCTGGTGGTTCTGATGGCCAAACAACTGCCTGGGCTGCTGCAGGGCTGTTGCCAGCGCTAGGTCAGTGTGTGCTACGTTTTACTGCCTTCCTGACCCACAGAAAGTGAAGTCCCTTGCCCTGCTTGTGCTGTGATGGGACCTGCACTTTTTTGTGTTGCCCCTGGGTTCATCGTAAGCAAGGTACCAGCCCCCATGCTCACACTAAGGAAAGGTTAGTCTGGTTGTGGTGAGGAGGCGCTCCTGAGCACCTGCATTAAGTGGCTGGTGATCCTCTGTGCGCCATTGGGAAGATCCCTTGCCAAAAGGCAAGGTGAGGGAGAGGGATGGTGGGAGAACGGTTGCATGGAGATGTTGAAGGCAGAGACTGTGCTGTCCTCATTTGGTGACACAGGCGCAGAAGTCAACAGGGGGCGGATACAGGAGAGCAGAGTATCTGAAAGCACTCGTAACAAGGTTTTTGTCTTTAAGGGGCAGGAGGCTGTATTCATTGCCACTGCTGTGGTCCCAGGGGGGCATGCTTCCCCTTCCCAGGGCTTTGTCCTCTTCCTATGAGGTTGCGGTGGCATGTCAGCAAAGAGCCACCTTGTTTCTGAGCCACAGCTCTGAGCAAGGGACTTTGCTCTTATCTCTGAGCTTACGTGCTCCTCACTGCTGCCCTCTGGCATTGGTGACAGACCAAGGAGACCTGTGCACATGGGAGGGGGTGTCTTAAGAGCGGGGAACTTCTCTTACAGGCGCCTGGTTTTGGCCAGACGTTATGCTTAAATGTGAGAAAGTGCTGTATTTGGATGCATCTGAGACAGTGCAGCCCAGGCCTGCTTGGAGATAGGGGTGCTCTGTGTGTACCATCCTTGTTTAGGCAATGGAGAGTCTGATCTTCTGAGACCCATGCAGTTTTTGGTGGAGCAAGTGCATGCAGAGGAGACCGCCATTCCCTGGTAGCGACAGCCCCCGGGCATGGAAAGGGCTTCGTCTTCCCAGCAAGGGGGAGTTTGGGGCTAAGTCTTAAGAAAATGAAGAAGTGAAGATGTTTGTGCAAAGTAGGGGCTGGCTTTGCTTTAAAGCCAAGAGCTATTGGCTTGTCACTGATACATTAATCAGGAGTGAAATGTTTAGGCCAGGCTGGGTGGGAGGAGGAGGCAAGGGAAAGCGAGGGGAGAGTTGCTGAGCTCTGAAGCAAAGTGGGAGGGGGTTGTCACGGGGCCGAATGTGTCGGGGGATTTGGCCTGAGCCCCGTGCTAAGATTAAGTTTCGGAGAAAGCATTCCAGAGCAGAAAGGGGGCTATGTGCGCTGGTGGCCTGATAGAGGGAAGGAGAGGAGGGGAGAGGTGGATGGGATTACCAAGGGCATGATTTGCATTTAGGAGAGCAGGGTGTGCACAGCTTCTCAGCCTGATCAGTTCCTTCTTAGGCTGATCCCCTTTTCTTTTTTTCCCCTCACGCCAACCCACCACCACCAGCTCTGTCTTCTGGGACAAAGCAAGGCTGTTTGACCTGTCTGTGTGCTTTGGTCTAGCATCATCCCCATGGTGGAGGGGAGACAGGTCCTAAAGCACGAGAAGGTCCCACCATCTCCCTCAGGGCAAATCAAAGCCACAACTGAGTGGTCTGTCAGCCCTCTCCTGGAGCCAAATCACCTTCAGCTACAGGATTGCAACTGGGGATGCAGGTGCAAAGGAGGGGGACTTGCCCATTGCTGTGGTCCCTGCCATGGCAAAGGCACTACTGCTGAGGGGAGGTCAGGAGCACAATTCAGTGGAGCTCACAAAACTGGAGCCAGAGGTTGGATGAACAAGCAACTAATCCATCGTGGAGCAACCCTGTGCTGCGCTGCATAGGTCCCTTGTCCTCGAGGGGAGCTGGGGATGGCAGAGGCTCTGTCCCATGCACCTGGACAGCCTCGGGCGATAGAGAACCCCCAGGTGGGGAAGACTTGGCAGTCAATGAGTGAAGAGAGAGAGGGGACGGCCCAGGAAGGACGTGGGGCTGAAGGTGTAGGAGGGAAACCTTCTGGAGCGGTTCAAATAACCAGTTTCATGTTCGTTAGCTGGAGGCTGCTTGCAACAGTAGCCTTACAGTGGTCTGAAATAACAGGGGGGCACTGATTTGTGGTGGGACTGAGTTTGAAAGCTATGGTAGCAGATGTGCCATGGGCTCTCACTCCTGCTCCAGACCTCCTCTACAGGGCCTTGCTCTGAGCAGGTTCAGTGGGGACCATGGTCCTGGGGGTGGAGAGGGAAGCCCCTGGCAGGTCGGCATTGCGGTTGATACATCTCTTCCAGATCACCTGCTGGGCTGAAAGAAAACCCTCTGAAAGTCTTAGCCTCATCCAAAAATTATTTTGGGGGGACAGGAGGAGAGTGAAACTAGAATGTGAATAAAAGCATTGGGGGGCATGTGGAAATATTTTCAAGGTTTAGGTTTATTTTGGAAGAGGACCTAGAGTCATTGGAAGAAGTGTCTTGCTAGGTTTCGAGTGGTGTAGGTAACATCATCTGGCCAACATTTAGTCTATTTCCACTCCTTTCTCTCCACCTCCTTTTGAGGAAACACCCTCGAGTGCCCCAGGCTGTGCATGTCTGGTCCCTCAGGGCCTCCTTGTGCTTTGCTGACAGTCAGCAAGCAGATAACCATCGCTGCAGTGCTGGCAGCCACAGCGTAGCCTTGGGACCGATACCTCCTTCTCCCATCTGTGGCACGGCGACGCCGAGTCCATCTCTGCTCTCCTTGGCTCAGAGGGCTGGTTGAAACTAGCATTTAATTCCTCCACCGGAGATAAAATAGCTATTGTATAGCCGAGGGGTGGAGAGAGGAGGGATTTGCAGAAAGGGGAAGATTTCTTAAAGCAACAAAAGGAGCAGTACTTTGGGCATTACTTGGGCACTTTTGAGTCCAGTTAGAGTTGACCGGATGCTCGATGATCCCACACTCAACCTTGGCAGCCCACAGCACATTGGTGCAGATAGATACCTGCTGATCACTGCTGGCCTGGCTGTGCTGCGCAAGATCAGCCCTGCGTGGCCCCAGGGCAGCCCTTCAGCCTGGCAGTGATGGGCTGGAGTCTGGGACAGCTTGAATGGATGGGGCAGGGGTATTCCTGGTTTTCCAAGCCAGGCCCTAAGCCTTCATATGGCTGAGAGCCACAAGGAAGAGAAAGGTATTTTCTCTGCCCACTTCCAGTAGCAAAGTTGCCATCATACCAGAAGCCCTACTCCAGCCCCTCTCCTGGGTGGAGGTGCCATATGAAAAAGGTATGGCTGCAGTGGGCGCTGGTGGGGCCAGATAAATCCACCAGGGACATGAACACAGCGCTGTGGGCTGGTCCTGCAACAGCAAAAGGCTCGGAAGGTCGAGAGCCCTTGGTGGAGCTCACAGGGCAGCTGAAGTGTGGGGCTGGAGCAAAGTCGGCGGGCAGAGGTGGTGAAAGACATGCAACTCCCAGCATTCACCTGCGTGCATGGAAACTCAGTGCAGCAAGCACAACAGCAAGCCTGACCTGGATAGACATGACATTTAAAAACAGAACAAAAAAATAGATGAGGGGTGCAGCAAAGGAACTCCACCTGCTCCAGTGTATCCCCTGTGGCCAGGGACAAGAGGAGTGCAGGGCGCCTGTGTCCCAGGCACGCTGTGGGACAAGGGAGGCTCATTGCCCCGTGGCCCTCCATTGGCGCCGCCAGCGGGGCAGCCCTCGGCTTTGTGGCAGCACGTGGGGGAAGCTGGGCCTCAGCACACGGCGCTCGTGGGCAGTGACCCTGCGCCGGGTCGGGCTGGGCATCCCCCAGGAATTTGCAGCTGCTTTCTGAAGACAGCCCCATTCATTTTCCTCTGCTGGGGCCTCTCCTCTGACAGCTCCCCGGAGGCAATGGCAGGAGGGAGGGAGGGAAGAGGGCGGCCGCGTGTTGGAAAAGCATTTGCTGAGCAGGCACGGGGGGCTCTGGCCCCAGGGGCAGAGGTGGCGTGAGGAGGGGAGAGAAGGAAAACACAGGTGGTGTTTCGTGAGCCGGTGGAGCTGTGGCACGAGGGCTGTGAGACAGGCCCAGGGCGACGTGGGGGAGTGGGGCTGGGTCATGGCGTGAGGGGGTGTGCTTGGGGGTGTGTGAGCAAGCAGGAGGCCAGGGGGCTGCGCCTGTCCCAGCAGGACGGGAGGGGGCTGGTGGTAACAGCGCCGGTGTCCAGGCTCCTGCAGTGCTGACCTGACGGACAGGGAGCAAGAGCCGTAACCCCAGGCTGCTCTGATAGCCGAGGGGGGATTAGTGGAAGGTGCCTGCCTCCAGGCTGACGGACCCCCATCCCTGCCCATTCCCCTTCTTGGGGTCCCTCCCTTCCCTCCCTCACCCTTCCCTGCAGCAGGGAGGACTTTCACCTTGAAGGCCAGCATTTTATTTACTACTGCTTCTTCTCTGAAGTTATTTATGGTCTCCCATTCATTTAATCTGGTCTGTCTCGCCTGCCTTGTTGCTTGGCCTCCGGCCCTGGGATTCAGCTGGTTTCCCTCCCTGATGACAGCGGCGCAGCTAGCCGCAGGGCTGACCCTCACGGCGCCCTGGCTTGCCCCATCGCGCCTTGGAGCGGGGCACAGATGGACACAAGCAATGGCCTTTGGTTGCACTCCCTTCTAAACAAAAAGAAAAAAAAAAAAAAAAAAAAAAAAAGAAAAAAAAAAAAAAGAAAAAAAAAAAAAAGAAAGAAAAAAAAAAATCCCAGCACAGCTGGGATTGGCAGTGCTCTTGTCTGTCTGTCTGCAGCACCTCCCGGCCGGTGGCTGGTGGATGAGGACTTGCTGCTTCCCTGTGATCAAGCATGTCTTTTAAGGACAAGGACATGGGCTGGCACGCTGGGCACCGCCATATGAAAAGGAAAACCCAGCCAGTGGAGAGGGGATGTGGTTTCTCCCAGCTGCAGCGGGAGTTAGGCTCGGGGTGCAAATTGCATGTTAGACGTGGGGCACAGCCGCTGCCAACCGGGCAGCTGAAGGGGTGAGTGCCGCATCCCCCCTGGCACTGACCCTCTCCTCCACCCATCCCTGCACTGCACTGCCTGGCGGGGGGAGGTGTGCGTGGCCCCCCACATCTTGGGGGTGGCTCATTTGAAGCCCCCAGGATGAAGCTGGGTGTCCCAGCCCAGCACGGCACCCTCCGTTTTGCTGTGCTGGGGCCAAGTGCAACAGGATGTGTGAGGGGGGCTCATCCCACACACGGAGGGGGCCAGGGATGCCCCCAACCACCCCTCGCCAGCTCTGGCCGACCCATCGGCATTAATGGACGGCTGTATGCACCCGTACCAGCAGGGAGCAGGGCGGTTGAGACAGCCCTTGGCCAAAACCCGCTGGCAAATAAAACAGTCTTTGTCGCTGTGGGGGAGCAGGAATTTAGGGGAGTAGTTTGGCAGGAAGCTCGTACGCTTGCGTATTGGAAAATAGTTTGTCCCAGTGCCCACCTGATGTTTTTTCTCTCTCCCCTGCTGGTTTCACTCCACTTCTCTGGCAGCGCCCAGTTCTTGCTCCCCCAGCCACCCCAGGATCCCCTTTCTCCATCCTTTCCCCCTCCATCCACAGCTTCGCCCCTTGTCCCCAGCAGCCAGGCTGGGAGGGGAAGGCAGGAAGAGCTGGGGGTATTGCTCCCCGCCATGGGGCTGCAGCACTCACAGCTGTGAGAGCAGTGGCTGAGCTGCTCTCCGGGGGGCTGCACGTGAGGGACCCCCACATTCGCCCAGCCCAAGGTCATCCCGGGGGTCCCCCGGTACGGGGACGTCATTTCCCATCTTCGAGAGCATAGTGTTCCCCGGTGGGCTCCACTGTGCCGGGGCCGTGGGCCTGCTCCTCCTCCGGGCTCCTGGGCCCCTTCTCCTCTTCAGGGTCTGTGCGTGCGTGCATGCGTGTGTGTGTGTGTGTGCAGATCCCTGCCAGCATTGCTGGAGCCTATGCCTTGGCTCCAAAATCTTAATTTGGCTGTGATGAATCCAGACCACCAAGGCACACATTAATTTTCCTGATGCTCGTTTATATTTTGTTGATCGGAGAAATATGCGTGATGTGGGCAGGCAGACACTGGGCTCTTGCCTCTTCTCCACCTCTTTCCATTTCTGTGGCTCTTACTATTTTATTCCTTGATCAAATATAAAAAGCAAAGAGGAGGAAATATCCAGCACCCTTCCCCTCCCCAGCAGTAACTTTCGTTGTCGGAGGAGCATGAGGCGCTGCCAGCTTTTCACAAGTTAAGAGTTAACCTTCATCTGGCTTTAATACCCAGTGGAAACATGGCTCCCCTCCTCAGCTTGTCTTAAAGGATTAATCACATTTCTGAAGTTCACCCGTATTCCTTCTTTTTATTATTTTTTTTTTTAATTGAACGATGCCAAGAAATTCCAGAAGTATTAAGCATGTTCACTGCAAATCATTTTTATGACATTGCAAAACCTCCCTTTTTCTTTTCAACCTCCTCCCCCTCTCTCAGATCTGGAACGCTGGCTCCCCCGGCAGCCGCCCGGCAGCCCCTCCGCACCGCACTCGGGGGGCTTTCTTGCCGCCTTGCCAAGAGAGCTGGTTTTTATTTAAACTCCATAAAGGATCTTGCTTTAATCAGAAAGTCTGCTTGAGAAATTTCATGTCACTTTTCCATGACTGTGGGTGGGAGAAGCTTGGAGCCAGAGTTGTCTTTTGCTCTTGGAGCACTGCTGCATTTCCCAGAGAACAAAACCACATTTTTCTGCCGGCCGGGGCTGCCAAGGGAGGCTGCCTGCCGTCCGCCCGCTGCCAGCCCTCCTGCTTCCCCCCGGCTCTCCAAACTACCCGAGGTCGCGGGCGCCACGTCCTGGGATGAGTTTCGAGGGGTGAGGGAGCTGTTGACAGCACGTGGCCATGCTGCGCCGTGGCGACGGATGCGACACACTGCCTTAGCGTGGAGTTTTGAAAAGGAAGTGTGGTCTCGTCCGGATTTAGTGGCGTGCCGCTCGGGAGACATGTGTTAGCACTGGTCCGGGGAAGATGGGCCGGCTTGAGCCTTGATGCAAGCTCGGGAGACATGTGTTAGCACTGGTCCGGGGAAGATGGGCCGGCTTGAGCCTTGATGCAAAAACGTGACTTGCGACCCACTGCGGGATGTGCAGTTGTCACTAGCGGTCACCTGGGCTGGTGCATGGCACTGTAAAAACGTGTGCACGGGACTTTTTTCCTGGCACAAAACCTTCTCCCTCCCAGCACAGGCTGACCGAGAGAAACTTCGAGCTTGCAGTGCCCTGGCAAGATCTGCAATCATGCCCAGGGAGAGCAGGGACTGGTTTCATCTCCGGGAAGCTCAGCGGGGCCAGGCTGGCGTGCTCCCTGCCAGATCTGCGGGTTTCCCCACAGTCCTCTGCTCCTGCTTTGCAAACAGGGAAAAGAAAACAAGAAGTCAAGTGCCCCTTCCCCCCCGCCCCTGTGCTTCCAATCCTGCTGCCCGCATCAGCCCTGCCGGGGGAGCGACCCCCATCACAGCCTCGCAGGGGGACACGTGCTAGGACAGGGTGTTTTCACGGCTGATTTAGGGAGGGGGCAGCTGTGCCGTGTAGAGGAGGAGCTGCTTTTCCTTGCAAGTCCCTGTTCTGTGAACTGGGGCATGGGCTCTGCTTGGGCACACGCGAAGTGTCATGGTTAACCAGCCTTCGGCTGTGAGATATTTGATGGGAGTGAGAGTGCCTGGAGCGGAGATGCCGATTGCTGAGGTGCTGGAGGAGCTCAGGGCAGCTCTGGGAGCATCCAGCATTCAACACACCTTCTCCCACTGTGTCACACGGCGTCTGTACACCCTTGAAGGAGGCTGGGCTCCCGGAGTTGTGACTACAAAGTTAGCTTCTCGGTAGCAGGACGGCAGCCGCATTTGAAATAGCAGGCGGCAGAAGGACCATTTTTGGCCGCCCTTCAGTGCTGCAGTAAGTTGGCTCATTTTTTACTCTCAGGCCAGGATTTTTCGCACCCAGTTTCTCAGCCGTGGAGCAAGCAGTTTCTCCAGAAGCTGTGTTTTAAGTTATCCATTTTGTAGGAAGGAGGAGGAGAAAAAAAATAAAGTTCTGAAACCAGGCCAGTTTCTCTAGCTGCTAGGGATGGAGCGATCCTCTGCCGGCACTGCAATGAAACAGCCCCAGGTCCGCAGGGAGAGGAAGAGCTGACACTGAGATGCTGAGCCAGCCACTGAGATGCCCTGTCGTTTGCTCTCTCTGCAGATCTCAAAGATTTCAAGTTCGACGGCCAGCACGTGATCGAGGTGGATGAAGGGAACACGGCCGTGATCGCCTGTGACCTGCCTGAAAGTCACCCCAAGGCTCAGGTCCGCTACAGCGTGAAGCAGGAGTGGCTAGAGGCCTCCCGAGGTGAGTGCCACAGGGGTCTGTCCCGCTGGGTCCCCTCCCAGGACCCTCAGTTTTACCCTTCCCTACCAGCAGTAGCTTTCTCTGCCTGCTGCCTCCTCATTGTCCCTTCGCCGCCGGTCTGAGCACAGGTTAGTTTAGGGTCTCTGCCAGGTCTCCCTGATGTCCCTGCTGCCTGGGACTGGGGAGCTGCGTGTAACACTAGCTTGCAGTAAGGCAAAAAGAAGCAGAATTAGGTGATGCACAATGTCACTCTTCACTGGGCATCTCCATGTGTCCGTGAAGCATTCTTCTAGCCCAGCCTGGATAAAGGCAACTTTGAATTTGGGGAAATTTTTAAAATTTGGATCTGAATTTTGCAGCTTCATTCCATCTGCTGCATGTACCTATGACAAGCGAGCTTCACCTGGGGCTCTGTTCCTTTCATCATTGCATCACTGCTCCCTCTGATATTTGAACGAAAAGCGGTCATTTCAGTGCTGTCGGTGTTATCGCGTTGTTTTTTTCCCTTCCCATTTGTCCACCTTTTCTTCAGGGCACTGCATATCTTCCAGGAGGCTGGGCGGGAGCATATCTTGTGACCACGTGCCACCTCCTCTTCTCTCTCTACAGACAATTACCTTATCATGCCATCTGGGAACCTTCAGATTGTCAATGCCAGCCAAGAGGATGAGGGGACTTACAAATGTGCTGCCTACAACCCCGTGACGCAGGAGGTGAAAACCTCGGTCTCCAGTGAGAGGCTCCGTGTGAGACGTAAGCCGCTCTCCCTTCACTGCATGTCTTCTCCATAGTGCTTCCAGCCCTGGGAGCAAATACCAGTGCTATCACAGCTGGTTTTCTGTGTGAACCGACATTATCAGTTGCTGGGAAAACTCCTTTCCAGCAGCAGAAGGCCCCAAGGTCTGCTCCTGGGGTATGTGTGTGCAACCCTGGGATTGCCATACCTCTCAGGATTTGTTCTTGGTGATGGGCGAGCAAAGGCCCTTAGCCCTTCGGCAAGACCGCTAGCTGTGTGCACGCATCCCATGAGGAATGTCCCTCTTGGCCTGTGTTGCCGTTTATACACCCCAGCGCAGGGGAGCAGCATGCTAGCCCTACCATTACCCCTACCTACAGTCTGCACAGGGTGCTTTCCCACCGGCCACCTTCCTTCCCACCCAACTCCTTCCTCCTCCTCTCCTCACCAGGCTCCACAGCGGAGGCAGCCCGGATAATCTACCCCCCCGAAGCCCAGACCATCATTGTCACCAAGGGCCAAAGCCTCATCCTGGAGTGCGTGGCCAGTGGGATCCCCCCGCCACGGGTCACCTGGGCCAAAGACGGCTCCAGCGTCTCTGCGTACAACAAGACACGCTTCCTGCTCAGCAACCTCCTGATTGACCCCACGAGTGAGGAGGACTCGGGCACCTACAGCTGCACGGCTGACAATGGGGTTGGGGAGGCCGGAGCCGCGTTCATCTTCTACAACGTGCAGGTGTTTGGTGAGTGCTGCTGTAGCCCTTGTTTCAGGAAGGGCTTGGACTTTCTCCACTGCTTTCAGGGGAAAATACTAGTGCTGCTGTACTCTTCCTCTCCCTGGACAAACCACAACGTAATGCAAACCCCTGTTTGTGGTTCCAGTTTCTAGGAGATGGGACAAATTCTTCCTTGAGGGTGGTAGTTCCTCCTTCCTAGCTCCCACCATCCTCCCTTCCTCTGCAGAAGCTCTTCTCTTGTCATTTGTGGCACTGGGTTTGCTCTAACACTTTCTAGTGGAGGACTGGCTGCTTCTTAGACATATTTGACATTGGCATAGTGAAGGTATCAGAGTGTCTTGCTTTTTGTTCTGTTCTGTAGAGAAGCTCTCTATGGGGTGGGAAATCTAAGGGATACTACACCATGCATTCTTCCCCTTCTCACAAGCATTATGGAGGCTAAGCCTATGTTTTATTGGATTGCATTTCATCCAGGTGCTGATGTGTTGTTTCAGCACAAGCGCAATCTTTGCAGAGTAGCATTTCAGCTCAGAAAAATGGGACGTGTAGGTGGCTGCTGTCGTCTGAGAGGGGCAGATGGCCTTGGGCCACCTCTCCTTGTGGTTCACGTGGATGCTGAAGGGGAGGTGCAATGAAGCAGACCCCTGTGGGCCCCCACAAAGGGAGTGGGTCTTGGGGGTAGGGTAGGGATCCATCACTCTGCCCTCATCCCTGCCAGAGAGGAAAGTGCGAAGCCATGACCGTGCTGTGCTCCCTGCCAGCTGGCACTCAGCAGCCATTTTTTTTCCCCACACAGAGCCCCCGGAGGTCACCATGGAGCTGTCCCAGCAGATCATTCCCTGGGGCCAGAGCGCCAAGTTCACCTGCGAGGTGCGAGGGAACCCCCAGCCCTCCGTCATGTGGCTGCGCAACGCCGTCCCCCTCTCCGCCAGCCACCGGCTCCGGCTCTCCCGCAGGGCGCTGCGGCTGGTCAGCGTGGGGCCCGAGGATGACGGCATATACCAGTGCATGGCGGAGAACGAGGTCGGCAGCGCGCAAGCCATGGTGCAACTGAGGACAGCCCGGCCGGGTAAGCCCCTCTCTCCAAGCTTATGACCATTCAATCCTAGAGCCTAACACACAGGGAAAGGGCAGGGGGAGCAGGAGAATAAAGTTGGTGTGTAACCCTCCCGCTTGTGTTAGAGCTGCCTTGTTCTTCCCTCTCTTTTACCCTACACTTTGAGTGTTTTTTTGACTGGGATCTCCGTATCTCACTGTAGGAACAGATGGTAGCGCTTTTGCTTCTAAGTGCAGTGCCATGTGTGCATACGTGAGCTATCTCTACATGAGAGACATAGGACATCTGGGTGTAGTGCCTTACCCCATGGCTTACTCAGCTCTGCCTCTGAGCTTGCACTGAGCAAGAGCATAAACACTGATGTGGGTGGATTCACCTGGGGTAAGAGAAGTACCACCTGCTTCCTTGGACCCTGCTGAACTTATCCAGGGTAAGAGGGGCTTCAGAGAGGGAGGAAGCCCTATGTGGCCAAGGCCTGTCCTCGGAGAGGCCCCAGTGAGGTGTGTTAGGTTTATAATGGGAGAAGGAGAGATTGTTGCCAACGCTTTTCTGAGTGGCACAGCAGGCAGCACTGCCTGGGACCTGGTACCTCTAAGGTACCTCTGCTGCAATGGGTGTATAGCACTGGTCTTCTGAGAGGTTCAAGGTGCTCATAGCTCTGCCTTCACTGCAGACTGGGACTGGCATTGACCCTGCCTTGACACCTTGTCTTTCAGGAGCTACACTCAACCCTGGACAAGATGCCCAGCTGGGCTCGGCTCAGCCTCCAACACCACCTTCCAGGGACAGCACCTTAAAGCTGCCCCTGGATAAAGCTGGACTGCCAAAGCCTGGGACGACCTCGCTGGCAGCGTCTCCACAGTGTGCAGCCAACAGGGAGCTGGTGTCTCCAGCCGAGGCCCCCATCATCCTCAGTTCTCCCCGGACATCCAAGACGGACAGCTATGATCTGGTGTGGAGACCCCGGCCTGACAGCAGAGCCCCCATCCTCTATTATGTGGTGAAGCATCGCAAGGTATCGCTGTTTCGCCCTGCTCCCATCTTTCCTCTGCGCCGTTCCACAAGCGGGCTGGTGGCCTCACTGCACGTTTTCACACCTTGTGAGCAGGTGCGTTGGGGCAGGGGCACCCATCGCTCACCGGTGGCGCTGGTTGGTGGGACCTCCTCAGCTGCAGCCTCAGCCTGGTGAGGTGTGATGAGTACAGGCTGCGAGAGGAGGTTTGCTGAGCTGCCCAAGAAGAGCCCATAGTGGTGCCTGTCTGCCTAAGGACGCAGAGGGCGTATGCACACACATGTATTTCCAGTCTAAAGAGCTTCCACTTCCAATTCCCAGTTGTTTGCTTACACAAGTAGGAAGTCATGAGGGCAGATTGCGCAGTGACTTGCTCTGTAATGCTTTTGTCTTGGCACAAGCCACGGGCTCACCTCTGCCTTGAAAGGCTTGGGCTGCAGGACACAGAGTAGCAGCCCCTCTCTGCTGCACGTACCTGCCCTGCTGAGCAGCCCTGAAGCACCCATGCTCAGTGACTGTGAGGAGCTGGCAGAGAGCCGTCATAGCCATGCTAAATCCTCTGGGAAGGTCCTCAACCACCGGTTTTATTCCGGAAGCTGAAAGGCAGTGCACTGTTGAGCATGTCTCTTGGCTGGTGGCACAGCGTGAGCATATGGTGCACTGCTGAGCCCTGCTTGAGCCCAAGGGCTCCTGCCCTCTGCGGTGCTTCTCAGCACCAGGGGCAGAGTGCAGGCAGAGCTGTGGCCCAGCAGTTTCTCTAAATAGCAAAGCATTGTTGAGGTAAAAATTCTGCTTTTGAGGTGTAGAGCATCTCTTCCCATTTTGCTGGGGATAAGTGGAAAAAAGGGGCTTGAATTTATCTGTTTGCTGCTTGTATTTCCTTTGGGTAGGCAGGGAGTTGCAGTAAAGAGGCAGATTTTGCTTTGGGGTTTGAGTACATTCCAAATCTGGCATGTTTTGGATTCCCAGCCACTGCAAGGCACCGTTTTCAATTATATGTGAATATATATATCTATTTCCTGGAATTGTTTGATTTTGTGAAAATATGGTATAATAGGAGGCTGTTATAATCCCTACACATCCTTGATTTCTTTCTAAACAAAACTTAAGCTGAGGGTTTCAGCTAACCATCGCTTTAAAAAGCCCTTTAAAACAAAGGCAGAAGATGCCAACACAAGAACACAATAGGGCAAGCTTAAATAAAAAACAAAAGATGCCAAAAGCCTCACCAGACTATTGGCTCCGGTTGTCTGCCAAGAAGAGATTTGTCCCCCAATGGTGTATCATGTAACTACCAATTCTGCATGCGATCTTAACTTGCAGGCTGGAGTTTGTCCATATTTTATTTGTTTTTCAGCGCTTCACCTGGAAGGGGCTGTAGGGCAGTGGAGGTCACCATGGGTCACTGCAGTTTGCAGTAATATGTTTTCAGTGTAGTCCAAATTCTCAGCTGGAGACTCTTTCTTGGGATGCTTAAGGATTGTGTGGAAAGGAATTAGTCCCAATAACCGTTAAACTTGTTTAGAAAGAGTCTCTTTCTATCAGAGATCCTTAGGATCAAGTTATATAATGATCTGGTTTTGACATCTCTGACTGGAAAAGCATATGTGCGGAGAGGGAAGGAATCAATTTAGCAACAAAAGAAAAGGCTCTTTGTGTGAAAGATGGCTATAAGGAAAGTAAAACCTACTGACAGGAGGCTTACATTTGTACTGGGCAAGGATCTGCTTCTCCTCTGAAAAATATCTGTGGATGTCTTTTTCCCTGCTCTTACACTGCCCTTAAAATCTCAGCAGCCTGCAAGCAGTCAGATGCCACACAGCCGTTATCTTTGTTTCTTAAGAATTTCTCTTTTTCTTTCCTGATATTAGCAGTCTTTAGGGCTCCCCTCCCTGGCCTCACAACTCTGCAGGCTGGGGAATAAAAATAAAACGAGGCAGGCATTAATCAGTCAGTGTCAAACGCTTGGAGAAGATGAATGATACGGCAGAGTCTCGGCATTTCCGTTTTGTTGCATTGCCTGCATTGCTAATGCTCCTTTCGGCACCGGGTCACTTGAGTGTCCTGCCTATTTGCCTGCAAAAATATTATCCTTGCGGCTGGGGAGAAGGAGGAAGGTCCCACCTTCCCTCCCCCTCCTCATGGGGCATCGGGGCATCACCAAAAAGCGAACTGTTTTTCCAAGCCTTTCTGGGGGCCACAGCCATACACAGTCTCTTCCCTGCAGAAACCTGTGCTCAAACGTTACAGTTCCTCATTTCAGCCAGAAAGTGCCAGCGGTGAGGCTGGATAAAACTGGACAAAAAGCCGTTAGTCAAATGATTTAGGTCCAGATGACCAAAGTGGTGTCTGGATACCTCATCCCATGGAAATGGCCAGCGTCTAAATGAGCAGCTCAGCGGCTGGGCTGCAGGAGAGATTTGGCTCCTAAAGCAGCTCGAGCGTCTGGCTAATGCTGCCTTTTGTGGGCACGCCTGCTCCAGAGTTTTACATGCATTGAGGGGCAGCGGTATCAGAGGGGACCAGTGGACAGAATGGGGCTGGGTGAACGTCTGGGGTCAAGAAAATACCCTGGTGCTTGGTGACTTGTCCTGCTTATACCTGAATACTTCAGCTTTGCAAAATCAGGCTGGAAACATCTCCCTCTTTTGCAGGCAGGGAACTGGCCTCCAGTCAGGGAAGGTAGCCCTGGCTGATACACAACCTGTCATGAAAGTTTCTGAGCTCAGTGCAGGCAAGAAGCCCAGCCTGCCCCCAGCTTTGCGATGCCTGTGTTGGTCTCTCAGCAGGTCACCAACGCCTCGGACAGCTGGGCGGTGAGGGACGTCCCAGCCTCGCAGCACCGCCTGACCCTCACCAGGCTGGACCCTGGGAGCCTCTACGAGGTGGAGATGGCCGCTCACAACTGTGCCGGCGAGGGACAGACAGCCATGGTGACCTTCCGGACTGGTAAAGGTCAAACCTTTCCCTGGGTGTTTTGCTCTGAGTCAGGGGAGGGCCCCTC
Organism: Gymnogyps californianus; assembly: GCF_018139145.2. NCBI lineage: Eukaryota > Metazoa > Chordata > Aves > Accipitriformes > Cathartidae > Gymnogyps > Gymnogyps californianus. The sequence continues at coordinate 126,444,074 of NC_059471.1, forward strand.
CGAGACGTCTCGTCCCAGCCCTGAGGCACAGGCACCAGCCTTAGGACAAAGGGGCTGTTTCTGCTCTGGAAATCCATCTGCCCTCAGCTTAGAGTGACTCTGTCAGAAGGGAAAGTGGAGGGTGGGATTGAAACGGGATGGGGAAAATCAGGTCTTCCCCTCTGCCTGGGTTGGAGTAAGTCCCTTCCTCCCTCAGTGTCTCAGTTGGACACCTGCAGAACCACAGAAAATAGGTCTGGTGGGGATGTCAAGAGGTCGTTTAATCCATCCTCTGCCTGGAGACAGGATCAGCCTGTGGGGGCTGTTCCCAACAGGCGTTTGTCTAATCTGTCCTCAAAAGTTTGTCCTGCACTAAAGGAAGCTCTGAGCCTTCCCACGCAGTCTGCCTGGTGCCGAGCTGTCTTCACCACTAAAAGGATGTTCCAAATGTCTACACTAAGTCCACCTGTCCCCTGGCTGCTTTTCATGTCTCCAGCAGGTGTGGTGAATGCCATTCCCTTTGTAGCAACCTTCCCCATGGTGGTGGGCTTGCTCACATCTCCCCTCAGGCCTCCATCTTGTGCTAATTACTGCCTTCTCAGGCAGAAATCTAGCAACATTTCAAGAAAACCAATTAAAAGTTTTAGAAAATTAAATATGAGGAGGACCTATTAACAGTTTAACAACCTGCCCCTTTAGCTTTAGTTCCTGCCTGCAGGTTGAGTGCTTTGAACCCCTAGGGCCATTTGAGGCCAGAGAGCACTTACCTCAGCATCATGGCTGGGAATATTTTCTTTGCTTATCACAGCAAAAATTAACTCTGAGCCACATCTCTGTGTCACTGATGCCACCTCTCCCTTCTGCACAGGCCGGCGCCCAAAACCAGAGATTGTGGCCAGCAGAGAGCAGCAAATCCAGAGGGATGACCCAGGCACAAGCACTCAGAGCAGTAACCAGTCCGACAACAGCCGTCTGTCCCGTAAGGCCCTTCCTGAACTGGGCAGGGAGGGAGGGCGAGGAAGGGTGCTGGATCTCTTGTGGGTGGCAGTGGCCAGGCCGTGCTCGAGTTGAAGTCTCCACTGGGTAAAGCAAGACTGTGCAAAGCTGGATGGGAGGTCTCTAGCTCCTGACAAGGAGAGGTCCTTCTTAGACACCCCTGCTACTGCACTTGGCAGGCAGTCTGCCTTAGGAGAGCAGGCTGATCCCCCTGCCTGTCCCCACCATTAATGCAAGGACTTGTCAGAAACATCCTGTCTCTTGCTGAGTTTCACATGGAGGGTTCAAAAAGCCCTGCCGTGGAGTCTGTGAGTGTGTGGTGCACAGGACCAACAAGCTGCCGTGCACCATTGGGTGCTGGGGGAATGCGAGAGAGAAAGGGGAACCAAGTCCCTGCAGGTCCTGGCATCCTCATCTCTCAGCCAAGCCCTGACAAGGGGCAGTTAGTGCCCATTCTAGGGGTGCAGGGTGCTCCATTCGGGTATTTTGCTGCTCTGGAGAAACATCAGTTCCTTACTGGTTAATCCAATTCATTGTTTCCCACCTTGTGTCTGCCATTACTATCACTCACCAGTGCCATTATCCTTTCTGTGAAATTCTCTCCTTCAATCCTTATCCTTTCTGTGAAGTCCCCTCCTTCAGTCCCCCACACTCACTCATGTGTTGCCTTTTCTTTCATCTCCACAGCTCCATTCATCTCTTTCCCTCCCATCTTTTGATTGTTTTCCTATCAAATTACATTCTACAGTTCAGAACTTTTCCCTATTTCCTCCTCAGCTGATTCTTCTCAATCTCTCCTGTTTTCATCTCCTACATTCATCTGTCCCCAGTGTCAGTCTCCCCCTGCTCACTGCTTCCACATCAGCAAGGCCTTTTGCTCTATCTCCAGCCCAGTATCCACACCTCTCACTGCTCTCCCTCCCACGGTGGGTGTACACGCCTCAAACCTTGTCTCATCCTACTTGAGTTGGGAGTGGAAAAGGAGCAAGATGCAAGCAAAAGTAAAAGATGTTTGCAGGGCACAAACAGTGAGGATTTGGGGGTGCCAGCTCTAATGAAGAGACAGAAAGAAGAGAGCATTCAGGACTTAAAGAGCATGTGGGTGGGTGCAATCCAGGCAGTCCTTCACCCACATACCTCTGAGCTACAGGATCCTCCAGACAGGGCAAGAGGAATGTGTTCCATGTCCTGATGTCCTTCTGTGCCCCCTGCAGCTCCAGAGGCACCGGACCGTCCAACCATCTCCATGGCGTCAGAGACATCTGTGTACGTGACCTGGATTCCCCGTGGGAATGGCGGGTTCCCCATCCAGTCTTTCCGTGTGGAATATAAGAAATTGAAGAAGTTGGGAGACTGGGTCCTGGCCACCAGTGACATTCCTCCCTCTCGCCTCTCTGTGGAAATCCCAGGCCTGGAGAAAGGTAGGCAGGTGTTCTCCTCCCTGCTTCCTGGAGGTCTGTAGGAAAGCTGTGCAGTCCCTGTAGGATGGTTAGCCGTCTGTCATGTCATGCTTAGCCCCGGCATGTGCAAACAAAACAAAGCCCCCCAGCTCCAGCCGTATATGCATGGGGAAAAGCTGCAAATGCTTCTCCAATTTCTCCAGCTGCAAAGACCAGCATAGATTTGACCTCCCTCAGGGAGGCTTGTGCATACTTTTCTGTATTAGAGGATATAGTTACTAAAGACATTTGGTTTTGCCATTTACTAGACAGGACAGAACTTCCCTTAGCCACAGGCAAGACAGATGGGCACACAATTCCCATTGCACTTCACATGAGAAAAGACGGCATCGCTGAGCTGGACAGCTTAAAAGGGCAACATATCTACCCCAACTTAAAGACCAGTAAAACGATGTTTGGGTAAAAATTACTTAGGCTTTGAGCTTTTAACTGATGTTTATGTGCTTAATTTCCATGTAGTAGAGGAAGGATGCCTTCCCATACCTGCTTTCGGGTCAGGACATCCTTTTCAGGCATCTCTGAATCCACCCACACACCTTCCAGAACTGCTACCTGACCTCTAGACCATCCAGACAGGAATTGGGGAAGGCAAATAAAAGCAGGGTCCATCTAGCACATGGCTGAAATCTGGCCATTCAGTGTTTGTACTTCAATCAAAACCTCTCTGTAGGCTCTCTGCCTTCTGGAGAAGATGTAGCTCCTCTCCAGTGTCAGGCTTGTGCTGACAGTAGAAGTCTTGGAAGACTCCAATTTCTGCAACTCTTTTATTTCCCATTTTTCCCCTAGGCACGTCCTATAAATTCCGTGTCCGGGCACTGAATATCCTGGGAGAGAGTGAGCCCAGTGCGGCGTCTCGGCCATACGTGGTGTCTGGGTACAGCAACCGAGTCTACGAGCGCCCTGTGGCTGGGCCGTACATCACCTTCACCGATGCCATCAATGAGACCACCATCATGCTGAAGTGGATGGTAAAGTTTGTAGGGGTGGAGATCTCTGAATGTGCAGGAAGCAGGTGTGTGGGTGCTTCTTGCCCAGCTTACACATCTTCCAGGTTACCGCACTGGAGCCTGTCGCCAGCACAAATGGATCTGGGATCCAATAGCTCCCTCCATCAAAGGAGGACTGGGCTTGGGCTACACAGAAGTGGGGGAAGTCAGAGAGCCTAGGAAACCCTTTTCGTCTGAATCCAACATTGTACACAGGAGGCATTTCAGCAGATAACCTCAGGGTCTTGACCATTTTGTTCAACAAGCACAGTTCAACAACGCAGGGGGCAGTTGCTTGCTCTCCTGGCCAATTTCCTGGAATCCATTAGCACCTCTGTCTGTCCTAGTAGTTTCCCGCAGATATGTCCTTCACTCTCACTTTCTAGGTAGCAGTCCTGAGTGCTGATAATGGCTTACAGCAGTCCACCCCAGAGGATTTTTAGGACTGGGCAGGATCTTTTGGATCACAAGCCCAGATCCAAGTGTTTCCAACAGCTTAGAGCTTATTCAGAGGGATGCATTGCCCTCTTCTCTCCTAGCTGCTTCTAGCCAGAAATTGCTACAGGGCAGGATGGGCACTGCTGTTCATTTAAACACAAACAGTAGCTGACAAAATACTGGGTGAAAGACAGCAAGAACACACGGAGCTGGGACAGTACTGCCCTGGGCGGGGGGAACAGAGCTGTCTTCAGAAACACAAGACTCCTGCAGTCACCGGTTCGTGGCAAGATGCAGTTTGTCTGGAAGCCATGAGCCTACTGGAGTCAAGGTGAAGGTGTGCTTGCCCTTGCCCAGCTGAGTCACTGTTGTTGAGGAGTTTTTTTCTCTGAAGCATTGGCTGTGGCTGCTGAGAGGGAGCAGAGCACTGGGTGCTGGGAGTGACAGGACCAGACTCATGGCTTGTCTGTTACCTGAGAGAAGCAAGGTGTGAGAGTATAAAATAGCACTGAGCTCTTGGAAGGAAGCCCTTACTGTGCAAACCAGTGGCAACACAAGGAAGATCCCCCTGCTGGGTCTTCCTCCTGTCCCGTCCCATTTATCCCTACTGCTCCTCACCTCGTACAGTATGGAGCACAGACATCTCTGCTAATTTCTGCTCTCCCTCCCATTCTCTGCAGTATATCCCAGCCAGCAACAACAACACTCCCATCCATGGTTTTTACATCTACTACCGCCCCACTGACAGTGACAATGACAGCGACTACAAGAAGGACGTGGTGGAAGGTAGGAGATATTGACAGACTGGTCCCAGCTGCTGGTTCCTCCTGGAAGAGTACACAGCCAGAAGGAGCCCTGGGCACAAAAGGCAGCTGCTGCTGCTGCCCAGGCCTGCTTTACCTAGCACTGCTGCAGAGCTGGGCCAGCTGCCTGCTCCCTGAGGAAGCTAACAGCACTGTGTGTTTGTTCCCTCCTCAGGAGATCGGTACTGGCACTCCATCAGCCACCTGCAGCCAGAGACCTCGTACGACATTAAGATGCAGTGCTTCAACGAGGGTGGCGAAAGCGAATTCAGCAACGTGATGATCTGTGAAACCAAAGGTAACCAGCTTCACAGGGCACCTCTGGGAGCGCAGCCTGCTGCCTTCCCTGCCTGCAGCTGTCAGAGCACAGCAAGGCAGGTACCATCCCTGACTGACGGTGCGTCATCCAAGCTCAGGCAAGGTGATGGAGGCAGCACTGGGGAGAAGAGAGGCATAGGTTTGTTGATGCTGTTGATCAGTATGTGTATATACCCATACCAGTACTCACAGACCCCTTGTGCAGAGTCCATCACCGTTTCCCTCAGAGTAGTAGTTACCTTTTGTTTTCCTAAGTATCACATAGGTGGTGACTGGAACCAGAAGGGCTAACTTTCCCGTGCTGTGCCGAACTCCTGTGTTTGGTTATAAGCAGGTCCCATGTTGTCTTCCAAGCAGCTGCACTGTCATGATAGGAACAGCATTAAGTCCAAGTGTGTGTTTTGGAGAAGCTATTTTCCTTTTTCCGTTTGCTTTAGCAGCCCAAGACCCTGGCAGATGTGTAAGCCAAGCACAGAGGACTCGTCTGTACTGCAATATGCATCAGCCTAGGAAATCCTCTGTCATTCAGGAGCACTTCTTTAAAGCCACTGTAGAAGTCTGTCCACTCCACAGCAGCATAGACATCCCTGGAACGGGCTGCTATTCCACCTGCCATGTCTGTGTCTAACGCTCTCTCTCTCTCTCTCTCTCTTCCCTTCGCAGCTCGGAAGTCTCTTGGTCTGCCAGGTCGTCTTCCACCCTCCACAGTGCCCCCCAGCAGCATCCCCCACTCAGTGGTGGGCACAGTGGCCTGGGGACAGGAGCCATGGTGGCCCGTTCCAGTGACTTGCCGTACTTGATTGTAGGCGTTGTGCTGGGCTCTATCGTACTCCTCATCGTGGCTTTCATCCCCTTTTGCCTTTGGAGAGCCTGGTCCAAGCAGAGTAAGGGTTCTTTCTTGAGGGCTGATTTACATGATGTGCTCTGCCCTGTGGGTTAGATCTGACCCTGGGCGTGGTTGGGTCAGACACCCAAAATGTGAGGGCTGCACATTCTGGGAAGTAGGGAGAGGGTCAGCAGAGGGCAAGTCTCAAATGTCCTATGGAACCCCATAAAGACAAAGGCCACTGTTTGTCCCTTGTCCTGCTTACCTTGTTGAGAAGGAACCCTGGGACTAGAACGGGGGAAGGGGGCACTCCCTTTGCCTTTGTGTAGAGCCCCTTTCCACCATTTGTCTCCAAGGGTGCTTTGGGTGCCAAAATAGCTGCCTGATAGGACAGCCTAACACTATCCCTGCTGAGCTTCAGGAAGCCTCTGATTTTGGCCTCCGACTTCCTTTTTCTTCCCTCTGCAGAGCAAACCATTGACATGGGCTTCCCGGGAGCTGGGCTGCTGGTATCGTCCTGCCAGTACACCATGGTGCCTCTAAGGGGCATCTCTGCTCCTCGTGCCAATGGACATCCCTATGTTAACGGGCAGCCCTACGCCAACGGGGCACATCTGAATGGCATCTGCCCCTCTGCAGGAGTGGGGTATGCAAGCACCAAGCCCCGAGATTACAGTCCAGATGAAGTGCCACCGGTATGTCCACACCTGTGGTTGAAAGTTGGTTTGACATGAGCTGGAGGCCATGGTTGCAGTGAGAGGGCTCCTCCAAACATGGCTGGCACCCTTTGCAGCACGTAGAAGTGGCAAGACTGGCTTCTTAAAAGAGATTTCCCCTTTGCAGTGGAGTCTGAGACATGGGAAGAACAGCAGGGTCTCCAAAACACTGGTGAAGAGGAGGTTTCTTGGAGCAGTGGCTCTAAGTATGGAGGAGGCAGTGAGCAAAGGCTACTCTTATGGGAGTGGTTCCTGTTTCTCCTGAGCAAAGCTCACAGGCCTGACAATCTTGAGGACTCTGTGTGTAAATAGTAACACAGGTCAAGGCAGTGCCACAGCTGAGACTATAAATTGGTTATCGTCCCCCATTGATTCAGCAGTAAGCGTGAAGTGAGTTTTTCCATGCTCAGTTCTACTGTCCTCTGTAGCAAAAGAAACAGTTTCAGCTTTCTCTGCCTTCTGTCGTGAAAGCTTCACCAGTCTGCCCCACGGCTCTGGCTTTGGCTCCCAGATCAGCACCTGCCTTTTAATGCTGCTGTGTGGCATTGCTCTGCTGAGAATCCTTCTCTCTCCTTCCAGTCACATGAGGAGACCAACGCCTTGCTGCAGGCGAGAGTGCTGCAAAACGGGAATGCCCAGCAGGACTACCAGCCCTCCAGGTTAGTCCTGGCTTGTGGAGGGGGAGGGTGGAACAATCCAGTGGGACCCACAAGACTACATGCTCGCAAAAGCTTGCCCTCACCATGCTCCCGTCTGTCCCAGTTCACTTGGGAAACAAATCCATTCTCCAGCACTAGGCCTTCTTGGTCTAAATTCTCTTCGTACAGCTCATTCCTCTTACGGTTTGAGGGAGGGATAATTTAATTGTAGAGACGGCCAAGACCTACTTACCCCTGCCCCCATTTCCTCCCCGTGCTCCTAAGTGGGAGACTGAAAAGTAGGATGAGAGAAGCTGACATCTATGACTGGATGCTGATAAACAGCTGCCCCAGAATCTGGCCAGGGTCCAACTACAGGTGCTTTGTGTCTCGCTGTTCAGATGTCAAGTCATTACTCCCATGCTCCCTGGGAGGCACTACTCCTCCCAGCTCCTGTGGCACTCACTAGATGTTGAATCGTGGATACCAGGTCCCATCACCTCATTCCCACCCCAGAAGTACATCCCAGTTTCTGCTCTTCCCCTCTTTTAGGAATGCTCTGTGTCATTGCGTTGATGCAGCTGGCTGAGATGTTACACAGGTCAATATCTTTCAGGGAGGAAAGATCTGTTAATAGTGCTAAACCTCTTTGTCTGCCTTTCCAGATTGCCCAACTCAAGAACAGAAGACAGCTCTTTCCTCTACAGTCTCCCGGATGACTCCACTCACCAGCTTCTTCAGCCACAGGATGACTGTCCTCACCTTCAAGAGCACTTTGTTGGCCTCCATCATCCAGTGATGGGCAGCAAAGTGGGAGGCCCTAGCCTGGATGCTCGACGGGATCCCCTGTTCCACCAAGGTCAGTGGTCTGGAGAACTCCGTGCTTGCTTCATCTCATCGTTTTAGGCTGATCTTGAAGGGAAATCTCACTGTAGAGCCTTTCTGATGGCTCTGTTCATGCTTGCTTCTGCGGTGCAAGGACAGTTTTAACATTGCATGGAACAACAGCAAGGAAAGGCCATACGAGCAGTTGGGGACCGTAAATTGCCTCAGTCAGTTTTAGACGACACATTTCTCACTTCTCCAAAAGCTTGAGCTGTATGCTGCCAGAAGGGCACATACCCACCTTCAGTTGCAGAGACGCTGTCCTTTAGTCCTTCTTTATTTTGTATCTTCCAGACCGCCAGTAAAACAAGGTCCTTGAAAAATTATGTGAATCCATCTCCCTAGGACCTGATCCATTGATCCACCCCTGTAGTGTGGATCAAACTTGTTGTGTGCAAGTGTGGGATCAAACTCCCATGTAGCCAGGACTTTCAGAATGCAGATCTTCCTCTCTGATCAGAGTACCTATCCTCATAAAGTGGACTGTTGACTAGAAAGCTACCACAGCGTCTCTCATTTCTGTACGCATTGTAATGATTTCTCGCTCCTTTCCCTTGCAGGAAGCCCTTGCTGCCTAGGCCTAGTGCCAGTTGAAGAGGTAGAAAGACTAGATTGCTGCCAGTCCAGAGGAGATCTCCATCCCCAGAATCCAGTGATCACATCTTTGGGTCAGGACCTACCAAGACATCTGAACAGCAGCCCGCCACCACTGAGGCCCTTAGAGACTCATTCTCCCACCAGCTAGGGACCAAGCTGCCTTTTGCAAAAGACTTATTCTAAAGAGAAAAAGAGAATGGGTATTTATTTTTGTATAACACCCCTATTTATATATTTATGCACTTGTATATAAATGTATATGTGCCTTTTATAATGCTATGGAGACAGAAGGCATCCTCAGCAAGGTCACAGGAGGGCCCAAGAAACAAGGCAGCAGCTATCCATGGCACCGGGCTGTTCATCAGAGTACAAGATGGAAACAGCAGCACAAGAGACGTCGCAGGACATGGGTCCAAGCAGAGCTGCTGCCACCAAGATCTAGCACCCTCTTGCAGCGAGGGCTTCACAAAAGATAATGCTGTCAAAAAGGTCTTTTCCTCTCCCCCACAGGAAGGTTTGTCCCAGGAACACGCTCCTGTGAATGGACTGGAGTTATGCACTCTGCCTAATCCACTTAACCCTTCACATACACGCCATCTGCAGCCACGTATCTGTAAAGACAAACCCACGCTTTAACATCTAAAATAAAGGCTTTAGTCTTTTCTGTGGCTGGCTGTATGCTAAATCCTCCCACAGAAAGAACCTGCTCTTTTTTACTTGCAGACATACAGCAAGCAGGACACCTGGGGAAAGGTGACATTTTCCTGCAGTTATAGTTTTCCAAATAGCCACTGACACAAATCTTCTTAATGCTGAGCTCAGGAGAAGAGGGACAAGCTGCTACCTCTGCCAGTTAAGTGACAGAAAACTTCTAGTGATGAGCACAGCTAGAGGAAATTTTCATTTATCTCCAAGGTCAGCTGCATGAGTTTGGTGATGGGGGGGAGGCAGACAAGACACCCAAATCTCTACAAATTTTGTTTCCTTATCCCCCACCTGCCATCCTGTGGTTTTTCAGCTCCAGAAGCTTTCAGCATCCAGGCCTGTGTGGATAAGGGTGGGTTTTTTTCCCCTTAAGGAAACAGGGGATGCTCAGCACCTTCACAGGGACCCACTGAAAAGACAGGCTGCACAAGTACCATTCATTCGGTTGTGCTGGGGCCAGCAGGCCTTGTGCCTGGCTGAGATACGGTTGGATCCTGGCTGAGCGCGCACCTGACAGAGGAACAAAGAGCAGTGGCAAAAGGCAGGGAGTGGGGAGGAAGAGAAAGAGCAGCTGCAGGTTGTTCAATCTATTTAATTAAAAATTAGCAACAAACCCCAAACCTCCCTGTGCACCCTCAGAAACTTTGCAGTGGAAGAACAGTGCAACACAACCCCTCCGCTTTGGTGATGAAGGAAGTTTTCACAGTAAGACAGGGTAAGTGCTGTAAATGATCACGCGCTGCCACCATACCGAATGCCAGAGGCAAAAAAGAATAAAACCTGAAAACATACAGAGCCTGGCTCACTCTCACTCTGATCAGGCAGGTGCAAGCCGGTGGAATTACAGGCTGACTTAGCATTTGCTATACCCTCCTCCTGCCAGGTAAATACCACGTCCTGCACTGCAGTGCAGTTTTCCACTGCTACAGAGCAGAGGCAAGTGGGAAAGTATTTGATTGGCTCCATACCCATCTGAGCACTTGTAGGGCCTGAGGAGAAAGGTCCCTTTGCTTTGTCCAAATAAATAGCACTTCCCTTGATTGGTAACTAGCTCAGTTAGCAGAGAAGTGCCATTGCTGCTAGGATGTTAGGCAAATAACAAAACACACCCTTACGGCAGACCTCTTTTACCATTTTTGAGAACACAGGTCTCAAAGCTGTATTTGCCCATGTGCAACTCATATCCAGCCTTCAACAGCCACTCGTTTGAAGAACAGACATACACAAACGCGCACACACACACACAGGGCATCTGCCCAGTGCAAATCTCTGCCATGGACTGGTAACAGCATTTACTAGTTGTATTTGCACTTTTTTATTCCCTATCTGTCACTACAGTCATATTTTGATAGGGGAAACAAATATAACCCTTTACAACTAAACCCCTATATAGCCAAAGCAATTCATTTCACACTTCCAGGTATAACTACTGCCACAGTTAACCATGTCCATTTTTAAGGGAGACTGAGACCGTTAGTTACTGTTTCTGGTGTAAGAACAGGGAATGATTCAGTTGGTGTCTCAGAGTCCTGTGGTGATGAAGGTTGTAGAAACAGGCACCCATCTTTTCTCCCAAGAAGAGCGAGTTCTTCTCTTAAGCACCCATCTTTACTGCTTAGAAGATTGATTTCTTCTCTTAGGAGGGCTGTGTCACGAGCTGTGTGCTTGAGCCGTGACTCCAGCCTGGCCTTCTCTTTGGTGTCAGTAGTTCGGGTGCCCTGAAATTCTACTCCCTGTAAGCAGAGGAAAAAAATAGCTCCTATAAAACATGGGAGAATGAATGGTGGAAATTTATTTCAAGCGGGAAAGTGAAGCTTTCCAAGAGGCAGGACAGCTTCATGACTTCTCCACTCCTCAGAACTACTTGGAAGTCAGAGTGAGGGACCACCAACTTAGACTCAGACTGTCACAGGTGGCTGCCTTATTCCCTAATACAGAGCAAAGAAAACGCTTTAATTCATTTGGCTGTTTCCATGTAGCAAAGGAATAATTTTGACTTGCTGCAAAACATTTTTTAATTAGACCAGAGAGCTGGTGAGGGCCAGATGATCCCTTACCCATTTCTGAACAGTCCCAAACCTGCATGTAGTACTGTGGCTAAAAGGCTTACCAGATCATTCTTTAGTGAAGCCAGCTTAGTTTCAAGTTGCTGCTTTTCAAGGCAAAACCGGTTCAGCTGCTGCAGCTTGCTGGTGTTTTCCTTTGTCAGCTTCATTAGCTGCTGCTGCAGGTCTAAGATTCTTTCCTAGAAAGATAAAAAAGGTTGAGCTGGGATGAGGGAGGACAAGAAGTGTGAAGTGGGGAAGAAGTGCTAGGCACAACATAAGTGTCGCAGAAGAGAGGTAAACAACAGACTGATCCTGCATACGCCACCTGATCCCACAGTACCTTTAGTGCAATCTGTCGGCATCTTTTTTTTTTTTTTTTACTATTGCAAACGCCTAAGTAGTTAAAGCAGTTAGTTAGGCAAAAGTGTGGGAAAGAGAAAGCCTTTAGGTACACAGTACTTCCGTAAGTGCCCTTCTGTAAGGGCAGCATAAGAGCGTTGCCTGCTTGCACCACAGCAGCTGAGCCTTAGGCCCCCCAGACAGAGACATGAACTTTTCAGATTGCACAGCCCAGCATCCCAGGCATGAGCCAGGGCTGCCCTGTACTCAAATAGTTCGTCACAGAGGCGGTGGGAGGAGGCAGTAGGTGCCGAATGCCAGCTGAAAACCAAAGGAAAGCACTCTGGAAGAACTTCACACAGGGACTGAAGCAGAAGGATGCATTTGAAGAAAGTAAAACAAAAAGATCATCAACTACCTCCATGAGAAAATAGGACGCGCGTCAGCAACTGGAGCAGAGGCAGGAATGATGATGGGAAATGGGAGTTGGACATTATAGTCTATTAATGACAAGTGAAAAAACCCAAACATGAACATGTTTACAAAAGATTTCAATGTAACTATTCGGCCCCAGGAAATGAAGCCTTAACACATCATCATAACACATATGTCTTCCTCCTTTTCCTGCTCCTTACCTCCCACTCCTTGAGCTCCTGGGAGTGCACATATTCTTTCTCCATTATTTGCACTTCCAACTCTTCCATGCGTATGTTAACAGAGTGTGCTTGAACTGCTTCAAAATCAACCAGCCGGCCAAACTTCATCATCATCAGATGATTGCATTTCTCTTCCAGTCCTAACAGAAGGGGCATGGCACAAATGGCAGCACTGTCTTTCATTGGTTAGTAAGAATTTCTGCCTTACCCCCGGCTTTTTGTCTGAGCTCTTTGGTATTTGCCCTGTAATAAATAATTCACGCAAAACCACACAGCGCTCACAACTGCATATTGCCGTTTGTCCTTGCCCGTGACCATGTCTGTGTGGTCGCTAAGCCACACTCTAAGTCAGTCCTAGTAAGCCACTCCCACACCAAAGGCTATATAGGGCCTCTGCAGGTTTGGTAGTGCTAGACACGTCTTTGGGTTTGGTCCCTGGGAAAGTAAGTGTTTCGGATAGGGCTTGTTTTGTTCTTCTTATGTTACACAGAGGACGAAATTGCCAAAAAAGCTCATGTAGCTTTGGGGAAAGTACTTTTTTCCTAGCAGTTCTGGTTTACAGCCAGAAATAGCAATCGTGTGTCCTGACTTCCAGTGTCTCATCTCAGTCAACTCTCCTTATACTAAGTTCCCAAATTATTTCACACAGCTTAATGACTCTACAGTGCTGGAGAACTACCAGTACTTCATCAAAACAGTCCACTTGATCTGCTCTTTCTGTTTTATTTTCTGCAGTAACCAGCTGTGACATCTGTGTGAGTGTAAAGACAGACATCTGGTGAGTTACCCACACCCAGTGAGGGGGACAGAATGAGCATTAGTATGCTGTGCTGTTCAGAGTCTCTGTTACTCACGTTGAATCTTTATCTTCATCTCCTTTTTGTCCTGGACAAGCTGCTTATGTTGCTCCTGGGCCTTCTTATAGATCTCTCTTTGCATTATCTTTTCATTATGTAGGTCCACAATTCTCTTCTGCAGATACTCTAAGGACTGGTTGGTAAATACCAAAGCCTGGGAGAAGTCACTGGGCATCTCCCCATTAACCAAGTACTCCACCTGCAAGAAACAGCCATAAGCAAGGCTGACTTTACTTAAGGGTGCTGGTGATCTCTCTGAATAACAAATGTGTGAGCGTTAGAGAACTAATGAGTGAGGTAATAGTAAGTGTGGGCACAACTCTCACGTTTTGGGCCAGGCAATTACTACCACTCAGCAAAGCTCAAAGACTACTTAGCTTTTTATGTAGGCAGTCATCACAGCTCTATCTACCCTTCTATGGCACTTGGAACAAAGGGGGAGTAAGGGACTCCCTGTCAACTATACTTTTGAATGATCTGGGAGCTGCAGGATTGCATAGTCAGGGCTTAGACTCTTCTGTCTTTATTACCAACCTTTTAATGAAGGCAGATAGAACAAATGGAGAGAGCTGAGCTTGCCTCAGAGGTATATAAGCCAGAACAGGCAGAGGCCTATCTTCTCTCACTGAGGGCAAGATTCAGCCCAGAGGAAATAACAGTATTGTCTTGAGTTTTCCTCTTCATTTTCTACTTATCATCCCTGTGCTAACAGCTGTGTAGATGAATGCATTGCATCCAATCCAGCATTCTTGAATTGGGCAAAACTCCCATTAGTTTCAATAGGTCGGGGGCTTTTTTCGTTTGTTTTTTTGGGGTGGTTTTTTCCCAGCAGAGTATCGGTAGGTATGGACCTAAAGGAAAATCCCATGCCAAACCTATAAAACACTTGAAGACTATGCACATTTCAGCAATGGGCCGACCTGCCTGTCCTTACCTCTTTTCTGTCAGTATAGGAGAAGGAAAAAAAAAAAAAATCTAGAGGAAATAGCAGCATGAAGTTCAATTAATGGCACTTCACTCCCAGGAGACTATGGTGAATCAGGAACTAAGGGCCCCAAAGAACAGTAACACCATTGTTTAGATGTTCATAGGCCATTCTGCACCTGCAGATGCACATCATCTTGAATTACCTGATGGAGTTTCAAAGGCACAACTACATATAGCTCATTCAGTCTCTGCTGCTTTTCCCACTGAAAGGTCTCCAGTTCCCTGTCTGCAGTGTCCAGACTGGTTTCAACTACTTTGGCCTGCAGAAAGACAAATTGTGGACAAACAAAAATCCTGTAGTACTCAAATGCATAAGGCAGCAAGGTTCTGTGTTAGAGTTCCTGATCCAAAGGGAAAGAAGTACAGAAAAAAATGCCCCCCCCCTTTTTTTTAATATACTACGATAGATGAGTTTCATAGGCAAACACAAGGCTCATCTACATATTCAAGCAAGATTCTACCCTGAGTACCTCTGTATACATGTACACTCATAAATGTCTCCTTAGTAGAGAAGCCCTGTATGTATCAAGAGACAGCTGCTTTGTTTAGTGTCTAAAACAATTCTAGATCTACAGAGCCTGCAAGATATTTTTTATTGTGTTATGCCTGGAAATGCTTATTGATTCTGCATGAGAAAGAAACAATTCAGACTCAAATGTCAGACCCCAGGGTGAATAAGTGGCAGCTGGCACTTAGGAAAGCCTTTAAAAACTAAACAAAAAATGTTGTAAGTAAGTTAGGCATATTTGATGGAACATTTTTGAGACACAATAAAAGCAAGACTTGCATAATGTTATTTTGGCAGAACTCTCTCTATCCCGGATAACCCTTCAAATTAAGATATTTTTTAATTCATATAAGTCAAATGTCTTGATGAATGCAGGAGTTCCAAAATCTAAAAGGAAAACTTGCACCAAGAGAGTTTATTCAGTGATTACTGTGACAAAGAGCAAAAGAAAATAACTAAAAGCAAAAGAAACAGATGGAAGAATAGCATTTTTATGCATTTATTTTAACCTGCATTTGTGTTAGGATAAGTATTCTTTAATGTCTCCATCCCCATACACATGCACAGAGGATAGGCCAGGCTACACCAGGTGTTTCATCTGAACCAGATAATCCAGTTTCTGCTGCTGCATGATGGTTAGACAGCTGGCAAGGAACTGGACCTAAAACCTGGATCCAGCCTCATAGCAGCTAAGGTCAAACCTCCTCGATTTACCCTTCTCAGGAGGACAGGTGACCCATGTTGAGCTGCCTCCTGCCTCTGTGCTACCACAGATATCTCTGCCCAAACTGAGGCCTCTCAAAGGGTTAGGATTGTGGTTTTAAATCTTAGCCAAAATCACTAGCACAACATTTTCACTGTAATGGAGCCAGCTGATGCTTGCTGAGAAGAAAACACTGCCATACCTTTTTGGCCAAGGCATTATATTTCTTTCTGAGGTTAGCAGCAACTTTCTTCTCCTCTGTTAAAGCTTTCTCAATGTCTAACCGCTTCTGCCGGAGCTGGATGGTGTTTCGGAAGAGTGCCTCATTGCAGTCTGAGAAGGAAAGGGTCAAAGAATAGCTTAGTTTCATTATGACTGTGCTATAGTTACAGGCTTGAGCTAGTAGCTTCTCCTACTGTGCACGTTGCCCAGCGTTCCCCATAATAAGACCATGCTTTTGGTTCCCTAGAGCTTTCTCAAACATAAACCACATGGGCCACATTCCTCCATGAGGGGGTGAATGTCTTGGATGGGTCTTTTTTTCTTTATGTTCAGTCAAGACAGTTTGTTTCCAGAAGAAAGACTAAACGCATCAAAGCCAACATTAAAGCCAAGTGCTCAAAAGTTAGCTTTTGTAAGTAATGCAGTCCCAGTAATTAATACATGTTACAGTCTAATCTTCAATTATGTGAACACATGGTTGTTTATCCATAGCACTCTTCACTATAAATGATGAACTTGCAGTAGGGATCATTTATAGCTCTATTTGTAAACAAAGCTGTGGTTCATAGGACCTGTTTCATTTGTTTCATGGTATGGAAGATCAGTGAATTTCTAACAAACAACACAGTGATTTCAGTCATACTAATCAAGTGCATAATTACGCCCAAATCAGCGGGCATAATAAAAAAAGAGTCCAATACAGGCAAAGCAAGTGACACAAAGAGACAAATACGAAGAGGCTAATGCAACATGTAATTCCCCTATTAAATTAGTAATTTGGACTTTTTTAATAAAAAGCAAAAATCTTCATTTCTTCCCAACATTTCATTGAAAAAGGAGATGAATGAGGAGTTAACCAAAAATACAATTTGTGGAAATGATGTTAAAATCCAACTAAAAAAATACAATAAGGTAATTTGTTTGTAAGTTCTAGCTGAAAATAAAGCAGTGTTGTTACATGGTCATTGACATATCAAAGATTTTTTTAAAAACCAACACCCTAAACTAGTTAAACTCGTACAAAAGAAAAGAGGGGGGAAGTTGCTCGCCTTTGTTGAATGAATGAATGAAGAGGATTTTGCAAAGTAAAGCTCCTAACTTTTCAGATACCGTTAAGAGAGCAGCCTAGCAACAGGCAATTGCTGCATAAATCCACGAGGTGGTAACAAAGAGCTTAATTTAAGAGCATGGTAGGGTCCTCGCAGAACTTCCCTGAACAGAGGGATCCAGCTAGGCCAGGCATCACATTTCCAGAGAGCAGCTACAGCCTCGCTCCGGCTCCACTCCTGAGAGGAGTCTTTTCTCTCCAGAAAACAGCCATGAAATGGTGAATGGTTCTTTACACAAAATAATTAATTCTTAGTGCTTAGCTAAGTTTCATTTTTCCAAACTTTTTAATTAGGGTACCCTATACTACCAGCAGTTTCATTATCTTCACTGAGACTTCCTGGGGAGAAATGCTGCACTCAGGAGGGGTACACACATTCTGGCCCTTAATGGCAGTAATATGCAGTGAATAGTGAAAAATTCTGTGGGTTTTTTTTTAAATACACAATATTGCCCCTAAAGCTAAACAAGTAGTCAACTCAAGGAAATGATGGCTTAGGTACTCTTTGGGCAAACAGAGTCATCAAAGACTTCATCTTCAGATCCAGAATTTTCTTCATCAATCCCCAAGGTGGACTCTTCATCATTCTCCTCTTCATTCTCATCTTCTTCATCTGGAAGAAAAGGACAGTAGTGCTGGCTTGCAGAACAACCCCAGACCCACTAGCTATGCATTATGCCAATGTGCTGGTGAACACAATCCCAATAATCCATGAAAGGTCATCCTGGTAATATGTGAATCCAGGCACCTTGTGCCTATTGCATTGATCTGATAATTTCACAGACAGAAAAAAAAGAAAAAAAATGAGGGAGAAAGATCACCTAGTAGTGCCAAAGGCACAGACACAGGCACAGTTTGGGGACTTCCTTCAAGAATGTTTCCTCTCTTTATATGTGCTAGGAATTTGAACCTTGTGGGTTTACCACTCTACTACAGAGATTAATCAACCAAGCAACATACGGAGGCACAAAACTGTCACAAAAGCATCACTGTTGTCTGTGCTTTTTGCTAATTGTGTCCCACTTGAAATCAAAAGCCAATTCAGAGAGACCGCACAAGTATTTTAGCTCAGTAAGACTGCCTAGCCTTAACAGTTTAAAACTGAGTCACTAAGATAAATGAAATCCTTTCATAATGTGTTTAGTCCTGTGACTAATAGATGATTGCAGATTAGGTCTATGATCTCTCATTAGTCAATGGACAGATTAAAGGAGTGTGTCATGAATGTGGCAGACTAATCACTTATCCATAGCTCCCATTCGTACAGCATAGGAAATACCTATTTAAAGCTTTGCCTCTTCTTCATACCAATTATCAGTCCTCAGTATTGACTTACAGGAAGTAAATTGCAGGAGCTGTCATCAGACCAAATGTAGTCATGGTAGAGACCGATTTATATCATTATTATCATTCAAGATGGCTGCCACAGACCATGGGTAGGTATATAAACAAATCTGGGTAGGTCTGATCTATGGTTTTTTGAACTGAGTTCAGTGTTGCATGTACTCCGGGCTCCAGCTAGATTGAGAGACATTTACTTGACCACATGGAAGTACGCGTAACAAATCCATAAAACAAAAAGAACAGTATCTCCAACCTGCTTCTCTTCCTACTTCTTTTTTTTCCATGCACTTGATTTTCTTCTTCAGAACCTTGGTCAGAAAATGGGCAAACTCATTGTTTTCTCCAAGGGATGCTTGGAAGTTGGCATAAAGAGCTTTCTCACATTCCTGAAGCTTTACAATCTCACACTTTCTATCCTCCATCTGTGCAAGGTAGCTGTTCAATTTTGACTAAACAAACAAAAAAACTACTTCAGTTAAAAGGTACAACCCACATGTGTGTATATAGGATGTATCTGTGAAGATCTGGAAATGCAAAACTTCTCTTTCTCTCTTTAAACCCATGCTTCACTCAAGCAAAACCTAGAAGCATGTTCTTAAATTTAAGTATATTATTTGTCACTTATTCCACATCATGAAGTACCTATTAAAATAAACTGTTAAGATTATGAAAAGATTAACTATTGGGAGTTAAAAGCGACCATCCTAGATTGATCATCAAGAGTTTCTTGTTTTTCAAAATTTAGCACTAGACACTGGATCAGTGCTAAAATGAAGCAAAAAGATGCCACCATTTACTTTATGGCTTGCTTTTGTTTCAAGCCATGCATTAGTGGTACTGTTAAATCCAGAGGCACATGGCCTACTTACTCGTATGGCCTCCTGCTCACTGATGAGGGTGTTAACACGCCCCTGGAGAAGGTTCTCATGTTTCTCAAGGTTCTTCAGGATAAGCAGCTCTTGATACCACGTGATGTAGCGCAGGTCAGCACTTTTCATCTGCACATCCAGCTTCAGTTTCTTGTGCCGCAGAAAGCGAAGTTCAGCATCAAAGTTGATCACCAGTGCATTGATCTGGAGCATATGAGAGAGTCAAATGAGGAACAGGGAAAGTATTAGGAGTGGAGCTAAACATGTAAAGCTAGAGAAAGTAGCAGAAGGGAAAAATTCTCTCTGCCAAACAAACAACTCGCCCATGCTATTTACTATGGATTACTGAAGTGCTTAGAAAGACAAAGTTAACCCCAAATGTGTCTTTGTTCTCAGCACAATAGTAAAAGAATCACCAGGGCTTCACAGGAACGTTTCACTGCATGCCACTCCACCCCAGAAGTATATGTTTTACAGTAGCCTGAAGTAGTTCATGTAACAATCCCAGATGTAGCAGTAAATACATCTTCTGCCTTGACAGGCTTCTTTCAGAATACCTGCCAGCTCTTCCCTTAGACATTGACAGTTAAATCAGTACTAGCAGCTACCAACATTAACTTACATATATGTGATGGTCACAGCAGCATTTGGATATTCTCTCAAAACCTTCACACACAAGAACACAAGAGTGTCTGTGTTGGGGTAGACCAAAGAGTCAATGGCCAATAGCAGAAGTTAGAGAAAAGACGGCAAGAAACGGAGCAAACAAGTAAACAGTGGTACACCTCTGGCACGCTCCTCCTAAACTCTGACTTAGGGACGTCCTGAGCTTGAAGCAGTACGTTTGTGTTCAACAGCTTTGAATGGATTTTTCTTGCAGACTTTACCAAATTGTAGCTTCCCCCACATCCTAACGCTGAGTTCCAAAGCTTAGTTATTGTTGGATAGGAAAACTATTTCCATTTGCATGTTTCAAGCTTTCTACATGACCATTTTGTTTGATATCTCTCCTTCTTTTAAGAGATGATTCCCACTCTCCTTTTCTATGATATTCATAATTTTATCACCTCTGCTACAACCCTTTCAGTTGCCCCTTTTCCAGGCCAAAGATGCTTTATCCATTTAGATGTGCCTTTTAAAGAAGATTTTCCATGACTAAACATTTTGGCTACTCTCTTTTGTACCTTTTCTAATTCTACAAAATGATTTTTGAGACCAAAGGGTCAGGACTACAGTTATTTAAGAGCTGAGAACATCATGAATCTACAAAGTTGTAGTGATGCTCCTTTTTTTCCTCTTTGTCACTTTTCAAGTAATTTCTAACATTTTACTTGTCTTTTTTGGCCACTAAGGTCATAGTTTCATAGAACAATCAATAAGAAATCTAAGATCTGTTTTTCAAACGATAATAGTCAGCACACAGGTCACAGTTAGGGATTTATACTGATTTACACTGTAAATTTGCACCAGATAGCGTTTTCCTGAACTTTGGAAAGGCAGGAGTAGCTGCAGTCCTGAGATGGAAGGGGTTTTGGTCTTATTTCTGATGCAGTGGGATTGTTCAATCTGACAAAAATAACTTTTGATTTCCTACCTTTTTAATCAAGGTCTCCTGCAAGTATAGATTTTTTATCTTCTCCCTCTTTAAAATTTCCAGTTCCATTTCCGTTGGCTCTGCCTTCTCAATCTCAAAAACCTTTTGCTGCTCTGTGACCACAGATGATGCTATTTTCATTGGGCGTGCTCCTGCAGCCTGTGCCATGGGGTCAATCTCTTTAATGGAAGGAGCTCGAAGAAACCCCTGCCTAAATGCACGAGATGAGGGAGACCCTTCCAATTGTTCCTGAAGCTTTGCTTTGGCCTCCTGCTCCTCTTTGAACTTCAGGAGGATGTCACTGTCATACTCAAATTTTTTTTCAGGAACCTCATCTGGGTGCAACTGAGGGATCAGGGGAAGAGGGAGACGTTCTGATAAATCCAAGGCTGCCTGTATGGATTTCAGTTCTTGCACTAAACACTTGATTTCGTCAATAATAGAAACCTTGAGATCCCGCAAAGACATGATCTCTTTATTCATATTCACTTTCCTCTTATGGATCTGCAAAGGAAAAACAATTTTAGTAGGATTCCCCAGGAACACTTACATAGTATGTAGTCTTCCTCAACACAAGTAATGGCTAAGAGGCTTGTCATACTGACTTTTCTTCTTTCCATACTAGCTTTCTTTTCTGTACCATCTCCATTTGCACCATTAGCATTTTTAAACAGCTGTCTTTCACTCTGTGGTTTTAAAATCTTTGGAACCACCTCTCTTCCTCTCCTTCACAGAAAATAGCAAAGGTATAAGAAGGGAAACGAGGCCCCCCCATTCTCTCAGTTCCTGACTTGATTGTGAGTTTCTTGACATGAGATGTTGAAGCAGTGCAGAAAGCAGACAGAGGCTGTGAAAATGAGCTGTGGGTTTTAGAGGATTAGTCATTTGGTCTGTCTCTCATTAAATACAGAGAGTATCTCAGCTTTGATATATGGCCCTCTTTTCAGGCATATAGTACAAATATTACACTAACAAAAAGAAAATTAGATTTCTTTTAGTATTTTGTAAAGCAAGCTTCCATCCCCAAGACAAAAGAAACATACCTGAGAGGACCTTTACTGTACACACTACCAAATGCACAGCTGTACAGAAATCTAGACTTTGACATAGTCATCGAAACAAAGCCGTTATCTCACATAACCTCAAAGATACTGAAGTGGTCCCTCCATAAATGTAGGTTCTGGAAGGCAGATGAGATTCTTGTCTTTTATATGCGATGGTGAAGCTGAAATCACAGCTACTGCAGGTGGTTAGAAGCGGAACAAAGTTCTGAATTTTCGAAGTATAGTAGATAGCAATATTAAAAGCAAGAAAGTAACATTCTGTCAGATGCTTTTGGATTTCATACAAGCCACTAGATGTCCAAAACAAATTCTCTCCAGGCCTTCCAGCAATTCAGAGTCCCAAAGTCAACTCAGAAAACTTTGGCATCAACTGAATATTTTTTCTGCAACTTAAAATAAAGATCCACTAATCTGAAAAGTGACACTTATATCAGATGTCAGAGGTGGGAATTAAACAGCCAAGTGCAGCAAAACCTATTTGTAACAACTTGTTTGCATCTTGCTTGGCCTGTAGGCAGACCTCAGTAATAATTCTATATTCAGAATTCAGCAATAATAATTCTGTTCAACATCATTAATTATCTGGATGATGGGGCAAAATGTACCCTCAGCAAGCCTGCTGATAATGCAAAACTGGGAGGAGTGGCTGATACACCAGAGGGTTGTGCTGCCATCCAGAGGGGCAGGCTGGAGAGATGGGCTGACAGCAACCTCATGAAGTTCAACAAGTGGAAGTGCAAAGTCCTGCTTCTGGGAAGGAACAACCCCATGCACCGGTACATGCTAGGGGCTGACCAGCTGGAAAGCAATTTTGCAGAAAAGAACCTGGGGGTCTTGGTGGACACCAAGTGGACCATGAGCCAGCCATGTGCCCTTGTGGCAAAGAGGGCTAACATTATCCTGGACTGCATTAGGGAGTGTTGCCACAGGCCGAGAGAGGTGATCCCTCCTCAGCAGTGGTGAGGTCACATCTGGAGTGCTGCGTCCAGTTCTGGGCTCCCCGGTACAAGAGAGAGAAGGCGCTACTGGAGACAGTCCAGTGAAGGGCCACTAAGATGATTAGGGGACTGGAGCATCTCTGATATGAGAGAGCTGAGACTGTTCAGCCTGGAGAAGAGAAGGCTCAGGGCGGGATCTCATCAATGTATGTAAATACCTGAAGGGAGGGTGCAAAGAGGATGGAGCCAGGCTCTTTTCAGTGGTGCCCAGTGACTGGCAAGAGGAGATGGGCACAAAATGAAACACAGGAGGTTCCCCCTGAACATCAGGAAACACTTCTTTTTACTGTGAGGGTGACAGCACTGGCACAGATTGCCCAGTGAGGTTGTGGGGTCTCCATCCTTGGAGATATTTAAAAACCATCTGGACATGGTCCTGGGCAACCTGCTCTGGATGGCCCTGCTTGAGCAGAGGGTTTCGACTAGATTAGCGTCAGAAGTGTCTTCTAACTTCAATCATTCTGTGATTCTGTGAAAAGGAGATGCTGTATTAATTTACTCTTTTCACATGAAATAATAATCGAATGTGATCTAATATTAATATATTTGGCAGAAACTTCTCTGATCTTTATAAAAGAAAACAACCCTATATACCAGCCACCTGAAGCAACTGGAATTCTTCATCTGTAAAAAACCTGGAATTTACAACAAGAACTATTCCCTTTGTTTGTATTGGCTTGTCCTACTGAATTAGGTTAGTCACTGGGTATCTGGTAACATCAGCACTACAATGAAGTACTGGAGCCCAAGCATGACATTAAAATGATCCAACAAATCCCCTGAGAATGTAGCATTGCTTCTGTAATGCTTAGACCTCACTATCAAAGCAACCCAGCCTAGAGGGTGCCTGAGATTAGGCAACGGGTTCATGAGGATAAGACTGGAGAAGATTCAAGGCCACTGAGAGTGTAACTTACACTTTGCCAGACAAAGATAAACCGTGCAGTGAAGAGGCTCCTCTGTCAGTAAGCAGGGCAAGAAATAAGCTTTCCTACCAAAAAGCAACCAGACAGTTCCAAGTTCAATAGATATATTTCTTCATTGTTCTTTTAGCTAAAGAAATTTGTCACTCTTTTGCACTCCAGCCAAATAAAATGAAAAACAGTTCCTATGAGAAGAAGGATGGGGGGAAAGAAGTCACAAGGAAAGCAACAAAGATACTGCACAACATTTGAGCTTCTTGTGTCTTTGTGGTTAAAAGACGTGTGGTAGCTGTAGGGGTCCTATCACAGAAAGGTGGCTCCACAAGACCTGGTTTCTCAGGAAGATTCCAATGCTTAGTACCCAGAAGCAGTGATTGCCAAAGTGCAAATATGCAGAGGCCATACTAGAAACGCCTGTCCTTGCTCACATGCCTGTTTTTGTAAACGTGTTTCATGGCAGGTGTTATTTAGCTCAGTGTTTTAAGGAGAGCATACCAGTTACTAGATGATAAGACTTTTTTGAAGAATTCAAGAGAGACAGATGTTCCTGCTGAAGTACTAGAAAAGGTAAATTCTCTTTCTCATTTAAAAAGAGCCAGCTGAGAGTTATCCTGGATTGATTCAGGTTTGAGTTTGGTGAAGCACTAACAGTTCACAAGAGAAAGGCTGATTTGTAACTAAAGCTGACTCAACACAGTCTGTCCTTCAAGGCCTTTTCCCACATCCACTTTGATTTCCTTTCAAAAAATTTCTTCAGTGACTAATACACTATCCTCCCTCCCCTAAAGGGAGGAAAGGGGGAAATATGCACATCAATGAATCAGTTTACATACCAACACTTCCAGGGATGTAAGCTGCATCACCTTCTTCTCAGCGTTCATATGCTTGTGTTCAGGGACTCTGTAGTTACTGGCAGTCTTCAACTTATAACATCCCATATTTTCCTGTGCTTCTTTGATGTCCCTAACATCTTCGGGATTCTCATAGTCATCACTAGGTTTGCTCTTGTATCTGGAAGGTACAAAACAAAGCTGAACTTTAAGACAGAAAGCATACAGATGAACAAACGGGGTCATTTCATACCTTCTGATTTGTGCAGCAAGGCTTGGGAGGTGAGCTAGAGATCAAGAATCACACGCCTCGTTCAGAAAAGAATGGCTACTTTGGGAAGAATATCCTTGCACATTTGAATGAAAACCTCAGATTAATTTTTTTTTCCCCAAGAACTCTTATAACATAGCTCTGCCATGGGACAGGTTAAACCTTTACACTCGGACTGAGTTCTGGGTTTAGTGAATACATGCTGCTCTCAATCTCAGGGAGCCGTGTGTCAACACTCCACCAGCCTGTAGCACAGAATACCTGATCCTACTTTATATTGTTAAACACTTAATAACCTTAAAAGCCTTGTATTCTGACTCTACATCGGTCCCATTCCCTGTCATTCATCTCCTAATGAAGAACTTCCGTACTTCCATGAGCATTCAAAGATGTCTTGTCCCCCTTTCTTGCCTCTCAAGATAAAGACCAGCATGGAGCATGAAGGCACATCACAAACACTCACATAATGGCCATGATGTTAGCACAACTGACCTAACCCAGCTGTTACAGCATCTGCTCTGTGTGGTGCTGGCAGGGTTAACTGAGAGTTGACCATAATGGTCTAGGTGTCCCTCAGTCATGATTTAGACACCTTTTTACTCCCTATCTGAAGGTGCAGCTACCTAGCTGGATTCAAGGGGTTTTTATATTTTAGAAGAAGCATAGAAACTAACTGAAAGATTTTAATGCTCTCTTGAGACTCAGAGATACATGAAAACTCATCTATTTTAATTACAACCATTAGGAATATAAAAAACTAGGCAGAGAGATTACAGCACCATATGACAGCTAAATAGCATTATTTGACCTCAGACAAGAAGCAGAACTAAAAGGGCACAGAGTCCAGTTGGAGACTCACAATTCATCCCACTCTGCCTTCCTCTTCATGATCTTAGCTTTCACCTTGTCAGATTTCTCAACAATTCTTCTGATTTGCTCACGTTTGCTTTCTATATAATGTGTGATTGGCTTTCGGACCTCTGACGTCTTCAGCTTTTCAGCCTCGCCCTCGAAAATTCTAGCATCTGGACCAAAAAATAACCATGTGAAGATGTAAATACCATGCAGCACAGTGCAGTCCCAACTACTGGAAACCCGCTGGGATGGCTCCTGTAGAGCTGGTGTGGCTCAGTATAGTTCCAGTGTAGTGGATGTCCTGAACGTATTCGGGTTCTTTGACTTGACTCTTAGGCACATTCTACCCACAGGGTTGACAGACAATTGGTGACATTGATCTAAACATGGAAAACTATGTATGTGTGTTACTATGTATGTAGGTACTGAAAAAACATACCACAGTTATACTTCTTTACCTGTACCTAACGAAATTCTAATTTCTTTAGCTTGGACTCAGGAAAACAAACTGAGATGAAAGACAGAAACCACATTACTGGTAAGATTTAAATGGTCATCATTAGCCCTATGCGTACGCCTTGTCTCTGTGACGATCTCCCTTTCTTCTGCTTGTTTCCATGCCTGTTTAAGTACTGTCCTCTTCCACGACGGACGTTCCTTATCTTGGTAGTATTTCTCAGACATTGCTAGAAGTCTGTAGGTGGAAATCTGATGACTGCTTTGAATAGCATGAACAACAACAGTATCAAATTCCAGTGAGTCCCGAAACCTGAAAAGCCAAATTAGACAAAACCGTCTGATGTCAGTAGGCACAACCTACCATTTTGCCTTGACCAAAAGGACATGAATAATGTAGTTTACTTATTGCACATACAATCATTACATGTAAATTCACAAGTCAGTAAGTAACAGCGTGATGACATCCGACACTATCTATTGACTTTTATCCAGTCTAGGAATGGAGATGCTCAAGAATAAACATATTAAGACCTCTCCCAATATTGCAACTTACACCAGGTTCTTCATGAGAATATCTTTCATCTTCTATTAAGGACTGATTAAAAACATGTTCATTCAAGTCTTTTCCCCAGTCACACACTCTGTGTGCCTAAGGTCTTTTTGGTATTGTGTATTACTTCTATTGTGTATTTATTTTTAGGAATTCATCTTTTGCTATATACTTAGATTTAAGAAAACCAACCCAAAATGCACCTCACGCTTAACTTGTATTCTTGAAAGTTAATTTCATAACTTTAAACTGTATAGGGAACATTGTGTTAGCAATGACACTAAAATATCTGACAGACATGCAACATGCCTGAAACACAGGTTCATTTCACAGATTGTTCTTCAAAGTTTCAATAAGAGTTCTTGGTTCTTACTGAACTTACTGGCAAAAACCGAGGCAAACTTAGTCTCAAAAAAACCCCCAGTTTTCTTCATATAGAAGTGAATCAGAATGAAGCTTCTTCCTTGATTTGAATATCTGAATTTTTACCAAAGATTCAAAAGAAGTAAGTACACACAAACATCAATATATACTCTTGTGTATGTTCCAAGTAAAATAAGAACAGAATCATAACAGAACAGAAGAAATATTGATTATATGAGGGGAAAAAAAAAAAAAATCACATTCTTCTTCCTTGTGGCAGGTACAACTTCATAAATGATGAGCCCCATGCAAGGTCAGAGGGAGAAGTAGAAGAAAAGTGGTACTTACTGATTTCGTAGTTTCTGCAGTCCAATCAAGCATTTCTCATGCTCCCAAGCCAGCTCCTTTTGCACTAACTGGATTCTCTGTGCTGTCTGCCTATCCAGCTCCTCAAAGATCCTATGGTCCATCTCATACTGCTGCAGAAAGACAGAAAACCCAGCATCACATTATCTTGGCTACTAGGTTTTGGTAATAAATATTTTTGCCCAGATGCCAGAGTTCCATGCACATCAACACAATCCTTTATTTCAGGAGCTATTCAGATCTCCACAGAGAATCACATTTTTCCCACATGCTTCTTAAATGGCACAAATCATCAGCTGTGATTCAGAAGTCCCAGCAAATTATATATTCATAGAACTACCTTAATGCAAAGGGTTGGACATCTTTGACCCCAACCATTGGGTAGCAACATTTTAGAAGAAGGTGCCTCTAAAGATAAACGACCCTTATAAAAACCAGATGTACCTCTCTGTGCAGCTGCATGTGCTTGGGCAACTCCTGATTCTTTTGAAGAAGAAAAAGAAACTCATGCCTCAGTGCAATTAACTCCTCTCTTTTTTTGTTTTTTTTTTCTTCAGCTTCCTTCATTATCCGTTCATACTCCTTTTTCTGCTTGACTTCCTCAATGCTGAAAATGCGTGAAAAGGAAATGGTGTTGTCTCAATGGAAGAGAGGAAAGATTACAGTTTATGTAACCTTTTAGATTTCCTTGACAGCCTTAAACTCTGTCCTGGTTTCGGCTGGGATAGAGTTAATTTTCTTCTTAGTAGCTGGTATAGTGCAGTGTTTTGGATTTAGTATGAGAATAATGTTGATAACACACTGATGTTTTTAGCTGTTGCTAAGTAGTGTTCATACTAAGTCAAGGATTTTCAGCTTCTCATGCCCAGCCAGCAAGAAGGCTGGAGGGGCACAAGAAGCTGGGAGGGGACACAGCCAGGACAGCTGACCCAAACTGGCCAAAGGGATACTCCGTATCATATGACGTCTTGCCCAGTATAGAACTGGGGGAGTTGGCCGGGAGGGGTGGATCGCTGCTCAGGAACTAACTGGGCATCGGTTAGCGAGTGGTGAGCAGTTGCATTGTGCATCACTTGTTTTGTATATTCCAATTCTTTTAGTATTATTATTGTCATATTATTATTATTATTACCATCATTATTATTATTTTTCTTCCTTTCTGTCCTATTAAATTATCTTTATCTCAACCCACGAGGTTTTTTTTTTTTTTTAGATTCTCTCCCCCATCCCACTGGGTGGGGGGAGTGAGTGAGCAGCTGCATGGTGCTTAGTTGCCGGTTGGGGTTAAACCATGACAAACTCCCAGTGAACTCAATGGCTCTTAAGGTAACTTAGAAGGGAATCATCCTCCTGTATATTTGTACAGTCCTAACATCATGGGCTTTGACCTTGACCTTGTGTTGTCTCTGTAGTCTGAAGTTAAGTAAGTCTCAGAGTACCATATTTGAATTACTACTACAGAAAAGTAGATGAAGTGGAGGGAAAGGCTGAAAAAACTTTGTGTGTAACAAGGAAATGACCCAAATTCAGGGTGATCAACTTCTCCCTCCTCTTAGGAGGCAAAAAGAAATACATAGTCTGAAGAAAGAGCTACCAACACTTGAAAACCTTTCATCATTATCCAAGCATCTCTTACTTGTAGGCATTGGGATCCTCAATGTCTTCAGTAGCCTTCTCTTCTCAAGACCACTCTGGAATAAAAATGTTGTCTTGCCTTTAAACAAGCAATAATAGTTTCAACAGACAATAAAGCCTTTACAAACATTAAGACAGAGCTCCCATTGCCTCTCGTAAAACCAAAAGAAACCTTCATGATCAATATTGCTATACAGGCCTTAAATATCAAGTTTTAATGTTTCAAGAAGAAAAAGCAACTAAGTTGGTTTACATGTAAAGGAACTAATGAAGCATAGTTCTTAGGGACAGAGAACACAAATCCTATATCCTCCCCATCAACATTAACCATTACATCTTTGCTTGTCCTAACTTCACTCTGTTCCATAACATCTTTGGTTCTCTACCCCCCAAACCAATTCTCTTGTCTCCCCTCACTGCCACATTGACAAGAGACAACATATCCTGGGCTAATTCCAAGTTACATGTGTAATTAATCTGGTTTGCTTCTGCTGACTGCATAATGGGTTCACAATTATTAGCTGTGAAGAATGACAGATGGATGGACACTGCAGTCGCACAAGCCTCATTTCCCTAGACAATCGTGCTCTAAAAAAAGAGGGGGGCCTATCACCCTACAGTGAATACAGTCATACTAAATTGATCTGTAATTTAACTCAATTAGTTTCAGAGGATTTGTATTTGATTCTCTAAGAATCTCATTAAGTTTAATGAAGATGGAATTTTTAAAATCTTCCACATGACTTATAACTAGAATAGATACTTAATGAAGATATACTTTGATAAGGGAAAAACTCTATTAGGATGGTCATTAAGCAATGTTGCTAGCCTGAACAATAGAAATTGACCATAAAGATCTTTAAATAGAGCTGCTTACATATCTCAAAATGATAAAACTGTATATATGCTTTATAATTGTATATTAATCACTAGTTGTAGTACTGGAGCTAGCAAGGCTCTGATATCACATGTTCCAATCATTCACTTAGTTTAAGAAAATAATTTTTAGTCTATTCTCAGTACTATATATTCTCGTGATACTGGTAAAGAATTCCAACTAGTCATGAACAATTTAACTAAATGGCCAAAATCACAATTTCTTCTCTGTCTCCCTCGTCAAGCATCTTTCAAAATGTATTTACCAACTAGTATTAAAAATATCTAAAAGTTGAATTTGGTTTATGTTGACACTTTCAAGATTTTTAAACTGTACTGAATGTATATCTACTCGAAAATTCATTGTGCATGATGATAGCACTTCTTTGTTCAACAGGTCTCACTGCTTCTTTCAAGTTATATTTGTTTAATTCAGGCACTCAAGAGAGTTTTTTAAAAATTCAATAAAGTCTGAACATTTTCAGTGGGGGAGTTGACACCTCTCTCTTCTTGTGTATTATCAGTAGAACTGTTATTGAGTTCCAGCATCATCTGTTCAAACATTCTAAAGGTGATGAGCTCTACAGTGATTACAGGACACCTGTAAAATCATTACTGCAAATGCTGTCCAAGAGTGAAAGAGCAACAGGATCAGCATCATGCTGTGCTGTTTTCCAAATTTAAAAAATCCAGTTTGTGAATTGTATATGAATGGTACTAGATGCACTGAGAAACTACACATTTGGTATTCTCCAACATTATTTCTAGAATCCCCATCCAGAGCAGAATCATACTTTACTGGAATTAAATCCAAGAGAGGTATTAAGTATGACAAATCCTTGTGGTTCTTTCATTCTAGGAATGTGCATGATTACACGTTTGAGTGGGAAAGGACTAGTAGAATGTTACATATGAACAACACACACTACGTTTATTTGGAGAAAAACACAAAACATTGAGAAGGAACAATGCAGTCTCAGTGCCTGTTTATTAGGGAATGTTTTGCAAGAGCTATTCTTCCAAATTGTTTGGGAAACCTCAGCTTTTGCTGTGAAAGATCTGTGATGCCAAATAATTGAACTGCATTTTGCCCATCTGCAGTAGTTTCACAGTAAATAGGCCTAATTCAGTGAAAGAGGGTAGCGGCTTACCCTAGGAGAGGGGATTTTGGCTTTTAGCTCTTTGTGAACATCCTCTGGAGACAAGATGTTGAAAGTAAAAATGTTTCCATCTCCACCACTGGTAATCAGAAACCTATCATCATAACTAGAACAGATCCCCTGGATCTGGCCATAATCATTGTCATGTACATTGAAGGACCAGTATTCCTTCAGGGTATTCACTGAGAGGTCTTTATCTTGGAGAGGATAAACACGTAGTGCGCCATTCTGCATCCCACAGAACATCAGTAGTCTGCTGGTACTGTCAAATAAGCAACGAGAAACAGTAATAACAGGCAACTTGTTACAAGTAAGGCCACAGCTCAAAATGTGATACTTTTTCAGAAGAGCTAATCTATCTGAATAAATGTAGCCTTCCCAAGTTTGTAAGCTGGGAGCAAAGTATTTGGACCATTTAAAGTACATGTGATACTAATACAAAAACTTTTTTCCAGCTAATTAGCTGCTCAGGAGAGTTCCAGCACTTGCTGGGTATCATGGAACTGGTCTCAGCCCTGAGTTGTGCAGGGTAGCAGACACCGAGTTCAGAGCTAGAAAAACAGTTTTCCCTCCCTGCTCTCCATCTAGTACGGATGGTGGTGAATGCAGCCAGGTGTAGATTGAAGCCTGAACTAAACCTGCTTCCTTAGATGGAGATCATGCCTAGCCTTACAGGGAACCTAATATTGGGAGTCTGAAAATAGTTTACCCTTTTCATTTGTACAGTTCACAGAATATCCTGAGAAGCCTGTATTCTTTGCACAAGAGGGATGGACTGATCCCTCCATGTTCTCCTCGAGGGCTAACTGTGTCCTCTCTTTGCTAACTACCAAAAAGAACTGCTGTTCTGATGATCACAATTTGCAGATACTTCTAACAGGTCTCCTGGAGATCTGCAATCTAGGATGTTTGAGTCCTAGTCAGTACTTAATTAGGAATCAGCCATTTTCATCTTTGGAGGGCTTTTAAAATTATTGTCAGACACAGTGCCCAACTGTGTCCATTAGGAATTTTAAGTGAAACTCAGTGCCAGGAAAAGCAGAGAGAATTCCTGCATACTACAGTTGACCCACAATTAAAAAGGAACAAAGCAGTGTACGCTCCTCCCTTCCAAGTTCAATTTTATCAAGGTTTATCATGAAGCTGTTACACTACAATGTTTTACCAGAAGGAGATTTGGTGGATGGGATTGTTGTCGGTGTCCTCAATAGGAATCACTTCAAAGGGTTCATCTTGCCTGTTTTCAGGGTCTTCTTGGTGATCATTTGAGGAGAATGCACAATGATACAGGAACCCTGAGTCATACCCACCCTGAAGAGGAGAAGGACCATAAAGAAATGGTAACAAAAGAACACTGAAGCAGCTGACCAGACAAATGCAATTTTCAGAATGATTCTTCCTTTCTTAAGGATCTACTATAGGTTAGAAAATGTTACTTCCAAACACCTAGAGATCCTGTTTACCCACAGAGAAAAAAATCTATCATGATCACTGACATTACAAGTCATCCTACCAATATGTTAAGATTCTACCTTCTGCTTGTGAGGGAACAGCTTAGTCTTTGTGCCCATTCAGGCATCACCAAGAAGTGTACCTATTGGAAATTTACTGAACAACCTGAATTGGAGCGACACTACTGATTTACTTCACAAAGACCACTGAAACTATCAAGTATGAAGGGGATTCCATGTCCTAGAGATAGCAGGTTTCAAATAATCCATTTTCTAAGGCACCCAGATGTGAAGGGAAGGTTGCCACATCTTGCAATCCCATCAACATGAAATAAGAATTGATTTACCAAGGAAAGCCAAAATTTTCCTGGTGCTGAATAAAACCCGCAGAGGATGGGACTGGGCTCCTCTGGTATGTAAAGAGGTGGCAATGGCTCTTCTTTGGGTTCCTCTTCAGGTTCTTCTTCTTCTATCTCCTTTCCCATCTCCTGTTGCTGCTTTATCCATTCAAGCTTTGCTTTCTCCTTCTCCTGCTTTTTTTTCTCTCTCAGTGCAATCTCCTCTTCCAGCTATTACAACAAGCAGAGAAACATGGAGACATGAAACCAAGGCACTCCATGCATTCCTGACTGAAGGAGTCTCATAAATGAAATCCAAGGTGGTCCTGGCATTATATATACAGAATATCTAGAGAAATCTCTCTTCCTTCAACTAAGCAGAGATCAATCAGACAGGAGTCTCCAGTGGAAATGCCTCCATTTCCCTCCTCTGAAGTATTTTAACTCATGGTCCTTTGAAACAGAAACCATTCTGCATGAGAAGCAGACTTCAGCATTTCCTCAGAGAGATTATTCCCAAAATTAACCACTATTAGCATACTACTTGTGCAGAATTCCTAAGCCCTGTCCTCTGCCTGCCCAGAAGAAAGAAAAGCACTGGAAAGCTGAACTCAAATTCCTGAGTTCTAATGCATCATTGATGTACAGTAAAAAGAGAAGCTGTAATGGACTTTACTTCTTCTGAACAATGAAGGGAAGACATTTGCAGATTTATAAAACCTTTAAAACCCCTTTCCATTCAAACCTACTTTAGCATAAACAAATATCAAACATTCTCTAAAACAGTATCTTCCTAAGAAGATAGTAGATAGCAAATCATAGAGAAAGGTCTGGAAAGGATCTCAAAAGAGCATTCTTTTGCACAAAAGCAGAATCAGCTAAACTTTAAATATTATCGGCTGATGTTTGTCTGACCTACCCTTTAAAAGTCTGCTATGGGGACTGTACAGCCTACACAAACTATTTCAGTGCTTCACCATCCTTACTGTTAGAAATCTTTCCTTACATCTATCTAAAACATCCTTTTTGCAACTTATTAATTATTGATCTATTCCTAGAAGAAAAATAGAGCAGTTCATATTCTTTCTCTCTGTAGAAACCTTCTTTATTTTTAAAGATATATAGTGTCTCCCAACAATATTCTTCTCTTTTGACAGACCAAGAAAAAAAACAACCCACAAACAAAAACCAAAACACCTCAACAAAACTCCACACACATTCTTTCAATCTTTCCTTATATATGTATGCTAGCTTTGTGATCATTCTTGTGGTTCTTCCTGTGAGAAAACCACCAAGAAATCTTTCTCCTGAATGCTGACTTCCTGCTAGTTTTAACAAGAAATGAGGCTTTGCCTGGCATTCAGTAATGCACCACTCAGAAGACAGGAGCAGTTAATAGAGAAAGCAGAGAAATCACAGGTTAAGAATAGAATCAGAGAGGCTGTTGGATTGTGGTGGATTGAACATGGGACTGAGAGCCTGCTCACTGGAGCTCTGCTCCTGAGCCTAACATCAGCTTGCTTTTTAATTTCACAAAATTAACTATAGCTGAGAGGTGGCAAAACTCTTGTCCTTTGGCCCTGCATATCTTCTAAAGTGCTAGTTCTCATTCAGAAATAAAACCCATGCCTTTAAAGTTATTACAACATTTTAAAAAAATCAGAAATATATAGCTGCTGAAAAAAAAGATGTTTCACATTTGCCTCAGAGTGACCACAGGGGTGTTTTATGACTGTTCAAAGGGATTTCCTACAGGGCTAACATCAACCACAAGAAACATACTTTTTCTGAAAATTACCAAAATGAAAATACTTTAAGAACTAATGTGCTATACTACCTTTCCCTTTCACTAATGCTATCTTTTAAGTCTAATCAAAATGCACATCATGCTTTCAGTGTGATGTATGTGCTATTTGAATAAACAAACAACAACTGGTAATTTCAAATGTTGAAACCAGCCACAAATGGAATCTACCTGGCCTTACCCTTCAAGAAGCTTAGCAAAAATCCTATGATGCAATATAGGGATTAGAAACCTTTTGGGTAGTTTTGTCCTCTGGCACATGAAGAACATGAAATTTCTCCACAGGAGAGTTCTTTACCTTGATTCGGGATTTAACACTATAAAAATGGAAGTACTGTGTCGGCAGGTTCTTTATTTGATAGGTGGATGCTGTATCCTGTTCCTCAGGGATAGGGGCAGGAACCTGGAGAGCAAAGCCATTCTCACAAAGGATGAGCAGTGTGCTCTTCACCTGTACAAAAACCACAAAAAAACAAACGTATAGGGCAGATGTATACATGGAATTGAGAGAAATGGGAAAAAGTTGGTCAGAAGATGCATAGGCACAAAGCCAAGCTCCAGCCAAGAGGCATTAACTCTAAATGTGCTCTTATGTAAATGGACACTTTTAAATGGACATCAGAAATCAGTGAGCTTCTTTTATACTATGTATGCTAGGCAAAGCTAAGGAATTATAGAAGTCCTTGCCACATACAAAACGGCTATCATTCTGACACTGTCTAGCTTGGAAGCAGCATGATGATATTTTGGGTGTTTGGTTAAATTAAAGGATGGATCTGACCCAAAAGTTAGGAGCTGAGGTTTTGTTTTGATAATTGCTTGAAAGTTCATAAGTTTCTATACTAATAAATCCCTTATACCTTCAAGACTGCATTCAGAATCTTGCCAAATGCTATTTAGCTTTGAGTTTGTTTGTTCTTTGCTGGTACCTGCCAGGTCCTTTAAAATGCACAGTTAGGAAGAATAGGCGAGGTAAGGCTAATAATTATTTAGTGTTTTGAGTTTTTAAAAGGCAAATCTGTATTTAGTTTCAATTTTTTAAGCAATCTGGAGAATAGAGAGAGGCTTATTTTATCTGAACCATCACTAAAAATGTACAAAGGGGGCATATTAGAGTTGCTATGGAAACCCTAACTAGAAATGATATGGTTCTTATGTCTATAAAATCTCAGCCTTACAAATGCATTCATTAAATGTATAGTATTTAATCACCAAGGTGTTGTTTTAAAGAGAAAAAGAGTAGTGTAACACTCAGATGCTTGTACTATGTTTAGTAAGTGTTCATATCTAGCAGTAGAGACCTGATACCAGTAGACAAAATTATTCAGAGGGAACGTAACATATCAAAGACATGATGGGTGCTTTTTTAGTACGTAGGAGTACCTTGTTCTCAAGGAAAGGACTCAAAATGCAACTGTCAGATCAAGATCTGTCATTTCTGCAGTAAGACAGAGATCACACCACCAAGAGTTCTTTTGCCAACGTAGTTTTTATCAATTCCCATGAACAAGCAATAATAGCTACACTTTGCCACTGTGCACCAGTATAACATATGTTGCTGGCCACTTTGTCAGCATCTAAATATAATGAACAATCTCCCTTCTAAATAAGAATACTGGACCAACCAAAATTTCAGATGCTACTCTAACCTTATAAAACTTTTAAAATATTAGGAAGAATCTGTTTGAATATATCAGTGACACACTTCAAACACAGAGTGTGAATTCCAAGAAGCACCCAAAAGCTTTCTTAATGTGGTCCCAAAGCTTTGCAAAAGCCTGTTTTAATATGGGCAAGAGGAACAGGCAATAATGCTCAAATAACTCTTTTATCAAAGAAGATTAAGACCTTCCAAAAGCTAAGGCACAGGCTTGTTTCTTCAAGGCAGGAATTCAAAAAGCTGAGCAAATTTGTGGTTTGCATATGTTTCTGCTCTTTATTATCCAAAGTCCAAAATATGTCCAAAGTGACTGAACCAGAGATACAGCTACAGAGAACCTGTCATTCTGACGTAGCACGAAGAACAAAGTAGCAAAATGTCTTTTGCGTTGTCTATAGAGAACGTGGCTAGGGTCATGGATCATCTATTTTCATTGGAAGTTCTTTTCAAAAATGACACTTTAACACTGTAGGGAAGGAAAGAAAACAAACATGCATTACTCACATGAGAAGGTGGAGACCACTGTAATGCCTGCACAGGCCCAGGGACACAGATGAATCCAATTGGCTCATATTCATCTTCAACAGCAAAAAAGAAAACAGTTTTGTCCTTACTCTGAGAAAAAAAACCAAAGATGATGACTGAATCAAAGCTGACCAAAAATTCAAAAGACTGTAAGTACTTTATGACATAAACTCATACTTCAAATGTTTTGTGGCTCAACAGGGGGACTTACAAGTGCCTTGGAACTTAGAATTGGATTTCCATGATGATTACAGGGAGGAAATAAAAATCCTGCTCCCCTTGCTCCAGGGCCCTCAGTGCACCCATAGCCCTTAATTGCCCTGATGGGCCTCACCGGGCATCCCCAGTCATGTGCTTTCTGCCCATTGCCCCAGGAGCTCCTTTAAAGCTCAGGCTGAGGCCTGATTTTTCAGATAAGACAGGACAAGCTGATTTCCCCAGATAACAAGACAATCCAGAACTGGTGTACAACATGACACATGGCAGCTTAAATCCTGCATGAAGTGAAATGCATGAATCCTTGATTCAGCTCAAGGAACATGTAACTGCAAATGCACTGATAATGGCTGAAGGCTAGGTTTCACAAAGAGAGACCACATGGACTGGAAATCATCTCAAAGACTAGCAGGCATACTTACAAACCAACCAGTCGATCCTGTTGTAAGGCCAAGCAGTGCTGGGTAGCAGCTGGAGTGCTGCCAAGGTGGTGTACAAACGGACTTGCTTTTACTAATTCTAAGATACCACTAAACTAATTCCAAAATGAACCAAATCCATCTTCAAAGGGGATTACAGTATTCACACTAAACAGTCCAGTAATTCACAGAATGAATTGTATGAATTGCATGGTTGCTTTCCTTCAGAAAACAAATGTGAGCACAAACAGATCCTTCTCTTCCCCCAGCACTGCAGAGAACTACAAGAAGCACTCAAGAGCAGTAACAGAAGTATAACTGTGTTGTCAGTAAACAAGCTTTACCTTATCTCTTTAAATAATCTCTATATTTGTGGCTTAATAAAAATAACCAAAAGAAGCGATACATACCCCTGTGGCAAGCACATCTCCATTTCGTTCATATGCCAAGGCTGTAACTGCAGTAGCATGAGGTTTGAAAGCTTGTTTCAGATTTATCTCTGCATTCTCTGTATTGGTCTGTCCTGCAAGAACGGGCAGTCCTTTGGGATCATAAACTTCAATTATGCGGACAACACCATCTTCAAACCCCACAGCAATTACACCTCCTTTAGGATTTACCTTTGAGTGGAAGAATGAAGAAGAAAAATCACAGTGTACATCTGAGAGCTTAGAATAATAATCTGTATGACACATGCTCTGGTGCTAACCTGTAACTCATCTTACATGGAAGTGTTGCTAAAGCACAAAGAATGTTTCATACATGGGAAATGTTGTTTATTCTCTCTAATACACTACCATAAAAGGAGTGGGAGGACTGGGGGTTATTTTTTGGTTTGGATTGTTGTTTTTTTTTTTTTTTTACTGATAACATGCCATTGAGACTGGACATGTTAATGAGGATGTGGTTGTAACATCTGAGGAAGAGGTAATTCATACTGATATACAAATATATCAGTAGCTTCTTCTTAAGGAGAAGAGTTGGAACTCAAAAAAGGAATTATTATATTACCCTGAATATAATATTGGGCATCAAATATGGGTATGATTTTTGAAGAGGTGAGGGCACAGACTTGGGTCTGGCTGACTCCATGTAAAGTACAGTTGTCAACAGGGACAGCTACTTGAGATGGAAAGAGGAGGCTATGGAGTCTTTACCATAGGCCCTGTAGGTAAGCCAATTGCTAACAATGTAGACATGCTTGAAATATGAGAGAAGAGTTAGCAGAAACAGGCCTCTGTTTTAACTGGACTTGCAGATTTAGCTGATATTAGCCATACATGGTAGTGTCTTGAAGTGATATACAAGCTGAGCCAGCTCCAGACATGGCATAGATCAATATTAATGCACATCAGAAATGAGACCAGAAGGAGAACTGGTGTGTGAAGAGATGAGAGTGAACGAATAAGCTCTGTGAGCAACTGGCAAAAATATGATCTTAGCTATGAAAAAGTTCATTGTTCAGAAGGGAGCTGGGGGTAACTGTCTTCCTGTTATCTGGGGAGATCAGCCTGTAATGTCTTGTCTTATCTTAAAAAGCCTCTGCAATAAGCAGGTGTACGATAGCATTGCTCAGTAAATGACCAAGAGGAGTCACTCATGGACAAATTTATGGCTCTGCATTTGACTCCATTAATTCTGTATCTTTCCTCTACTAGGGAGCCAGCACTCCAGATGTGGCCTCCCCAGTGCTGAGTAAAGAGGAAAGATCACCTCCCTCAACCATGGTGGTAGTGCCCTTCCTAATGCAGCCCAGGATGCTGCTGGACTTCTTTGGGTGCATTGCTGGCTCATGGTCAGCTTGGTGTCCCCCAGGATACCAAGATCCTTCTCTGCAGAACTGCTTTCCAGCTGGTGGGCCCCCAGGCGGTACTGGTGCCTGGGATTATTCCTACCCAGATGCAGGACTTCGTGTTTTCCCTAGTTGAATTTCATGAGATTCTCCTCAGCCCAATTCTCCAGCCTGTCCAGGTCCCCCTGAAAGGCAGCACAACTGTCTAGAGTACCACCCACTCCTCTCAGTTTTGTATCATCTGCAAACTTGCTGAGGGTGGACTCTGTTCCAGTGTCCAGGTAATTAATGAAGAATATTGGCACCCATAATGACCCCTAGGGTACACTGCTAGATACTTGCCTCTAACTGGACTTTGTGCTGCTAATCACTATCCCCTGGGGCCCAGCCATTTAGGCAGTTTTAAATCCATGTCACACTTCACTTATCTAACCTTTATGTCGCTAGCTTGCCTATGAGGATATTATGGTATACAGATGCTTCAAAGTATGTTGGATGAAATTTTCTTAGACTAATAGCACAGATTTTCAAATACATTTCAGCACCTTAAGCTATGTGTAAATATCTAATGGGATTTTACATGCAGCTAGATAGACTAAGTACCCTTGATTTTTCAGATTGTGTTCAGTACCAACTTTTGTAAAATTGAACTAAGTCAGTTTTGTAATGCTGTACAATTTATTGTGGCAGTCAGCTTACCTCTTGAATGTATAGGTCATCACCTAACAGCATCCCTGAAAGTCTGCATGGCCAGAATTACAGTTATAAGAGCACTGTCCCAGTGTTACCCTCGCCTTGGAAATTCAAGTAAGCACTTTCCTCCATAAATTTGCTTATTATTAACCCACCAGGCTTGCTATGTTTCCTCAAGAACATAACTAGACACTATTTTAATTAAAATTAGCAAATATGTCTAAAAGTGATAGACCCCACACTCCACAAATGATCAGTTCTGGCAACAGTTTTTTGCGATTTATCTCCAAATGTTTGTGGATTGTCTGGGCTGTTATTTCAAAATGTGTTAACTAACTCATGTTAATTGACAATTACTCTGCGTGGGTTAAATAGAAGCTGTTAGTCTATAAACTAAGACTGCTTCCTGGGATTGCACACTGAGATCTGATTTTAAAATCTCAGGAAGACACAGAGTAGGATACCTGATAATCCACAGTAAAGTCAAACTGTACACATACTATATACACACATACTACTCCACAAACTTATATATACATATTACTACAGTAAATTCCACCACGGCCTAACAGTGACTTCTTTAAGGTCTTGTATAGTGAGCAACTTCCTTGATGCTGGCAGGCTCATAGGCCCCATGTGAATTTTTGTTAACACACTAGCAAAAACTCACAACACGAGGTGCCCACGTCAGTGCTGTTCCCCCTTGTTTAAACTTAATTTCACTCAGTTGACTGTTGCTGATGAAATCATAGATACGCACTGACCCTGTGTGGAAAGGAGACAGTAAGAATTTATTTCTTGCAACGTCACTTACATTTTAAGATTTATGGAGAAATGTCTATTTATTTGAATTAAAAGCTGGATAGAATGTTATTAATTTTTGAGTATCCAACGCCCGCCTGGAAAGACATGACTGATGGTTACAGACTACCACAGCTAGCATGGTGCTCATGAACAAAACATAAGCTTTCTACACTCTAACTTACACACTCCCAAGAGTTGTCAGGGCTGAGGGTTGAATAAGACATCCCATGCTGTCCACCATGTGTAATTTTCAAGTAATCACAGAACTGTGGCATACTGTAAGGAAAATCTGTACTGACAACATAGGAAAAGATGATACGCTACTACTTGGGATTGCCTAGGGAGGAAAATATTTAAATGGATGAAAATGGGAGATTGTCCAAAGAAAAGCCAGTTTCACCAGAGGTGAAATTAACAGATTCATAGACACACATATTGGTCTGCATAAAATTCCGTTCCAGCTGGCATACATCCTAAGTGTCATTTGCTCAACTGGTAGGAGTTTGTCTTCAGGCTAGAAGAGCATGTACGTTGTATAACACAGATAAATGACAAGATACTGTTGACAAGAATTGAGTTAAAGACCTTGTAGCATTTTCTGAAAAGTGTAATTAACATTGTTAATGTTCTGGCCAGTGGTTCTTCTTTCAAGGCATGATAAAGCTAACTGTGAAAGGCCTGAATTGCAATATTTATATAAGTTAAATAAATATGTCTGTAACTAGATCTTAGCTGTTGTTGAGAGCATGATAGCTATTGCATTTTTTAAGAAAGCTACAAATATTAATATTCACAATGACTTACACAATGCTAGAGACGTATGTAATTCCTTACAAAACAAAAATCCCAACACTTATCAATCCAGAGCCTTGAATACAAGTGCTGTTATTCAAACCAAATGCCTCATCTTTTCAGCCGTTCCTTCAGAACAAAAGAAATTTACGAAGTTTCCCATTAAAAACTTCTCTCATTAAAATCCCAAGCTTTTAAGATGAAGCAATCTTAATGCATTATTTCAAAACTGTAATAATTTGTCTTAACTATTAAAGAACTGATCCCAGGAATAACAATTGTCTGTAAAGTGACTTTTCAAGAGCAAATACACAGCTTCAGTTCAAAACAGAATAGTTCCAAACCAAGCATCATTGTTCTTCAAAAACAATTACAGTGGTATGAGAGGAAAGGAATAGTGTACTTACGGTCAAGAGCAGTGGTGGCCATAAGGTATGTAATGGGAGAGACACTCATGGCCTCAATCCTTCCAGAGTGAAAGGTATACAGGCACTCTGGATCACGGGTCTACGGTGCAAAACAGAAGAATAGAAATTCTGCTACATTCTGGAGCTGCACTTACAAGGTATTACCAGCCATACCTACAGCAAACTTGAAAAATCTGGACAGGTGCTGTTTCTGTGGACAAAATTTGTCATGCACGAGGTACCTATATGCAATTGCCTTTTTTTTTTTTTTTAATTTAAATTTTCATAAGAAGATCATGAGCAAAATTAGTGTAGGAACATTAAGTTCATTTAAAATTCCATCATTGTCTATGTGAAAATAAAGGGGAATGCCTTTCATTAAGTGGTTTCAGGGTTGGAATTAGTATTTTTAACAAAGAGCTGTTGCTCTGAAGGCAAAGAAAATGCTCTTAAGCCTAGGGCTTATGCTGCCTGGTAAATCATTTCATCATCCAAGGAATTCTAGGGTTTGCTATACATTTTTTACATTAGTTTTGATAGTATGCTTTGTACATCTTTTATTTACCATAAAATTCTTGGAACATAATTTTACCTGTTGCCATGGAACTTTATTCCACTCAAAGAGATTGTTCCCATTTACTTTAATATGTT
This sequence comes from Gymnogyps californianus, assembly GCF_018139145.2. NCBI lineage: Eukaryota > Metazoa > Chordata > Aves > Accipitriformes > Cathartidae > Gymnogyps > Gymnogyps californianus. The sequence goes on from NC_059471.1 coordinate 126,486,558, forward strand.
CGGGAGCAAAAATTAAATGCCCCCATTTTAACTGTCATCTGTTTCTCCATCAAAAACATCTCCAGCAGTAACACTAGTACAGTAGGATAAACATGTAAAGTGCATTTCATCTTCTCCTTGTTTTTCCTAGTTCTTTATGTCATTTAGAGACGACAGTAAAGATTGTTTCAAACACCTATCAAGATAGGATATATCAATACTCCTTGAACTCATTTCCTGCATCCATGGAACTTTTATTACCAGTTTATGAGAATAAAACTCCTTTAAGGTAACTTGAATTTGGCAGCCAAAATTTCAGGAATCAAAAATTAAATTATTTTTTATAATCCTGCACAATCATTATAATCAATAACATTATGAAAATAAATCTTTAAGGGAAAAAAAAAAATCTGTTTCAATGCTAAAATTTTCAACTGTTCAGCTTCATAAAACACAAACTTCATTGCAGATGCATCCAGTATAGTTAAAGGAAGTTATTGCAAAGGAATTGAAAAAAAATCGGAAGAAAAAGAAAACAAACTTACCATGTTTGAAAAAGTCAAATCCAGCTTCCAGATTGCTCCATTGCTATCCTGAAGAAGAAAAAACAAAACACGTAACTTGAATATTTTCAAACTCAATTTGGAAATAAAACTGCCCACGGTAACTCCTTAAGAATTCCTTAATGATTATCATTGTGAAACTGAAATAACTGAATGTGGTGATGTTGGTCCTATCAGTCCTATCCATCAGTCCAGGATAACAGAACTTGGACAATACCTTTTGACAGTCTCCTATTCTTATGCAGTTCTGGCTCTGAAAGCCAGTCTCACATGTTACTATACGCTAAAAATATAGCATAGCATAGTTCAGTTGGAAGGGACCTACAACAATCATCTAGTTCAACTGCCTGATCACTTCAGGGCTGACCAAAAGTTAAAGCATGTTATTAATGGCATTGTCCAAATGCCTCTTAAACACTGACAGGCTTAGGGCATCAACCACCTCGCTAGGAAGCCTGTTCCAGTGTTTAAAAGATGATGAGTGTGTGTGTGTGTGTGTGTGTGTGTGTGTGTATATATATATATATATATATATGAAAGAAGAAGATTTTTTTTTATATATATCCAGAAGAAGATTGAATTCTACCAAAAAGAAACGTACTGATTTGTAACGGACTCCTGCTGATACTTAACATCACCTCCTTTATTCTGTGTTTCTCCACAGAGACATACGTACTTGAGTGTATCTTACCTGAGCGTACCAAACGGGCTGTCCAGAGTCATGAACTTTTGCCATGAAACTCAGACTGACATTCCTGCCAACATGCAGTTCATTCATAGGCTCCACCTCCAGTAACCCTGTGTCATCCACAGAATCAGCAGCATCTATTGTCTCGAAGTTCCACACCTTCATGGCGTTGGAAGCATTAAAAAAAAAAAAAAGTTCTTTTATAAGGCCAGGTTATGTTTTCATACACAATTAATATGGAAATTCAAAATTACAAGAAACCAGGGGAGTGTAGATTCTACAGGTAGAGTATGAAACCTGTCATATCTGCCTCGCTGCTTTGAATATAACCTAGAACAGTGACAGTCGGCAACTACTATCTGATACGTTTGGGTGCAATGCAAAATACATGTAAAAGTTCTCTGTCCAATTCTGAAACAACAGTAGCTTAAATTCAGCCCTGGCACAAGCAGAGCTATACATGGCAGCCTTAGAACTATGGACAGTAAATGATATCTGGCTGCTCTCAGCGTTGCTCATACTGAGGCACCACAGAAGAAAGAATGGGAAATCTAACACATCCATGTTCTGCTCTGTGGGATAAGGACACGACATCAGTTGGCACCTTTATAACCAAGTGAACTTTCCTAATGGGATAATATCAATTTATAAAACAGAACAACAACAAAAACTCCAGGGTGTTTGAAACCCTCCACTGTCTATAACAGTCAGCTTCCCATTGATTATCTGGGTCTTTCACACATCAGCAGACGACACATCATGTCTTCCATTAAAGAGCAGGCAAACAAGATTGCAAAATCCTTGGTAATTGACAAGTGACATCAGAAACTGGTGGTATGGATAAGGAAAACTTTTTGACCTTAATTTATAGAACTATATGTTAACTTCAGGATGCTTTTTCTTTTAGCTGTTCTTCTATTTCAGTATATGTATCTCTGAGAAGCTAGTTAATTTCTATGTCATTTTAACATTAATAATCTGAGCTTTCAAATACTCAGAAAATTAATTTCAAATATTGCTGTAGTTTATCCTTCGAAATAACACCAAATGCAATAGTCTTGAAAATTATAAAGATTAACCAAAACTACACATGAATAAAAATGTTAGAATGCAGGCAAGAACAAAGCCGTTAGAGAATCACTGAAAATTATTCTGATTTGCTAGAGTAAAAGGTGATTTATTTACTACTATTAAACAGAGATAGTGTTCACACAACGTTCTGATTCAAACATATACACTGTGGAGATGTGCTCTTATTCTGTTTGTTCTAAAAATTCATTCTCAGAAAGAAACTGCACTGCAAAATTGCCTCCATAAATAAGCCCTGGTAAAGAAAATATGTAACATTTACCTGCTGACCACAAATTCGCACACCTAAAGGCAGAGCAGAAGAAAAACTCACCCGAATGAAGCCATCTTTTCCAACAGTGACAAGTTCTCCTTCATCCAGAACTAACTGGCTGACAGGGCCACTGTGACAGGGCTTGTGTCCAGCTTGACAGAGCTCTACTTTAATGAGGCCCCCTTCCCAAAGCAGCAAGTTGCCCCACTCAGTCCCTGAGATAACCTTCAATGCAAATGAAGATAAGCACATAAGCACCTGCACTTAACCACGCAGAAATATTGGCAAGAATCTGGTTAACATGGCTTCCTTCCATGAAAGCATTAAATCGATAGCAACATACAGATATTTGCAAGAGAAGGTGTAAAGGGTGAGAAGATTCAACTTTTTAGCAGCGTGACCTAATTTACATGCACTGAAATGGTTAAAGATTAGGGCTAACAGTCTTTGTATTTCTTTACACTAACATTTTCACTATCCCATTAGAGGAGCCTCAGCTCTAAGCCAACAGAGATCTTTTGTCTGGCAATCACAATACTAACCGTACTTTTCAATTATTACAAAGCAAGCCAGGTTTTTGGCAAATTAATGTCAATATTAGCTTATCTGAGCAGTGCATTGAGGATCTAATTCAAACCACTTTGAAGCAAACAGTAACTGTCCAACTTACTCAATAGACTTTATATCAAAACCTGAGAGGGAATATAAAATCAATTAAACTTTTTCCTACTTACCTTCCCATCAGGCAGCTCCACATAACCTATAATGTCGGTCACTGCTGTTTTTCCAAACCTGCCCAAAGCTCCTTGTAACTTGAGACCAGTGAACGTGAGAGCCATCTTCCAGAACCTGAGTACAGAAAAAACATCATGCTCTGATACAAGATTTCCTAAACACACTCTTCAGTCCCTCTCAGACATTGTAATAATCTCACTAGGGATGCCTCTGAGGTAAGGCCTGTTCATTTGTTATTCTTTTTCACAGGAGACCTTGGGTTTTTCTTTTTAAAATGAGATAAAGCTTTGTAATTACACAAACATTTCCCTATACTACCCCTATGAAAAAGCTAGGAAAAGGATGTGGAATGGGTAGAATGAAGATTAAACTACTGTTCAAAATTACTAAGTGTAAAATGCCTAGCTACATCTTTCCAGCTACAACCACTACAAGTAGTTAGGGATACCTGTTTCACTCTTGCTGTCTTCAGTGTATGATGCTCAACTCTGTAAATCCAAGGCACTAAGGTCTTCACTGAATTTCATCCAAGTACCCCCATGGACTTGAGCTTGACTATAAAATCTCACTGGCTAAAGGTTTTATCCTAGATCTTCATAGCTATTTCTATTTGATCATTATATTTTTAGCAGTATAAAACATAACTTTAAATTACTGCATTACAGAAAAATTAACATCTTCTGCAACTATGGATGGTTTACTGTGTGAGCAGGAGACATTACATTTAAGCCAGGTGTTGCAAATTGGAATTTGAGGCCACATTTGGATGAAAGATTATGTTTATCATGTTACAAAAGCTATGTCAGAGTTTATTCATGGTATTTTAGCTCAAAAGAAAGTTTATAAGAGATTTTGTTTTGTCAGATTTCCATAAATAATGTATTCTAAACCACATTTGTTCTAGGTCTAAATAAGCCATTTGCTATTTCAGACCCACCTTGCAACCAAACTATAGAGCAAATTTTGATCTGATTCTTCTGTTAAAATTCAAAGAAACTTTAGATGTGTTATAATTTTAAAGGTATCATTTCTATTACAATAGCATCCAAGTCATATCTTAAGTCTCTGCTGTATTAACATTGGACACTGGATAAATACAGGACACAAAGCTAATCTCTGTCCCAAAGAGCCTAAAGTTGTGGTTTACTCTTTATTACAAAAAGATCCATGAACTTACCAGAGAAGAGAGTGTATGGAAGCATATCTTTTGTAAGGCTTCCTTGCAGGCTTTTGGTGGTATCAGAGGGTTTCTGATCCATGACTTGGCAACCAGTTCTAATGGCTGCCCAAACAGCAGATAAGTTCAAGAAATCAAAAGTAGAAAGCCCAGAAGGCACAGGAGGCATATATGCTATGTTACCAGCTAGAAGACATGTATATATAAATATTTTTTATTAATTCTCCCCGGTGCTTGTTGAAATTACAAGAGTGGAGCCAGTGGTACCGACATTCAACATCAAGCATCATCCTTTTTGCACAGCAAAGGTCTTTGTCCTGGTTTTGGCTTGGACAGAGTTAACTTTCTTTTCAGTAGCTGGTACAGTGCTGTGTTTTGGATTTAGTGTGAGAATGATGTTGATAACACACTGATGTTTTAGTTGTTGCTAAGTAGCGCTTATTTTAAGCCAAGGACTTCTCAGTCTCCCGTGCTCTGCCAGCAAGCAGGTGTGCGAGAAGCTGGGAGGGAGCATAGCTGGGGCAGCTGACCCCAACTAGCCAAAGGGGTATTCCATACCATGGAACATCATGCCCAGTATATAAACAGGGGGAGCTGGCCGGGAGGCGCGGATCGTGGCTCAGGAACTAACTGGGCATCGGTCAGCGGGTGGTGAGCAATTGCATTGTGCATCACTGGGTTTTTTTTCCCTTCCCCCCTTCCTTTTTTGTTATATTCCTTTTCATTACTATTACTATTATTATATTTCATTATTACTATTGTTAGTATTATATTTTACTTTAGTTATTAAACTGTTCTTATCTCAACCCACGAGTTTTTACTTTTTTTCCTCTTTCCTCCTCCTCACCCCACTGGGAGGGGGAAGGGGGAAGCGGCTGCGTGGTGCTTAGCTGCTGACTGGGGTTAAACCACAACAGCCTTTTTGGCGCCCAACGTGGGGCGTAAAGGGTTGAGATAACAACAGATCTGACCAGAGCGTGTTAAAACCAGGACAGTGTTAAAAGACTTGGCTGACTGGCTGAAGGACTTGAACTTTCTTATTTCTGTGATTGTAATAGCCAGGTAAAATAGGATTCCTCATTGGTCCATATTTGCTAACATGCTTCCTTCTACGTATTATGACTTTAGAGGTGATATGTATTAATCGTAAGTAGTAAACCTACCTGATGTGTCCTGCTCCAGATGTAGTTAGTTGCTCTTCATTATCAGCAGAAAATGTGACCCTGTAAACATCCTGTGAAAAAGCTTTTGACCTCAACACAATCTTTTCTTGTTTCCAGTCCCAGATAGTCAGCATGTAGTCAGGGCTGCTCCCAACACTGGCCAGCAAAGTGCCAGCATTGTTGAAATCACCAGAAACATAGGCTTCCTCTGTTCCACCTGAAGAAACATACAAGCCCCAATACACACACACACACACACACGGAAAAGAGGAAGAAACAATAGGAAAATCTACTTACAAGGAACTCAACTTTCACTGCAATTATTTTTTTCGCTAGGTAATAGCTCTCAGTTGGCTACTTCTACTACATAAAAGTTTCCTCCCATGCAATAATGAAAAAGCTTGAAACCAGTCTTTTTTATTTTGCTTTGAAGGACCGAAAGGTTGTATTTACTTCTAAACTTCTAAAGTGACCCACTACTCCATCTGCTGGGACCTATAAACACTGTCCCATTTGTGTAAAATGAAAAAGAACTTTTTACACTACCTCGTAGTATTCTGTACGGCCTCAGTGAAGGATAATCGTAGATGATGAGGTTTGGCTTCTTTCCTTTTTCTCCTACTGCAAAGTACTGCTTAGCAGGGTGTGCCTTGAAAAAGCAAAAGTCCCGTTGCATGCTGTAATGACACCTTTGTCTCTATCCTGCTAGTTATTGAGTTATTGTATTTACTCACACATTAGTCAAAAGATATTGCTATAAATACTAGGTTGCATTTTTCTGCACATTTATTCTGAACAACTACCAATCTATTGCTCAAAATCAGAATGACACCACTATGCACACAAAATGGTAAAACCATTATGCACACAAAATGGTATATTGCACATATAATGCAGAACCATGACAAACTGTGAAACAATTTGCTTTATCATGCATTCTTTTACTATTCCTACCTCACTCAACCCACTAGCTAATCTTTCTATGAGCAGCATTTGTGTCAGCAGCCATCTACTTAAGCAGACAGCTGCAGAAAAGCCATCCTGAATGACGTTGTTCTGAAGACTAAAGATGTACCATGATTCCCCAGAAAAGGCTGCTTACAATGGAGCAGAACAGTCTGAGGCTGGTATTCTGAAAGCCTTGCTCATGTGGAATACAACTGAGAGATGGTAGAGCCCTTCACAGGGTAAGGTGCTTCAAATCCAGAGGAAGCATTTGAGAGTCCAAGCTCTTGGCAGGAGCTTACTAGAGTGAAATCAGATACTTTTTCTCTTCATTTATCTAGGAACTTGATTTTCTAAATCTTAACTGCAAGCAAAACACTATACTAATATCAGCTGTGACTAGGAGCGATAAGTGTTCCAAAAAAAAAAAAAAAAAGTTGATATGAGCTGAAATAAGAATGTAATAGCTCTAAAAATTAATCCCAGCTGGCACCTGTCAGTCCTTTAAGGTACCTGAGCCTGGGACTTAGGTATGCAGATATTTGTCCTCTGCCAATTATGTTGACGGGCTGAGTAGCCCACACTGCATGGTCCACACATCCCTCTAATCAATACCATGTATATGCACATGCAGCTGTAGAAATCTCCCATCAGGCAACCAAGTGAACATTTTGCTTCTAGAAAGTGACTAACATCCTAAAACACAAAACAAAAGCCATACCGTGATAAACCCAATTCCACCACCACTGGTGCTCCGGAGATAAGTTTGAGATTTAGTTTTCAGGTCCAGGAGGACCACTTGGTTGCCTGCTATATACATCAGCGTTTGGCTATCCATCAGCAGCAGGTTTACACTTCTGGTGCAGTCATATCCAAAAGAATGTCTGAGAACAGTTCAATAAGGAAAAAATTTGACAATGGCTTTCTAGAAAAGTTAACTAATTGGATAGAAACACTTAAACCAAAACTGAAATGGGAATACTGAATCTGGTGACTAAAAGCCTGATGGTAGGAGATAGTTTTGTTCAGTATACAATGAAGGTAAAATATATCAAGCCTCTATAACTGAGAGGAAGGCACAAGTGAAGGCCTTCTAAAGTTCATATTCCATCCTTTCATCCCCACTACAGGGCACACCTCTTGCCTCTGCTGGGTTCTTTGGGGCTGCAAGGAATTCATATTCTATCAGTGTTCTCTTTTCAAACAAAATGTAAGAGATATGCATCAGATTACTAGGAACTGTTCTACAGACAAAAGATCAAACCAAGGAAGTGCTCAAGCTCAGTTCTTAAGTGTTTACAGGCAGATGTAGAGAAGGGAAAATCCAGTCTTCAGTAGCAACTTGACTGTGTCTCCAGAGAAAACCACCAGCACTTGTGAAAGTCACATATCATATCCTACTTGACCATACCTAGCAAAGGACTTATTGTAGCTCTTAATTGATGCGCATCACTTCGTTCATTCTACCAGTTTAGATCTTCTGAGCACCAGGCTACAAATCTACCTGGTTTCTTCCCACTTCTCCCTTAGCAGTCCTGTGAGGAAGTATGAAGTACACAGCTGCTCTTCTCCTGCCCTCCCCTCACCTTCTTGGGGAACACCAGCGTGGCAACACAGGAAGGGAGAGCTTTGCAGGGGATATTCTTACGCTAGTCTTCTGCCTGGTCGCATTAACTTGGCCATGATCTAGTTCTACAAGAGTACTTATAACAGTAAGAATTATGCCCAATAAGAAATGTTTATGAGGTCAAGACAACATTTAAGATTAAATTCACCCAGAATCATAACTGGTCGTGATTCTTATCTGTGTCTCAACCAAAGGTATCCCACTAATGCCACATAGGCTACTCCAAATTAGACTAGTACAATTTTAGAAACATATATTAAATATCCTTAGCTTTAAATTTGCACAGCCTCAACAGAAAGGATACTTAAGAGTGAGAAGGTTAATTGGTATCCCAGAGTCTTCAGTGACAAATGGCCATGAATATATATCTTCATAGTTATAGAAGAAAGTTTCCGAGATTTTCTTTTCTACCTCCTCAGGCCTTTTTTGTGCCTCCAAGGGTACTTCACTATTATCTTGCTCTGCCGAATCTCCTTCTGCATCTCAGAAGTGGAAACATAAAGGAAATTTATATTCACCATAAATTTTAGGCTCCTTGCTGATATTTGCACCTAACTGAAAAAGGGAAGGATTCACACATTCTTTGTCTCCTTCAACAGAGTAATAGCCACTCCATAGCTCAAAACAGGGGTACCATGTCTTAGTAACAACTTGTCCTGGAACAGCCTCCAGTAACAAGCACTCCCTCAGGCTTTTAAAAACTTCACTGTGAATATTCAAAACTGAAGAATTTAAAGAAGAGAAAGTTTGAGAGTGTTTTAAAAACATTGATTTTAAAACTCAAGACCTACCAAAGGAGTTCAGTTTAGCTTCGCTTGGTGTTTAGGTCTCAGCTTTAGAAACCAAATAAAGTTTAAACCGTCTCTTTTCAGTAGCTATTGAATGGACATCATTATACAAAACAATTAGTAAAACCACATACGACAGACCACCATAAGACACCATTGTCCTCAAAAAGGCGTACTGCTAAAGTGTGACCCAGTGTAATTCTTCGCTGGACTGCAATGCAGAATACTGTCAACTTGACTTCCAACTAGTCATAAGCACTTGTTAAAAGTACTTTTCAGTTTGATAGCTCAGATCAAATCCCCATTACCTATTTTGTAAGCTTTTCACCCTGTCTTGATTTTTTTCTCTCCTAGGTGTTCTATGAAAAACAACCAAAGGGGTCAGAGACCAGTCATGGGAAAGAGCAAAATGAAGTACACAAGGTAAGCCAACTGAAAGGGAGCAGAGAAACTCAATAACTGTAACTTGATGGCACTGGTCTGAGATGCTGTTCATAACAATAACAGTGAAAAAATGAAAACTAGAAAGTAGTGGGATTTTTAAGGTTGTGTCAACGTCTCCTCAGTGGAAAGCAGTACTCACCAATGCTCTCAGTGTCTGATTCCACTTGCTCCATTTCTTCCTCCTGTTCCTCTGCAGTTGGTGATTCCTTTGGAAGACTAGTTTTGCTTTCTTCTGCAAAGGACAATTGGGATTAGTCTCTTAGGTATGAATTCCTTTGACTAATTTGCTCAAACATGCCATGTTAAATAAATACATAGTTCTGTAGTAGTAAAAAAAATCCCTTCTGCCCAACAATGGACTTCCTGCTGTTTAACATTAAGTGTAGGGAGAAGTTTGCTTTCAAAAAAACCATATTTTAAAACTTAGGGGATGGAAAGAAACACATCCTATAATAGGAGAAAGGTATAATAGGAAGATCAAACAAATGCCAGAAATAATGCACCAATATAAGCATCAAAAATCCTTCCAAAGTTCCACAAGAGACTCACTAGTGGATTTTGTTATCCATGCTACCTAGATCCAGTGTGTTAGATGACATGCAGAACATCTGAAATAAACACTGGACAGGCATTTGAAGACGAAAATGGTGTTAAAAAGAGAAATACAGGTCTCTGACTGAAAGAGACTGGTGGTGTTAATGAATTGATTGCAGTACTAGCTACAGAGACAGGTCTAAGCAGCAAAAATGTTCAGGGGAGAGACTTTGTGGACTGAGGGACAGCGGGAACTGCAGACACAGTGGTCAGCCCAGAACTCCACTGGAAGGGGTCATCTTTGACCAGAGTCAAAATGAAATTTGGCAACATCAAGAGTAGCAACTGAAGATGAACATGTACTAGTAAGGAAGGGGTGAGTGGTGGGAGAAGCCAGCAGCTACTGTAGGTTCAGTATTGAAATCACTATGTAACAGCAGGAAGTACTCACGGACACCACTGTGATCTGCCTGTGCACCTTCTGCTGGCTTCTCATCGGCTCCCTCCTGTTCCCTTGGAAAAGATGGCATGTCCTCTTTACCTGGTGGTGGTGAAGAGGAACTTCTAGTATTTTTGCCTTCATCTGCCATTTAGACCATTTTCATTTCTTCTCAAATGCTTTGAGATTCCCAAAGATAATATTTGTGTTCTGCCTGTACACTACAAATATGGATAACCCAAAGATATGTCCTAATTTGTAGGGTGAATTAATTGGTTCAGGTTTTAGGACTCCAGGCTCTGTGTACATTGCTATAGAAAGACTAAATATTGCATAACAGGGGAAGCTGAAGACAGATTTACATGTTTTGGGCTTCTCTTTAATATACTGGGGGGAAATATGTTTTTGAGACAAGGCTATTCCTCTGCCTTTCTGGTGGACTTCACAAAAATATCAGGAGATAGACATTCTGAGACCATCTAATATTGTGAATGGAGAAGCAGAAGAGATGAATCTTTAAGAAAAAAAGGACTTTCTTCAAAACATTCTATATTCATGGAAAGTGAATTAATAAAATTAACACAATTTTAAAAAACTTTAAACAGCTTAACTAACACCCCCCAGCAATTTTTCAGCTTTCAGACTATCATTTTCAAAGTGCTACAATTTCACTAGTTACCATTGTCCTCTGGAGTGGGAAAGATCCAAATATTTTCGTATAAAAACCACATTGATCATTTATATAAATGCCTCTGAAAGAGGCAAAAAAGCACAAGCATTGCTCTTATTCTAAATTTATTCTGCCTTTTGATTTCAAACATGGTCTCCATTTCCAAATAAAACACCTTAAAATGAACACTGGAGCAGTTTTGTACAAATACTACAGCTATAAAATACTATAAGAAATCAGAAAATTCAGCAGTTGAATGTAAAGAAACCTAAACATTCAGAATAACAAATATAGGCAGGAGGCAAACGAATCTCTTTTTATGTGTAAGCCTGACTTTGATACCAAGAAAAAGTCCCTAAAAATGCATTTCCTGTTTCTGGCTTTGGGTCAGAATCCATTTGGGAAAAGATCTTTTGAGGCATTTCAGACTTTTCAGGTATTTCAGCAAAGGCAATGTGTCCAAACATAATGTCATCCACCAGGACAGTGAGGGCAAAGAAATATTGTAGATAAGTCATTCTTGTCATTATATAGCCAACCTGCCCTACTCAATCTTCATCCAATGGTTCTGAGTCTCTGCCAGAGCCTGACTTTTCCACATAATTTCATTTAAGAATTAAAATGAGCTTTTACCCCTCAGGAGTGCTGAGAAAAACTTGAAAATAGACATGCAGAAAGTTTTACATTCAGAAAACAAATCAAAACAACTGCAATATCTCCCAATATATTTAAATGAAATTCATGAGTTTTTAATGGGGTAACAGAACTGATATCACTGAAGTTGAAGAAATAGTTACAGACTAGTTGCATAAATATATAGTGGAGTGTTCAGAGACCTGAATTCTAATTCCAAACCTAGTAATGTGTACAATTTGTATCAGCCATTTCACCTCTGGCTGTCTCAGTTATCTCTTGTGAAAAATGAGGTAATAATACTTACCCATCTTAGCAAAGTGTTTTGATATCCATAGAGAAAAGTGCTATAAAATTTCAAATTATTGTAACTAATTAGCAATCATTTATCTTCTAAAAATTAAGACTATCATAGTTTTCATTATAAATTAATTCCTATCTGGAAAATGCTTTAGGCTGAAAGAGGGTATGAACATTTCCGCCTGCGTTGATATCTGGATTCTAGTTAAAGAAAGCTATTGCAATGTTCACTATGCGTATTACTGTGATGGCGTTCAAGCACGGTGCCAACACAAATTTTGAATTTAAAGACTCTGAGGAGGCTCAAGGAGGGGACACGTCTACTTTGGTTGCAGATTCTGGGTTTCATGGGTTGACTCATCCAGAAAACTTTGGTGTAGGTTCACTGCGACAAAGGTATGCATCTCTCTAAATGCTGATTTTCTCTTCCTGTTTGGTTTTTTTTTTTTGAGACAGTTTTCCTAAATAAGCTAGAATTAAGGCTTTTGATACTGAAAACTGAGATAGTGGCAAGTAGAACTGGTGTGAAGTGGGAAAAAAAAACAAGTTGGCAACCAGACATTTTTGCCAACCCTAATTATACACTATGCCTGACCAGGACGGTATTTTTTTTCCCCTAGTCCTAGTAATTCAAGATACTGGCCTGAAACACTATACAGATCCACATCAGTTCCACCATTTAGCTTTCTAAGAACTCACTCAGGAGTCAATTCAGGTTTTCTTTGTTTCAGTGGCCAGTGCTATAAGCTGTGAATTTCAGCTAAGCTCCATTTTCTTTCAAATTGCCTTTCTCTTAGCTATGTTCTCAAAAGCTACTGCTCAGCTCAGAATGGAGAAATGTGTTCATTCAGGTATATTCCTTCAGTTATTTCAAAACTAAGATGTTTCTTGGCAATTTTGCTGCCACACAGAATCCCTATATATAGGAGCTTCTCAAAAATTCTCAGTAAATTTGGACATTAAGAGATTTCTCATCTCAGACAATTGTCTCATTTATTCAAAATACAGGATAATTAAATCAAATGGGTGTTTATTTGGTAACACATAAACAAATTCACTGAGATGACACCACTTTCTTTGTATTTTGTCATCCTACATTTTTCCTCTTTCCAGAAAAAAAAAGGTGTTTAAATATGTAAGCTTCATAAATGCAGTGCTTGCCTTCATAAACCCGTGACTGACACTTCAACTGCATAAAATGCATCAAATTAAATAATGATCAAAATGTGGCCTACAGTTTTACTTTAGAAACTGAACATATCTAGTAGTTATTATTTTAAGCTGTCTCTGCCCCACCATGAACTGTGCGACTGTGCTTAAAAGACATCACGTATCTCACCTCAGCTTTTACATCTACAGAAGAGTGATAATCAGTTTTGTCCACTAATTCAGGATATGTAGAAATAGGGAACTATTACTGCAGAACGTAACTGCAGTGCTATTAGTACCAGTAATAGGCGAGAGATTAAAAATTCATCTCTACGCTGTGCTACTTCTGCAGGATTTCATTTTTTGGTTCACTCCAAAAAGTGCAATATTTTGTAGAAAAGCTTTGGCCACCGGTGGACTTTGAAAAAAAAGTCAGTTGTTCTTTCCTTCAGGAGAGATTGACTTGTGTGTTATTCCTTTACTTGTCTTTATTCCACATGAAGGAACTCAGTTCATCCCAGGACTTCGTTTTGCTTTATTGCTTCCAATCCTGACTCCTTTAGCACCGTACTATGAGCCTTAGGGGCTACACAGCTATCTTTCTGGCCTGGGGGTAACACTGGTCTAAAATAATGGCTGCAACGTTTGGCTATCACGAGGGGTGTCTGCCACAAGGAATTACATACTAATCATCTGTTCCAGGCTGAGACATCTTCTTCAAGTCTAGCTCTGCTTTGGATGTGTTGGATTTCTTCCATCTGCCAAGTCCTGCTTGCCTAACTCATCTTCAGATACAGTCCCCTCAGCAGTTTTTTCTGAGTCTTCCATTTCTTTATGAAAAGCAGCACACCATCGAACAACTCTCTCAGTGTTCCTTTTAGCCTTCAGACCACATCAGAGTACATCAGCAATTTACTGGGCTGCTGCTGAGCGTAACATGTGCAAGCAGCAGAGTTTTGCAAAACTTACTTTCATTCAAAAAAATCTAAAGTCTTTTAGTGCTTATATACACAAAGAAAAATATCCAAGTGTAATCAGGCATAGCTATCCAGTGCTGTCTGGGTATCATTATCAGTCACCATTACTACAAAATTAGTAATAAAAGTCAATTTTAGGCAATCAACCCAAAATCCCAAGGTAAAAATTTTTTGTACTAGAGAACATTGCTGTCTCTCTTACAATAGTTAGAAGACTTGAGAGCAAGGAGAAGAACAGAAGATATCAATTCTCACAGCAGTTAAGGTGAAGTATGTAAAATATTTACCAGTCAGAGACTGAGACAGCAAGGGTAAAGCTACAAAGCAGAATCTAGACACATCATCTTTATCATAGCCCCATTGTCTCTTCCCCCCCCCATCAGAGAGAGAAAAGAAGTGGACAGGAAAGCCCTGCTTAGAACCTCACTATTGCTATGTTGCACACATTCAAAATATTTTCCTATAAAATTAGCAGAAATTATACCTAGCTCTAATTTCCAACCTTACAACTAAAGTAGTCCTCTGTATGATCCAGATGTTCTAGCTCTGTCTCATACAAGCAAAAGTTTCAAGTCTCTTAAAGTCTGCCTTGTGAATAAAGGTTACCAGGCTTTTATTAAGCAGGAACAGGAACAGGTGACATCACCACAGTTACTTATTAACTTACAGTGTCCTTGTTTCAGCTGAGATAGAGTTAATTTTCTTCCTAGTAGCTGGTATAGTGCAGTGTTTTGGATTTAGTATGAGAATAATGTTGGTAACACACTGATGTTTTTAGCTGTTGCTAAGTAGTGTTCATACTAAGTCAAGGATTTTTCAGCTTCTCATGCCCAGCCAGCAAGAAGGCTGGAGGGGCACAAGAAGCTGGGAGGGGACACAGCCAGGACAGCTGACCCAAACTGGCCAAAGGGATATTCCATACCATATGACATCATGCCCAGTATAGAAACCGGGGGGAGTTGGCCGGGAGGGGCGGATCGCTGCTCAGGAACTAACTGGGCATCAGTCAGTGAGTGGTGAGCAATTGCATTGTGCATCACTTGTTTTGTATATTCTAATTCTTTTAGTATTATTATTGTCATATTATTATCATCATTATCATAATTTGTCCTTCCTTTCTGTGCTATTAAACTGTCTTTATCTCAACCCACAAGGTTTTTTGGTTTTTTTTTTTTTTATTCTCTCCCCCATCCCACTGGGTGGGGGGAGCGAGTGAGCAGCTGCATGGTGCTTAGTTGCCAGCTGGGGTTAAACCATGACATACAGTATAGGGAAAAATCATAAAAATGAACATGAGAACAGTGCCACAAATGCAACAGGTAATAAAATTAACTGCCTCACACATGGTAAAGCAAAACCAACAAGTCCCACGTTTCACATGAAGTACAGGATGGTCTATCTCAGCTGCAGAACATTCATTCCTGTTTCACTTTTCCAAAGCTAAGCATCTACATGAGAATAAAGGCTTTTCTTTTCCAAAAGCCTCTGCTTAGGAAGACTGGTCCCACACAGTCTTCAGCATGCAAAGGTGATGGCACCAGCCTTGCACAGAGGTGCAGGCCCAGCACTGCCTCAGCCTGACACTCTTCCAAGGCCACCTTCCACCTGGACACCAGGAAAAGGCCATGGTGAGGCAGAAGCACCCCATGACAGGCTGTTTTGCGGGGGACAGCAAAAGGGCAGGCAGGGGACACCTGGAGCTCCTCAGGGAGAGCAGGGGAGGGAGCCTCTGAGGAGCCATGGGGAGGGTGCCACAGAGGAGACCCAGGGGGTCGCAGTGAGGAGATGTCCCGGCAGCAGGCAGCGACGGGTGCCAGGGGGACCGAGGCCCCGGTAGGACCGGGGACAGGTCCATGGGACGCGGGGACAGACGGGGGCCCGCGGACCCCCCGAGGGGCCCTGACCCTCCCCACCACCCCGTACCTGGGGCCGCCTCCATCGCGGCGTTCCCGGTTTCCAGGCAACCGATCCCGCGGCGCGCAGAGCGCTCCGGGAGCTGTAGTTCGGCGGGGGCGGTGCGCGCATGCGCCGACTCGTCGGGCGTGGCGGGGGGGCGGTCCGTCAGGCAGCGGCGGGGGCTGGCACCTGCCGGCGGCCGTTACCTGGTGTAACGGCCGGGGCCGAGGGGGACACACCGCACCTCCGATTCCGCCAAAAATTAGAGGGGCTGGTGGTTTTTTTGGTTGTTTGTTTTTTTTTTAAAGTAACATCCTTTCGGGCCGCCGTTGCGGTCTTTTCAAAACTCAGCGGGAAAATGAAATTAATTCCCTAAACTTTCTGCCCACAAGACGAAGCAAGCGCTCCCGCGCGCCGGTCAGCTACGGTGTATTTCCCCAGACGGCAGAGCTCAGGCGAAACTTCTTATCCGTGTCCGTATCTTCACACACACCTGTGTGCACATTTTATATATATTTTTTTTTTTTTTTTAAAAAGCAGTTTTTGAAGCCGGCGGCTGGTTTCTGAAGCATTTTGTCTGGCTTTGCGGCGGAGGGTGCAGGTGCGGAGGCGGGAGGAAGGGAGGCGTACCTGCCGCCGGGCGGGCGGTGCCGAGGGGCCGCGGAGGGAGGGGACTGCAGCCGGCGGCAGCGCCCGGCCCTGGGACAGGTGCCACGGGAAGGGGAGGGCCTTGTGGGCGCGGCGGGGTGACCCGGCGCGACGGCCCCGGGCGGGCGGAGGAGGAGGCCGCGCCATGGCCCCGCGCGGGCGCTGCCGGTGGGCGCTGCTGCTGGCCTGGCTGCCGGCCGGTGAGTGGGGCCGCGCCGAGGCGGCGGTGGCGGGGTCCCGGCCCCCTCCGGGGCCCTTCCCCACGCCGGGACACCCCTGTGGCACAGGGGGCCGGGGCCCGGGAGGTGCCCTCGGGTTTTGCCCGGGGTTAACGTGGTGCGGCGTGGGGGGAGCGGCGGCGGCCCCGCGGCGAGGGGAAGGGGTAGCCTGGCCCGGACGAGCGTTGTTCCCCTCCTTGGTGTCCTTTTCCGCCGGGCGGAAGAGCGGGGCTCTCCCGAGCTCGGTACGAAAGCCGTGCGGAGAGGAGTTTCGTTACTCCAAAGGTGCGGCTAGCTGCTCTCCTAGGAGGAAGTGGCCGCCTGCTTCCTTGGCAGCCTCCAGTATCGCTCGTGTGCGGGCCAGCTTGGTTTGGACCTGAGCACAGGATACAAACATGGAGGGGTTCTCCTTTGGCTTGTCACAGGCACCCACCCCAGCCTTTGCTGCTAGCTCAGCAGCCCCAGCCTCTCTGGGGATCTGGTGTAGCTGCAGTGCTTCCGTACCCACTAGATACATGCTTGTATGGAGAACAGGAGCTCACCTCCATGTTCACAGGCGGCCTTCAGCGAGCAGAGTCCTTTCTGCCGAGCTTTGCAGGTTGCCTGACAGCTTCTGATCTCCTGTAGGAAATATAATGATCATTTTGCTTCTTGGATGCCTGGGTCTTTGCTGATGATTTAGCTTTAAATACCAAAGTTCAGTTTTTCACAGAGAACCAGTAGAAGAAGCAAAAAAATACGGAGATATGCTTGTTGATTGTCTTGCTTGACAGCCGCGTTCCTACATGATGTTCCAGCTAAAACTTGGCTTCACTGGCTCTGAAGGTTAGTGTCTTCAAGGCGAAGCCATAGGCCTGAGGTAGCTATAACTTACTAGGTTGGTAGTGTCCAGATTTGTCCTTTCTAACCAGGATAAGAAGGATAGCAGCATGCAGTGGAGTAATGCAGTCCAAGTTTAGGAACTGGCCTTAATTTCACAACTTTTCCGTTTTCTTGGAGCTGGTTAGTATGAAACATCAGACGTGCAGAGACGTCCGACTGTCCTCTGGTGGGAACAGCAGGTTTTTAACCTCTTTAGAAAATAAGGAACTTCGCTTTCAACTCTGCCTCTTCTGCAGAACAGAGGTAATGAGAAAGGATCCCTTTCGTAAAGAGCTTTGGTTTCTGTAAGTGAAAAGCACGTAGTGATTTTGAGTATTTTATTCTTGCTGAAGAGATGCTGCTGTAGGAAATTCATGGAAAAATCTGTTCTGTTTCCATGAGCCTCGACAGGTCAGAATTCATATGGGAATTCATTTGATTGACAATGAGATCAAGGTTTTGCCAATCTTGAGAGTTTGGATTTTGGGTTGGTTTCTTGTGATTTCCTGCAGTAAGATCATGTGGGTCAGCTATTTCACAATGAAAGCTGAAACAAGATGTGTTGAAGTACAACGCTCTTAAATAAGAGCAACTGTAACTACCTGTCACCGGTCTGGACCTTGCTTTGCTACAGCATTGTAAAAACTAGAGATCCTTGGTTTTGCTAGAGGTTTGCACAGCTGCTGGTATTTCTGTGTTTAAGCGCATGTGTGTATATCCTATTTTTCAGAAAAGCCTCGGACTCAGAGTTTACCCTGGTCCTCTGTGTGTTTGTGTGGTATTTTTAAGGCAAATGAGTTCGCTCTGCCTGTGCTTTGAGTTGGCTGACCAGGAGTCTGTTTCAAACCAGAAACTGAGCAAGTACTGCACTGACAATATCCTACTGCAGAATTACTTGTTGAGGCAGCATCGCACCTCCGCAGCATGTTTTCCACCGGGTGGAAACTGAGTGAGCTCATATTTGCCTGGAACGTACTGTGGAGGTGCAGCCTAAGAGGACACTGAAAGAATGATGCTTGCAGTTGTGATCCAGATGTTACTACATAGTCCCTTGTTCCCTTGCTCTCATCCCGAAAACATGGAGTAGAGGGAAAGTCTTTGAATATGTGATAAAAATAGAGTGTTGGTTCATGGAGACCCTTTCAGTTGGTACCTTCCAAGCCTCTCCCTTTCCTTGCCTCCTTTCCTGCTGTCGTGCTCCCCGGTTAAGAAGCAATTAGCACTGCAACCCCTGCCCTGTTCTCTGGAGTGTATTCCAGACAGGGCATCCCACACTTGCTCCGCACTGTTTGTATTCCCTTATCGAAGGCAACTGGTGATAACTTCGCTATTGTTAATGGCAAGCACAACTTACTGTATTATCAAAGTTTAAATAAGATAGAGATGTCTCTGGAGTGTGGCTAAAATAAAGCATAGCTTATGAGAAACTTTGTAAGACTTTCCTTAGTGGGTGCAGCTGCCTGGATAGAAAATGCTGCAGAGGTTGTTATGGATGAGTTCTAAACATACATAAAAATGGCTTCATTAAAAAGGAAAAAAAGGGTAATTGATGTGTGCTGTTCTGAAGTAGTGATAAACAGATTAAGTTTAACTATGATGCTACAGCCCAAAAGTTGTGTTGTCTTAATCCTGGTCACCACTAGATAACATTCTGATGACTGTCTTAGCGAGACCTTGATAAAATTCATTTGGTGTTTATATGAGTGGATGGCGCTGCAGAACTTTTCTGGTTAGGATGACAAGCCAAGGCAATCCCATCCTCTGTGCTTCTGGGCCCAATGAATTATCTCCCTCAGCTTGGAGGGACAGTTTTCCCCACGCAGAAGGAGAACACAGAGTAATGTGCTACATAATGGCTACTGATAGTTGCTTTGGAGAAAATAATTCAGTCCGTAAGGCAGGCCAATGCAGCTGGCTTAAGCTGCCTTCTGTCAGGGAAAGATGGGCCTCACGTTCTAACCAGGGTTTGTAACTCTGGACGGCTTCACCGGAGGGTGAAGGTCCTGGATAAGGCCAAGGGAGATGTACGATGTACTTCGGTTGTTGGTCTGATGCAGAGTGAAAGTTGTGATGTGAGGTCTGTTCCTGCAGGCTGACTGCCTTCTGTGTTCTTGTTTGCAGGTTGCCTCTCCCTCCTGGTGACAGTGCAGGATGTTGAGCGTTATACCACCTTATTTGCCACTGTCATCCTCAAGTGTGACTATAGCACCTCAGCTCAGCTGCAGGACGTAGTGGTGACCTGGCGGTTCAAATCCTTCTGCAAGGACCCCATCTTTGACTACTACTCAGTCTGTAAGTGTCAGGTTTGTCCTCCAAGGAATCCCTCTTCGAATGGAAAGGAAGGGGAAGGTAGACTTACTGGGTAATACAGGCTTTTGACCTCTTCCTGCCCATGAACCAGGTGGGGTGGTGGTATTTCCCTGCAGTCCAAGAAAAAATAGGTCATGTCTGTGATTTTCTTTGCAATGTCAAGGCTTTATGATATGATGTTGTAGAAATCCCAGCCAAAGCGGCTCATTTGTCCTCCTTGTCATGAACTCAGAAGGCAGAGAGGCTCAGCCATGTTTGACATGTCAATCTTGGCAGCCCCATCTTATGCTTCAGCATGTTTGAAAGCAAGGGCCCTGCAACAGGTGGACTTTATGATTCCATGGGGGACCCCATGATTGGAGCTAGATACCTGTGACCAGGTGTTACTGATTTTAGGAAGCAGAAGAAACACGTGCATTTTGGAGGGCAGAAAGACTTCTAAGTAATAATATTTAGTACTGGTGGCAGCACTTCATGTGCAGACATTCTGGTGTGTGCACCCTTAATTCAGGAGTTTTTAAGATGGTTCTTAAGATGGTATGCAAACTGCATCCTGGGGCGCATCAAACACAGTATAACCAGCGAGTCAAAAGAGGTGATGATCCCACTATATTTAGGATAGGTGCAGCCTCACCTTGAGTATTGTGTGCAGTTCTGGGGCCCACAATTTAAGAAGGATGTTAAGGTACTTGAATGCATCCAGAGGAGGGCAACAAAGCTGGTGAAAGGGCTGGAAGGAATGTCCTGTGAGGAGCGGCTAAGGACTTTGGGCTTGTCTAGTTTGGAAAAAAGGAGGCTGAGGGGCAACCTCATGCTTGCTCCAGCTTCCTGGGGAGGGGAAGTGGAGAGGGAGGTGCTGATCTCTTCTCCCTGGTATCCAGTGATAGGACATGTGGGAATGGTTCAAAGCTGTGTCAGGGGAGGCTCAGACTTGACCTTAGGAAATATTTCTTTACAGAGAGGGTGGTCAAACACTGGAACAGCCTTCCTAGAGAGGTGGTCGATGCCCCAAGCCTGTCACTGTTTAAGAGGCATTTGGACAATGCCCTTATTAACATGCTTTAACTTTTGGTCAGCCCTGCAGTGGTCAGGCAGTTGGACTAGATGACCATTGTAGGTCCCTTCCAACTGAAATAGTCTATTCTATTCTCTATAAACCCTGCAGTATGTTTAAGCTGGCCAACCTTAGCTCAACTGCACACTTAAGACTGAGCTCAGAGTGGGGAGTCTGGATTTGTTGGGTGTCTTGGTGCCCAAACTCTCCTTTATGCTGCCTGGATGGGTTGGGTAGGCATGTTACCAAGTGCTCTATGGCCTGGTCCACAAGCAGGTGGGTCCCTGGCTCTGCTGATCCCAGCTTAATGTGAGTGCTTTGAGCACAGGTTGAAGCTAATAGCCCCCAACAGGGACAGAAAGCATGAAGGTCACAGTGTTTGCTTAGTTGGGTCTTCTCTTCATGATCCATTGTAGATACAGCAATGGAGGAGCCTTTGACAAGCTTTGTCATCTCCTCTCTTCATTGCAAGCCCTTTGCAGACATTGCTGACTGTATCAGTTGTCTCCCCAGATCTCAGCTCCCAAATACCTGGCGATTCAATGTTAGTTTATATTGTGAGTCTGTCATAGGAGTATTGCACAGAAATTGCTTCTAGTCCTCCATTAATTCTGTTAGGTGTCTCTACACATAATCCTTAGGTGGAATCAGATGATGGATTCTTTTCTGTCTTTGAGCTCCACAACATCTAACGGGATACAGGAGGGAAAGGGAGACAATCCCTACAGTAGTTCATGTATGTCTGGAGATTTTGTTTGGTAAATAAGCACACTTTTGTTTTAGTTCCAGTACTCCTGGGAGTTTTATGACGTTTTTCCTTGCAGTTTATCTTCCCACTGGGAGCTGCCCTCCAGGCTACCACCATTAGCTTCTTTCTACTGTTGTTCTTTCAGTTGTGAGTACAGGAGGCATCCCCTCTGCAGCTCCAGCATTCTCAAAATCTCTGCCATTCCTGTGGCTCTACCTCTGTTTGCTTTTGAGTACTCCGAAGCAACTTGTCCTTGCTGGTTTGAAGCCATGCTTTGTATTACTAAACCAAAGCAAGTGCACACATGCATTCAAGAGTTTCTGTGCTGCTCACAAGGGGATAGAAATTGGTCCTTTGAAATAACTTTTAGCATCTTATTTGATGATGTGTGTTTGTAGCATACCAGGCTGGCTTAGCTCTTGGCCAAGACCCATCTGACGACTGCAATGACAGCCAGCGAAAGGTGCGCATCGTCATCCAGAAATATGGGCAGAAGGAGCCTGTGCTGGGTATCGACTACCAGCAACGAAAGATCACCATTCAGAACCGTAAGTGACTTACACCTCCCAGGCAGGCAGTGAACTCAGTAACTATCCAATATCTGGGCCTACTAAGTGAAGAGAAGCATAAACATGGCTAATGTCATCTGTAGCTTACATATTCTGTGAGGTGGCAATGGAATAAGAGCTGTGAAGGGCCCTGTCCCCAGCTGGTCTGAGGGTGTTGGAGGCACTACAAGCTAAGGCTGAGCTGAGGATGCCTGAGCGTTTTGCTGAAGAGCACAAAAGTAAGCTGAGGAGCCCAGAGGCTAGAAAACAGTTCTTTCTTCTAAGAAATACTGCATAATGGTCCACCTGTATTATATGTTCCCTGCTACCCCTGGAGCAATAGCTGTTGCTCCTGCCAGAAGAGTTATTGGGATGGCTGGCCTAACAGGGACAATGATCTGTGTTCCAAAACCAGTAGGGTTGGCAATAGCCGGTATCTGTTAGCATCCATCACCCAGCAGCATGCTGGTTATTTCACTCCACACAGCACTAGTCCTGCTTCTAAGTAGTGTTGCCTTCCACCAACATGAAGAAAAAAGGGAGTGGCAGTTAATGCTGTTTACAGGAGTTCTCAGTGAACTCAAATGGGATTGTTTGAAGGTGATGGCTATGCTTGGGAAGAGGGGAGATGCAGTACTGTATGTCACCTGCAGGCACAGGGCCCTCTTAGAGTGGGGCCTGAAAGTAGCGTCTGTCAGTCCCAAATAGCCCGCTGACCTCTCAGTCCCTCTCCCACAGGGGCAGACCTTGTCATCAGTGAGGTCATGTGGTGGGACCACGGCGTGTACTACTGCACTGTGGAAGCACCAGGAGATACCTCAGGTGATGCGGACAAAGAAGTTAAGCTGATTGTTCTCCGT
Organism: Gymnogyps californianus; assembly: GCF_018139145.2. Classification (NCBI taxonomy): domain Eukaryota; kingdom Metazoa; phylum Chordata; class Aves; order Accipitriformes; family Cathartidae; genus Gymnogyps; species Gymnogyps californianus. Next base: position 126,509,854 of record NC_059471.1, read on the forward strand.
AAGTGCCTGTGGTTTGTTGCCTGGGTGGCAGATGTCTCCTCCTGTTCTCTTCCTCCCCACTCCAAGATGTCTCCAGCAGTGGAGAGGTGCTCAGTAACTATGCCCAGGTACATCAGGATCCTCTTTCTCTCTCTGTTTTTCCCCTAGACTGGCTCACAGTACTCCTCATCGTTCTCGGTGGCCTCCTCCTCCTTCTGCTGATGGGAGTATGCTGGTGCCAGTGCTGCCCCCAGTATTGCTGCTGCCACATCCCATGTGTCTGCTGCCCAACCCGGTGCTGCTGTAATGAGGAAGGTGAGGTTCAAGCAAATGTGCATCCATTCATGGCTTGTCAAGACAAAAACTTGACTGGGAACTTGCTGAGCTCCACTTTCTCCCTCCAGTTCAGCATCCGTATAGACTGAGACATTTCTTTGGCCAGTGTGACCTCTGTGACCAGCTTATCTGAGTTTAGAGGAGGGGAGCTAGGATACATGGAGCCCATCTTGCTCCTCTGTGTCCTACTTTCAGAAGTTCCTCCTCACTCACACCTTGCTACCAACTTCTCTCATGTCATCCAGGGCACGATCAGCTCCCTTGTATGAGTAGCTCAGGACTTTTCTTCCCTTTCTTGTGGTTCATATGCCTGTGTATGTGAGGAAGGCAAGCAAATGCCTTGGTACTACTCTCTAAACTGGCCTAACCTTCAAGTGTGTTGCTCTGAGAGGTAATTATGTAAAAATTGGAATTTTCTATCTTCATGTTATTTTCAGAGCTGCTCCTTCCACAAGAAAAAGGTTTTGTTTGTTTTTCTTTGGGGAAGGAAGTGAGGAGAAAGGAAGGAGGAATATGGTCTTTCTTGGTGGTCAACCGTGCAAATGCATTGTGAGGTTTTGAGGGTCAAGAGAAACTGTTGTGTGTCCTTTTGTAACAGTAATAAAGATTCTGCAGCCAGACCCTCTTCTCTTAATAAGGCCACCGTTTGAATTTTGGCTGCTAAGGCCATATAACCTCTGTGTTCCTGTAACTGCAACTTAGTAGCAACACAAGGTGGACTAGCCCCCTGCAGCTTACACACTCGGACAGGAACAAAATGCAACAAATACATTTATTACTGAAATCACCAGATTCTTCCCCAGATGCTACAAGGAGAGTATTTATGAACAAGGAGCTGTGTTTCTGGTTTCCCTTTACCTGCAAAAGAGCTATTTGGTACACCCTGGGTGTTAGTAAGCTGTGAGAGTTTTAGATTTAAGCTTAATTTGCTTAATCCTTGCAAAGCGCGAACAGAGCATCCCTCTTATTGCTAAAAACAAAACAAAACACTTTCTGGGGGTGTTGTCACCCAGCTGTCAAGTAAAATGTGTGGTGTTGAGGAGGCTATGGAAATTTGGCAGAAAAATTAGTTTCCATGAAGGGAGAGAGAGGTGATGGAGGTGAAAGACTCACACCTCCAGACTTCCTAGTTCTCGTCAAAAAAGGGATTCAGAATATGTGTGAGCTGCTTTTTGTTTTTCTGTGCTGTAGGAGATGATAGCACTCTCCAGACTGCTGCTGTTGTCTTTCCTGCCTCCTGTTGAGGATAGGTAGGAAGGATTCTTGCAGGATTCCCAAAACCTGTCCCTGCTCATGAGAGAAGGTACAGACAAGTCCAGCCTCCTTGACTGGCTGCTGGATTCTGTGGCTGTAATTTCCATCCCAGCTGCCTGCCCTCTTTATCCACTTTGCAAGGGATCCTTGTGCCTGCTCCCCTCCTTTAGCACACCTTCTCTTCACTTCATCCTGCCTCTGACTTACTTTTTTCACTCCAAGAAATGAACTGGAGGCCTTAAAAACCACGAGAAGACAGATACAGGGGGCATCTTAAAAAACAGTCCTGAGGAATAACAGTTCCATACAGCTGAAGAGAAGGCAGAAATCCTCAACTAAGCATTGCAAGTTACAGTGCGAGCCAAGTACGGGTGATTTCTTCCCAATTATTGGCCACCAGAGGGTAGCCTAGATCTGCTGAACAGTCATAGATGCCATTGAGGCAAGGTAAGTCTGGGTGTTTTAAGTCAGGTCAATAACTAACATGATTTTGAACCTAGTAATAAAAGAAGTGCATTGTTTGAGTAATTCAGAATTGGTGTACAGAAATATTAAACGTGCCCCAGGAGCAAGCCAATTACATTCCCCATGGAAAGCTCTGAGAAAAGCCCACCAGGGTAAATATACGTATGACCTCCTTCTGTTCCTGTTACTTCCTTTTCTACTATGGACTTCTTCCACTAATGAATTGGTGCAAAATAGGATATACTTGCACCTGGGTCTGACTAGGTTGGAAAATATTCTTTTTTATAATTGGATAATTGCCCAGCAGCCGTATAGTCTGTCAAAGGTGAAGAACAACCTTTCTCGGCAGGGAGTAAGTGGAGGGAACAACATAACATTCTGCCAAAGTTTTATAGCAGGTATGAATTTTGAAATTAGGGTGAATCTGAGCTTCCTCAGATAAATACGTTCACTTTAAGAAGAGATCTGTAACTTTACTTCCATTTTGCAGGTGGGGAACCAGAGTATATATCAGGTTCCAACTGGAACTCAAAGTATCTGGGGGAGAAAGAGAGGATGAAGGTAGTGAATGAAGTCCAAGGGTAATTCTGCATTTGTTCAGCTGTAGGGAGAGATCAGAGAATTACCGTGACAGGATGACTTTGGTCCTCCTGACTGCCTTCATACCCTAAGGAGGGGAACCCTAAGTAGGTATGCCCACAGCTGCTGGGCCTTTCACTGCTCAGGCAAAGACTGTGGTCAAAACCCAGGGACATGCACTCAGCAGGTTCTAGGACATTCACAAGGTGATAACTGGAGGAACAGGAGAGGAAGAGGTAAGGCCTTTCCCTTCTTTTTATCCTTTTTAGTTTTCCTCTTTCTTTCTTCCTCTAAGTTTGAAACCTAAACTGGAGGAAAATCCCTTGGGAGAAAAAAATAACGAAGCAAGTTTGACATAAAATGCTTGAAAGCTGCTACCTCAGGCCAAACAGCTTTGAAGAAAAATCAGAGTACTAAGTTTAAAAACCCTGAAGTTTCTAGCTTTGTAGTTCACTCTGGTTGGACCCAGGCTGGGGAGGGGGAGGGAGTCTGGAGTGGAGAAAGAAGTGGAGCTGCATGAACTGTGGGGAAAGGGAAGGATATGTTGAGAGGCATGGTCAGTCCGTTTTGCTGCAAGTGGTGCTCTGTATAAATTCAGTGAAAAAGCTAAAGGAGGACATGTTTAATAACTGGAGTGCTACCTGAAATGGAGAGCTCAGTCCCAAAGAGCGTGCAGTCTAAATGCTGCCTGCTGGAGATGAACCCAGGGGACAGAGTTAATTGGAGCTTAGCTGTAGCCTGGTTTCTTAAAGAAGCAAGGCTTATGCAGTCAATCTGTCTGTCTATCCCCTATCTCTTTCTCTCCAATAGCTTTTAATTTCATCAGCCAACTTCAGCCAGATTTATCAGAGGGGTAAAAGTCTCAAAGGCAATTACTATCTCCTGAACTGTATAGCCAGGAATGTTCTGTTCATGCCTGACCAGGGAAGAGGCTGCAGTAAAAGCCTGCCACTTCTGAAACTCCAGAGAAGCCATATAAGAGAAATTTTGCAAAGGCCCTGTTGCAGAAAAGCTTCACCCAGTAATGACAGACAAACCATGCAGAGTCAGGCTTTGTGAGCTCTGGGGCTTGCACAATTTACTTGCTCATAAACTTAAGTTTTGATTGTCTGTGGCAGAAGGAGTAAGTTTCTGTAAGATGTTTTTAGGTATTCCCAAAAAATAAGCAGCAATGAGCGATGGTTTTGAAGACAGGGATGGTGAGGTTGTCTGTGTAGAGGAGGTGAGATGGAAGCGCTGAAAAAAGTGAAGTGGAACTGGAGCCTGACCCCACAAGTAGGGGTCTGCAGTTAGCAGTGGTGGAAAAACAGTGAGGGTGAGAAATTTCCACTGACTTTGCCCTTTTGGCACACTGGACATTGCTGTTGAGAACAGGAAATTTAGTTTGTTCACCAGTTTGACCACACTGTCCTAAGGGATTTAATTTTAGCAGTCATGCTGATGTAAATTACAGAGAGACAACAAGAGTGGTTGAAAGACTAGAAAGAGAGAAGCTGGACAGTGCATCTCTGAGTGCCCTATTTGCGGAACAGAGAGGAAATGATGGAGTATGGTGTGGAAAATATGATCTGGACAGAGCCTACATGAAGGTGGCAAAAAAAGGTCTCGTTTAGCTGTAAATCAAAGCCAAAAAGGGAAAGGACCAATGATGAACTGAAAGAGTTTTAAGAGAGAGAAAACAGTGTGGTATGTCTTGCTGTATGAAACATTATTTCCCACCTTTCTGCAACTGTACTCATAATGACAGGGCAGGTAGAAGTCTTGCATTTGGTTATATGCTGTGTACTTAATCATAGTGCCATGTGTTCCCAGTTGCTGGAACTGTATCCTGAATGTCAGGCAGTAACCCTTTTCTTCTGTTTTAGGTATCTTTTTGAAGCTGTACAACTTTGTACTGGAATTTCCTGTGCTCTGTTCTACCTTTGTCATAGGGTGGAGAGAGCTTTTCATTCTGTGAATTTTCTATATCTGATCACATCCAAAGGCTACAGTCTATCAAGCAAAATGGTATGTGGTCTGCAAGCTGTGCTCTCTGGATAGCTGCTGTAAGCCGCCGCCTTCTTCTTTTACAGTACTGGAACGGCATCGGTTCATGAAGCAGGCTCAGGCACTTGCACCTTGGATGTCACCCAACATGTTCTACGGAGGTGGCGACAGGAACTCGCAACTGTCCTCTTACCAGCTGAACCCTCTACTGCAAAAAGGTGAGACCATTGGCATCATTTCAGAGGGAAATCAGGATGAGAAACTTCTCAGGGAGGTTCAGCAGTGAGACTTTAGCCTCTCTACTACAAAAGAGAGAAAGATGTTCCTAGCATGACTGCATGTCCTAGCATGACAGCTCTGCTATATCTGCAGCATACTATAGACTTGCCCAGGTGGATAAATACGGTCTATCCATCTTAAGTGTCTTGCTAGGCTCAGTGCTGGGTGAAGTAGTTTAATGCTAACTAAGGTATATCTGTGCTACACCCCAGCGACTGCACGGTAAATATACCCAGCTTATCTTGCTTCATGTGGTAGAGGAGGGTACTGTCTCTTTGTTCTGCTGTGCTGGTCACGGTCAACTCCTTATAGCCAAAATTGACAGGACAAGTGAGGTGCAATTTGTTTGAGTTCTTATCAAATGTCTAGTCTTCAAATGATTAAGGGCAAACTGCCTTCTGTGCAATAGATCTAGCCTTCATGCAGCAAAAAATGAAGGACTCTTTAATGAACCAGGAAGAATTTTCCAGTTGTTCTGCCGCAAAATCACTTGTATTAGTGGTATTTATTTGTAATTTTAATGGAGGAGGGAAGATGGTGTCTCTGAAGTCCTAGAGAAATAAGTAATAAAATAACTTATTACCAGTAATATTATTTAATCGCCCAAGGAAAATAGGGGAATTCAACATAATGAATTCCCAAATAAATATAACATATTTTTCATCTGAAATTAGCTTTTCATCACTATACAGGAGTCACAGATTTACTCTGTGTCTGATGAGTCTTAACTGTTGTTTGAAGAAATAGTTTGCAAACATCTTAAATGCTAGATTCAAGATGTTTGAGTATATACTTTTTTAGCCCACTAGTTCTACAGTTACCATTTTTCCTAGCCAGGGCACCAGTTTTCCTTAGGAAGATCTGGTGACTGAGCCACCATGATTTAAGACAGAATACACTGAGTCTTCTCAGACAGAATACACTGAGTCTTCTCAAGGAAATCCATGTGTATGCTGGCAGAAAATGGGCAAGTAAGTTCCTCAGGCAGTTTCTTAGCCTGTGTTTTCACAGTCCTTGAATCTCCTGTGCTTAAGTTTCCCTTAAATTTGTTTCAGGTCAGCTTTTTAGAGATGTTGGGTAGAAGGGACCTCTAAGGTCATCTAGTCCTGCCTCTTGCTCAAAGCAGGACTGTCACCAACCTCAGTCACATTAGCTGTGGCTTTGTCCAGCCAAGTCTTGGAAACCTGCAGGGATGGAGATTCCATGACTTCTTTGGGTAACTGTTCCAGAGGTGGACCAGTCTCCTAGTGAAGAAACTTCTCCATTTGCTGCTTATATCTATACATACATGTGTATGTGTGCTTATATATAAAATTTTCTTTTTCTTTTGCAGTAGTGTTTCATAATTCTTCCAGTTCAATGAGATATAAGAGGAAACACTATGAACTTTCTCTGATTTTTTTTAAAATAAAATTGGTATCAGTGCTGTAGGAAAAAAATGTTCCTCTAAATACACCCAGGTGTGCTGGATGACTTTGATTTCTTACCTCTGTGCTGCTCAAAACACAGATCATGCTGCAACTTACTAGTTACTACTCTTTGCACCTTACCTTGTGTGGTCTGGATGTGCTGGTTGTGGTGCTTGAGACTCACGCAGCTCTTGCAGTGAGGAGGAGCAGGAGAAGAGAGGCTCAAAAGGGACTCAGCCAGCATCATTACTGCAAAAGGGCCCTCTCTTTATTGTTTCCCCTTGACTTGCTGCATTCTCCTGTGCTTTTATCCTTAGATGTGTCTCTGCAGAACAGTCTTCCACTGATGCAGGCACAAGCTCAGCTTTCCGCTAACAAGGGTGTTTTGGACTATCTGGAGTCTGAAATCCAAAACATTAACATGTCACAGCTCCGGCCACCCTCCCACCAGCGGCAGGCTCTGCAGCCCAGCTTGCTGTCCTCCCTGGGCTCCGAGATCATGCCACCCCCTCTCGCTGATCACGTCTCCTCCATCCATGGGAGCAGCAACTCCTCACGACCACAGAGAGCTGCCCGCACCCCCAGACCCTGGGACTCTGCAGCAGAGGACAGGAGGGAAAACCAGAGGTGGCCCTTGCCTTCCAGTGGGGATTCCCATTCCAGCTACAGTCGGGAGCCCTGGGAGAGGCAGCGACAGGACCATCCTCAGAGGCAGAGGACAGGCGGCTACAATGGCAGGCCCCAGCACTCCAGATGGGATGTGTCACCCCCACGCCAGGCTGAGAGGGGCAAGAGCAGCAGCAGCAGCTGCAGTTTCTATCCAGAGGAGGCCAAGGAGCGCTCCAGCCACCATCATGGTTGGAGACAGGAGCCTGCAGGGAGGCGAGACTACCAGCACCACACCAGGAAGAGCAATAACTCAGGTCAGCGGCGGCACAGCTACTCTCCCCCTTCTCGCCGGGGGTCGTGGAGCTCCTCAGAAGAGCAAGTCCGTCTCCCAGTGACAAACCGCAGACGGCGGCACCGGTCTCGGGAATGGCCAGAAGATAAACCCCCCAGTTATCGCTCATTAGATATCATCCCAGGTCAGGACAAGAAGCACAAAGGCAGTGCAGGGCCACGCTCGGTGAGTCAGCTGCCTTTTTGCTTTCTCATCTAAGGGAAGAGGTGGGTTTTGGGAAGTGAGAGTGAATGTTTGTTACTTTCTGCAGCCTGTTGTCTTTCAAACGGAGGGCAAGGAGCACTGGCTGCCCTGCACAGCTTGGTTATGAGGAGGCTGCCGAGTTCCCTGCCTTCAGACATGTGTCGTATGGCTATAGTGTGTTCAGGGGCAAAGTGAGCAGTCAAATAAAGTAGGTCCCCTATCACGTCCCACACTGGGTGACATGTTATACCCTCTCACTCAGGTCCCCATCTAGAGGCATTTGGGGCTCTATGTATGTGTTGGTGTTAGAATAGCTGTTGTCCTGGCACTGCCTGGGGAGAACGCACTTCCAGAGTAGGCATCAGGACTGAGTATCCCTCTGCAACGCTCTCTGGTGTTGGTTTACTTCTGATTTCTTTTAAGATGTGCATGATTCTTCTATTATCGATCTCCAACATTTAATTTTTATAGTATCTTGGTGATATTTTTGAAATGGTTCATATGGGAAAGCATCCAGGTAAGATGCCTAAAGCTACATGAAATAGGCTTTAAGATCATGGGTGGCTATAGTGGTGAGAAATGTGTGATCCTCCAGGCCAGGTGGAAGAGGATGGCTTGCGTGTTGGGACTCCGGAGAACTGAACATGCATTATATGGGCAGTGAACAGCTATTGTTCACAGCTCATCTTGTCAGTTTACACTGGGACTAGATTTCAGGTAGCAACCTAAGTGTGAAAAGCTTCATATCCAATTGCTAGTTTCCAAGTTAGACAATGTATTCCCCCTTAAAAAATGAAGGTTTTTTTAAAATAAAAAAAATGTTAAGTGTCCCTTATCATATCTAGGCAGAATTTTACCAGGTGGGAGTCTTCTCAAAGGGCTGTATTTTGCATGTTACCATTTTCTCCTCTGAGTTTTGGAAGGAAGTGCAGTTCTAGTCCCAGCTGGGATGTGTGTATGTATGAATGGTTTTGTTATGGTGCTCAGAGCAGGTGGGAAGACATATGATTTCCATTCATCCTTCCTTGTTCCTGAATCTTTATTTTTTCTTGCAGGAGAGAGGAAGTTCCCACAGTGGAAGAAGCATAGTCATTTAATGCCAGTACTGAAAGAACTAAGATTCCCATCGGACTCCTCTTAGTTTTTCTACTGTGTAGGTTGGGATGGCTGCCTTTGATTGAACAGACAACCAGCAAAAAAACACATGAAGCAGCTTCCTCTTAGACTTACAACTCTAAAGAATCTATGTCTAGTGCCCATGAAAGCAATACATAACCCATTTTTATTCTTGCTGTGATTTGGAAACTTAGGTTGGCAATGGGCTGTGGTCCGTTGAAAACATTCTATTGGAAACAGATTTTTTCAGTACATGGTATATTCCCAATCTTTAAAGAAAGATACAAGTTTTCTTTGTTAGGTGCCCTGGCACCGCAAGGAGCCCAGTCTGTAGAATGCTGGTCCTTTACGCACCAGTTACTGGAGAAGGGCTCCAATGACCACAGAGTTGTAAAGTCACAGGACAGTAGGATAATTTAGGTTGGAAGAGGCCTCTGGAGGTCATCTGATCTGGTCTCCTGGGAGTTTGGTGTAGGGAGGCACAGCATCTCCTTTCTAAGGCCCTCTGTTGTGCTTCAGAATGTGTAATGTTTGCTGCTTCTTTCTGGCTGCTCAGCATAGTTGGGGCAGTTGCTTCCTTTTGTCCCCAGTAAGCCTCTCTCCCAAACAGAAGGATCACAGTGTTGGAAGGATGTTTCACTGCCTTAATAAGGGCTCGCTAGCATGTCTGCAAATTGCCAGCTTATCCGCCCTACACTGACTGAAACAACCTGCCCTACTTTAAGCTTAGATCTTAGTGCCTTAAAAGATACTTGTTCTAGCCTTTAACTCACACTTGAATTTCTTTGTAAACTTAAAGGGCTAAATTTACCAATGTTTGGCCATCTCTACAGGGACTGAGCAAGGTATGACTACTGTCCCTCACACCATGGACCAGAATTTCCTTCAACTCTAGGAAGTATGGCTTTGGTGGATATATCTTTCCTAAGCCATGTACTCTTTTCCATGCATTTTATATTCTCCCTTTGCTCTCTGTGCCAGGTATTGTATACATGGGGTGGGATAAATGGGTCTGAAGAAGTCTTACAGTCACCATTTTTACTATTGTCCTTGATCTTTACCCTGACACTTATACTAACTCTGCATATGTGGTGCATCTGATCTGTAGCTAGATTGCAGGGTTTTCTCATCTCTCACCTTGCAACTAGAACACAGAATTTCTCTGTGCTCTGAGACCAGTTGTGAAGGAGTACAACTTGCCATTTCTCCTTGATATGATTCATCCACTGTTTTCATTTAAAATGTGCTGGAAAAAGAGAGGTTCTCTGGATGCTGGCTGCTTCCACGGGAACCTGGCTTGCCAAAGGCACTTCTTGGATTCAAGAGACTCAACCGTTGGCAAGGAGCTTTTGGAGCATCTTGTGAATTATTTTGTAACCCAGAGGCACTAGAGATTGGCCAGTATCAATGACTGTATTGCCTAGCTTATTTCCCAGCCAGTGCCGCATGGGACACTTGCTACTATTTGTTCTTTAATGTCCTAATTACTGATGTGCTTATGCTTTCCCTTGGAAGACTGACTTGGAGAGGATTTCACTTTGCCCACCTCCTTTTTTTCTTTTCTTTGGACAATGATGGGAAACATCATGCTTGGAGCAAATGCTCCTAGCTGGATATCTGATGCAGTTGCTGGTCGACCAAAGGCTACTACAGAGAGTGCTGATTTTCCTACAGTTTCTTGGCTGACAGTGCTTATTTCTGATTCCTGTGTATGGAGAAAAAGCAGGAGGACCCACTAGCTTCTCTGGTTGACTTCGTTTCAGAACCGGAGGCTCAGTTTTTGAAGACAGAGGGGCTGTTTGCCAGCAGTTGATGGCTAGCACAAAAAAGAGCTGAAAGACTAACTCCAAAGTTTGAATTCAAGAAAGGAAGGCTGTATTAAGCGTAGTCCTTGTCTGCATTAGACCCAAACTGTGAATAATGTGAACTGACCCATGAGTTACATCTGAAATATAGGGAATTAAGTGTGTTCACAGAACTTGCAAAGCCAGTATCACTCTTCAGTCAGGTTCTCAGCCACTGGCTGTGAATCATTTTTATTCTTATTTAATGACATGCTGAAGATTTTATGCACCCCCTCTTCTATGATGGGCTAGTATTTTTATTAGCTAAGAGGAGTTTATGGTGACTGCAATGACAGAAAATAATATGGGCCTCCTTCTTCCATAACTAGCATCCTGTTCTGACTTTAGCGTTGCCCTCTGGCAACTTTTAGCAGATACCCAGGGCCCTGCAGATTCTACCCTTGGAAGCTGAATTGGTGGCTTGGAATTTGACTCTCCTTATGCTTCCAATAGGTCCGTACATCATGCAGGACAACTTCTTCCTGTCATCTCAACCCAACCCAAATGTCCAGGTTTCAGGGAAGGGCTGCCCCTTTCTCCATCAAGAGTAGAGGCTATTGAGATATCAGGTGGGAGCCCAAGATGGTAGCATGGGAAAGAGTTCACTCTCCTTCGCGTTCAAGTGTGTATAAGCCAGCATGTGTCCAGCAAGTTTTCCCAAGAGCAAGAACCCCCTCGCACAGCAAGAAAACCCAGATGACTCTGTGTAACAGTAGCAGCTGCTGAAGCTTCCTGCTGTAGTATGAGCACACTAACTGTAGAGGTTGTGCTTTTTTATCTAAATCTTATGAAGGAGCCCTCCATCTTTATTTGTTCCTCTAGTCCTCATAATTGAGCTAGGGTGACTAATTGTAGATTGTGTGAACACAATTTGTGCTGTGTGAAGTCTGAAGAGTTTTATCTTTATCATACTTGAGCTCATCTTCAGTCACTTTGTTCGTGTTTGTAGAAACATTAAACAAAACTCTTCAGGGAAGATTGATTGTATCTCAGTCTTAATTCTGTAACTTTTTAAATTGCAACAGAAGTAGATTAGGTTATCCAGCAGGGGAGCAGAAATGGTACCAGGTTTACTGGTCCACAGACCACTGCAGTTCATAAAACCCTAGTTAGTGGGCTGTGAAATAATGACAAAGGAAATCTATATATGCAAGCAGACAGAAAAGTGGGAAGAAAATAGGCTCTGCTTTCAATGCTTATTTCTATTTTTAATTGGCTATAAAATAAAGCCGTTGTGACAGCATACATCTATAACGCTATAAAGCCGTTGTGACAGCACTGCACAATACTATGTGGACTCTTTTTCTCCAGTAACATTACAGGGTCTTTGACTTTGTAAAAGAGAGAATTGAGCAGCTCAAATACTGCACACTGAAAGAAATAGCAGTAGGAAATAGCCTAGCCTCATTCTTTCTATGTTGCAATTTATTCATGCTTAATTTTTCAGCCATTCCAAAGAGTTGATGTTTGTATGTCAGCCCATTTGTGACGAAAAAAGTTGAATATGTTTCACATATGGGAGTTATTGCCATTCTAGACTTTTGTTCTTCCTGTCATGCAGTTGAAAGAATATACCTTACCCCCAAGAATGAGTTTTCTGTCTCAGATAAGGTGTCTTGATAGCCACTCGAGTTACCCTAGTTTAAAATAATAATGTAATGAGTAAGTGACCATGCCACATGGGGCAGATAAGGACACCCATGCTGCTGTCAGCTGCCTTCCACCTCAGACCAGAGATTCATAAGAGAGAGAAAAAAATCATGTAATTTTTCTTTGATTAAGAAAGGACTTGCAATATCTGGCTTTCTTGCTTATTTGCAGAGCGCCCTGCCATTCCGGAATGCCATTCCAGGAATGGAGGGCAAGGGCTGCTTCTTGTGCAATCATTGATCTGGTCTTGGCAAGTGCCTGTTTGGCAGTAGAAAGTGCTGAAATGCCCAGTTGCTATCTCTGGGATTGTATTCATGATAGCACTAGCTAAAGTTAGGCTAACTTCGGGCAAGGGGAAGTCACCTTGTGTGATAACAACCACAATGCAAAGCTCTTCAGTGGTACGTATTACTACATAGGGTAGCTAAGTCCTCTCTGTGTTACCACCTCCAGCAGCACATCAGTTTAAAACACCCCCTTAATATGGTTAGAGCCTTCCATTTGTTGACCTGACATAGGAGAGAGATGACGCTTGAGGTTACATTAAATTAACCCCCACAAATAATGACTGCTCGTTGCTATTTCTGCTAAGTTTAATGCCTAGAATGTCCCTTGTGCTGGTCTTCTGAATATTATTCCAGCTGTAAAAGCAGATGGTAAATGTGTAGATTCTTTTCAATGACTGTCAAATGTTTAATTAAAATACAAGAGAACTTTCAACCAGTTGCTCTTGTGTGTTCTTCCTAGACCATAAATTGCTTTTTAGTGTTTTCACCAGAAGTGGAACTGAAAATTCTCTGTTCTTCTCTCTGGAATTAATCTTGTTATACGTTAGTAAGAATTTTCTGTTGTTATTTTTTGGATAAAAATGCAAAACGGTTTGCTTATATGGGGGGTTTTTTTGTTCTCCTTTTGGGAGACTTTTTTCTTTGTTTTTCTAAGAAAGAAGATAATTTTAATAAATACTCACCAAGAGAGTGAAAAAATTTCTGGGAAACCATTGGCAGCCCTCTTTAATGATGTGACCCACTGTAGCAATCGCTGACTTGGCTGCCATGTCTGTAAAACAAGAACGCTTACTGTTTGGTTCTAAAGTACTTTGAGCTCCATGAGAAAAAAAGTCTTCTAGAAATTTTGTTTGGTTGATAAATGAAGATACCGGTTGAGCTTTTCACACTTTCCACATGTGACAGTCACCTAATAAATAAGTGGCTGTTATAAGAATGGGGATCTGTTGGGTCTCACACAGTAGGCTTAATTTATGCCTCATGTCCTCCCCCTTCCCCTGAGCTAATGCCCTTTGCAGCTCAGTGTTGCAGCCTTTCTGTCTCTTCCCCCTACTGTTCAGTGGCTGCATGTGCCAGATACAGATGGTTGGCCTGACTGAAGACCCAACGGGCACTTGGAACTTGAGCTGCGGGAAAACACGCCGTACAGCAGCAATGCAGCCACTTTCTGAGTGGGACCCGGTCCCCAGGGAGCATGGGGAGAAGTTATAGAATCATAGAATGGTTTGGGTTGGAAGGGACCTTAAAGATCATCTAGTTCCAAACCCCTGCCGTGGGCAGGGACACCTTCCACTAGACCAGGTTGCTCAAAGCCCCATCCAGCCTGGCCTTGAACACTTCCAGGGATGGGACATCCACAACCTCTCTGGGCAACCTGTTCCAGTGCCTCACCACCCTCACAGTAAAGAACTTCTTCCTTACATCTAATCTAAATCTACCGTCTTTCAGTTTAAAGCCATTACCCTTTATCCTATCACTACATGCCCTTGTAAAAAGTCCCTCTCCAGCTTTCTTATAAGCCCTCTTTAAGTATTGAGAGGCCACTATAAGGTCTCCCCAGAGCCTTCTCTTCTCCAGGCTGAACAACCCCAACTCTCTCAGTGTGTCTTCATAGCAGAGGTGCTCCAGCCCTCTGATCATCTTCATGGCCCTCCTCTGGACTCGCTCCAACAGGTCCATGTCCTTCTTATGTTGGAGGCCCCAGAGCTGAATGCAGTACTCCAGGTGGGATCTCATGAGAGTGGAGTAGAGGGGGAGAATCACCTCCCTTGACCTGCTGGTCACGCTTCTTTTGATGCAGCCCAGGATATGGTTGGCTTTCTGGGCTGCAAACGCACATTGCCAGGTCATGTTGAGCTTCTCATCAGCCAACACCCCCAAGTCCTTCTCCTCAGGGCTGCTCTCAATCCATTCTCTGCTCAGCCTGTATTTGTGCTTGGGATTGCCGCGACCCGTGTGCAGGACCTTGCACTTGGCCTTGTTGAACTTCATGAGGTTTGCACGGGCCCACCTCTCAAGCCTGGCATCCCTTCCCTCCAGCATGTCGACCACACCACACAGCTTGACGTTGTCAGCAAACTTGCTGAGGGTGCACTCAATCCCACTGTCCATGTTGCCGACAAAGATGTTAAACAGCACCAGTTCCAACACTGACCCCTGAGGAATGCCACTCGTCACTGATCTCCACTTGGACATCGAGCCGTTGACCGCAACTCTTTGAGTGTGACCATCCAGCCTATTCCTTATCCACTGAGTGATCCATCCATCAAATCCACGTCTCTCCAATTTAGAGACAAGGATGTCATGCAGGACAGTGTCAAATGCTTTGCACAAGTCCAGGTAGAGGACGTCCGTTGCTCTTCCCTTATCCACCAATGCTGTAACCCTGTCGTAGAAGGCCACCAAATTTGTCAGGCGCTATTTGCCCTTAGTGAAGCCATATTGAAAGGCTGCTATAAGGTCTCCCTGGAACCTTATCTTCTTCAGGCTGAACAACCCCAATTCTTTCAGCCTTTCTTCACAGGAGAGGTGTTCCAGCCCTCTGATCATTTTTTGTGGCCCTATGGACCCACTCTAACAGGCCCATGTCTTTCTTGGACTGGGGGCCTCGGAGCTGGATGTTTCCCCCGGGTAAGTTTTGACAGCTGGCTTAGATGTATGCCCGTATTGTCAGCCTGTGCAAAAAGACTTGGTCATGAGGAAAGAAGCAATGTGAGAGGGATGCATACTTACCCCTGTGCACCATTTGGTTAGTGCATTTGTTGGAAATGGAGGGTAAAACACCCATGGGTGTAATCGCTGCAAGTAAGTTCCAACTGTCAGAGCAGTGAGGTTACGGCACAGGCCTTCCCACAGGAACAGTGTGAGCAAAATTCACCCCAGCTCTAGCTACTGTTAATGTGGAATTTGGTCAACTTATGAAAGGGGCCTCTATGACATGGTTGCCTGCAAAAGTAGGGGACTCAATGACCCAGGAGCTGCCTTCCATGTCTCTTAGGCTCAGGTCAGACTGACCCTCCATTACCAAATCTCAATAACAGGTCCAGAGTCCTCCACAGCTTCTTGCCTGTCCCACTGAGCTGGATGTGCTTGCAAAAGAGCAAATGGGGAAACAAAGCAGGACCTTTGACCCCTTGCTATCGCTATATTAGCTATGCATAAATGCCAGTGTCTCAGATGAGCATCTACCTCAGCTTCGGCTTGAGAAAGAAAGGGGGACAGGTAAGAGCTGAACTCTCTGTTTTGGGTGCTATGGACTTTGTGACTGGTGTATCTAGGACATAGAGAAGTGAGTGGAGGTGGTCTTCTGTTTTGCCTCATTTCTTATTGCAAGCCAAAGTGTGAGCCCTTCTCACGCTCCATAGCCAGGAATACTGCTGAAATGGAGGAGGGTGGGAGTGCTTGATGAGACCTGAATTGAAGCTGAGTGATGGGTGCTCCATAAGACACTCATAGGAGGGTCAAGCCCATGGTAGGGATTGCAGAGTTTCAGCGTTGGAAGATACATAACCTTTTCCCAGCTGCCTCCACCACAGGGACTGCAGGCTCTAAAGTGCGTAAGATCACCTCTTTATGCTCTTGGGAAGAAAATTTATACCTTTTGTCTACAGAGGGAGAAACTGGCTCTAGGATTAAAAATCAAGGAAGGGTGGTAACAGAGCAACTGCTGCTGCTGGTCAGCAAATGTCTAGTGAACGGAGTGGTAGCTTTTGGAGGTAATCTGTGCACAGAAGGAAATAAAAATGGATGGAAATTTCCTTACTGTGGGATAAGAAGGAGCATTGACTTGTAGCTACCTGGCACAGGATTTAGCAAAGCATTCACATGTAATAGACTTGCAGCCTTTTTTGCCATTGCAATTCCTAACACTGCAATGTTTTCTTCATGTTGCTCTGAGTGATGCAGCCCTCTAATTCAGGGCATAAATAATTTTTAACTTCTAAACACCTTTTTAAGTGCAGCATGTTTGAAATGCTTGTTTAGATGTAATGTCATCTTTTCAATGTACCAAGTACTAAATTTTCAAGAGTTCCTCCAATTCTGAATTTTTTAACAGACAAAATAAAGGACATTGGATTAAGCTAAAGTTTGCACTTACTCCCTTTTGAGAACTTGTTCTGCCTGGACTACTATCTGCTTCATTAATCCCAGTGTGGAAAAGACAAGAGAACCTAGTTGTGTAGTTGGGTCTTTCCTCAACTACAGCAAGACAAAATACTCAGATCACCGGGTCACTAAGATGATCATTGTATGTGATGCACTCACTAGCACAATGTTCTTTAGAGCAATTTACCAAAAAAAATCAATCAAAAAAATCCCACATTATGAATTTTTCAGTTGTACTTATGCGTGGAGGAAACCTATTCTGACCTCTGCCAGATTTAGTGGTTTGCTTATGTGCTGAAACAAGGAATTTTAGCTCTTGTATAAAAGAAGTAGCTTTAACTGTCACATATTTCTTGGAGCTCTGAAAGCTGTCATTCATTGTGGACATCTGTGATTATACAAATAAAAGCACACTTTCATTTTTATACTATCTTTTCCTCACTTCTTCAGAGGAAATGCACTGTGATCTTTCCTGTTCTCTTCTTCATTTATTGGTTAGGTTTGTTGCAAAAATCTGGTGTTTAACTGACATGTTTTACTTCTCTGAAAACAAACAAAAAATTGTACGCTGATTCCAGCAGGTCTCTTGGTGTAGAGAGTGGAACTGGTACGGCAAACCATGCTACAATCCAGGGCATTGGTGATAGCCCTGATTCTGCTCCTTAGCACCACTCTCCCCGGTAAGTCTGAAAAGCTTTTCTGTCTGCCTGAGACAAGGCTCAGCTCTACGGGTTCTCACTTGCCTTAGAGAAGTCTAACCCATCCATAAAGTAGGACTGAAGCCAAATAACACAGTTCAAGACCATGAATATATAGTGCTTGGCACTGTGAAACAAGTCGGTAGGAGCCTGGCATGAAAATTGGCCGTACCTGGTGCAAATGGTCTGCCATGTAAGGCCTATGACCTAGATGCCCAAAAATGAGTGATGAGGTGCTGCTGGATGCTGCTAGAGCGAATTCTGGGGGAGGCTTTGAATCTCAGAATTTCAAGTCTCTTCCCACTGTGCCTGGGGGAAGATATCAGAGACACAAGTGACTGGAGAAGCTTCATGGTTTTTTGCCTCCTCTTTCTCAGAAGTGCACTCAAAGTCCATCTTTGAGAAAGACCGTCGTGACTGGTTGGTCATCCCCGATGCAATTGCAGCTTACATCTATGAAACTGTGAACAAGATGTCTCCTAAAGTCGGTCAGTTCTTGGTGGATGCTGCCCAGACTCCAGTAGTTGTTGTAACCAGGTATGGAAAGATCCTCTGCATGAACGCCATGGATGAAAAGGGAGAGGGAGGAGTGGGAGAAAGAACAGATTAATCAAGTTCTGTATGGGGACACCCAAAGGGAAATGAATCAGCAACCAAAGCCTGATGTAACTACAATGGGAGCAGAGTGCTGGAAGGTGGGGTGGAACAATATGGTTTCACGTGAAAGTGCAAGCTCTTCCCAGGGATGCACATTGAACACGACAATGCTCATGGGGATTGCTCTTTATACATGGGCAGTGAGGGAGGGGGCCACTGGCTGATGGGGGATCAGCCCCCCTGGAAGGGTGCTGCGGTGCTGTCTGTGAGGGGCCGAGTACTGAAGGTGCCAGGAAACACTGCCGTCACTCGATGCAAATCACAGAAATGGCTCTAGCTGTGAATACATATTCCTCAAAGAAGGGGAACGAGTTTCCTCCCAAAAGGAAAAGCGTGATGACCCTGGAGATACAGTTTCATGTAACTCATGGCAAACACATACTGCCTATTCTTGTCTTCTGAGGAAAGCCCCTCTAGGACTGTTGAGGAGCTTTGCAGTCAGTGACAGTCAGTGTGATAACTACAGCAGATAGAGATTACCCTCACGTATTTGTGTATCTATCTTACCACATACACTGTCGTCTCCTGCAGGAACTTCCTCATCAGAGAAACAACTAAACTCAGTATACTGGCTGAACAGCTGATGGAAAAAATAAAGAACCTGTGGTACACAAAAGTCCTAGGCTACTAGCCAGATGAAGACAAGTCAGTGTTTCCTAATGTGAGTTGGTAACACCCTGCAGTGTCCTCTTTTCCCCTGCCCCTACTACGGACCAAGATCAGTCAGTAAGACAGAATCGATGCTCCTCTTAATGCCACTAGAGGGAACCCAGCTTCAAAGACCAAAGGATGGAAGGCATCTGCTGAAGTCTCCCCCGAAAAAAAACCCGCAGCTGGGCATGGGGAAGGCAATGAGATTGTAGAGCTCTTCTGTAGCCAAATCCTGAAAATTAATTCCTGCTGAATGGCTTGGCCATTGCCCCTCTAATAAAAAAATGTTGGTTGTTACACTTCCTTAAGTTTCCTGTTTGTATTGACTGTTACAAAATCACAGCCACCTCGGCATCCCATTCTGCTGAGAATGTAGCTGTGATTCACAAGAAGTTGTTGCAGGCAATGCTAACCAACCCTGACCATTCAGGCACTTTTAACTAAGCTCAGGTTCTTCTCAGGTAGAGAGGGCACTACTTGAGCATCTTTCAGGGCAGCCACAACATGGCAACTGTAACCTCACACCAGGAAAGACGATGAAATTTAAGTCATATTGATTGTGCTCCTTGGTTAGGTAAGAAGCAAGCAGGTACACCTGTATCCAGTGTCTGAAGATTTCAGATCACTTGAGAAAACAAGTGCCAGTAGACTGAACTGTCCATCAGTCTGAGCAGGACTTTGAAAGTATGTTTCATCAGCCAACCAGTAAGGCTACTGAATAGCCTTTCCAAAGGACAAATGAGGGGAAAATTTCTCACTTTCTTCAAGATGGAGGGTGACCAGTTTATGAGAGGGGCACCTATGCCCAGGACTGTCTATGAAGACCTGGCAGGTCTTTGTCAGCCCTGTGTAACTGCCTCATCTCAGATGCCCACATTGGATAAAGAAATCCATCTACTTTATCATTAAGCAAGCAGAAACAAGTAGGCAATTTGTCTGAAATCACAATGGGAGACTGCAGCCAGAGGCTAAAACAAAACCCTGCTAGCCTGAGATCTAGGAGTCACGTGCACATGGGCAGAGCTACTGCTTAGGAAGCAGAGCATCGCTACAACTGGCACAAGGAGATTTGCCTAATAACTGCAAAGCAACGCTACTGTCTTTTAAGGTGCATCTCCATTTACTTTCCCCTCATTGGGGTATTGAACCTAAAACTTTGTTCTGCTTCAGCATTACCCTTAACTATTTGTCAGGGCTTGCGAGCACCAGTAATGGCCCTCACCTGGGAGCCTCATCCACACATCCTGCCTATGGACCCAGGAGCCACATCTAAGCTCAGGCTCTGGGCACCCAGACCTGTGGCTGCTCCCTGCTGTCTTGGCTTAGTGGTGGGTTTTCTTGCATGGATGCTGGACCTATATTGTAGGTAGCCTCATTCTATCCTTGGTTGTGCTTCCTGGATGAACCTTGGACCTGTGCTGTAGCCTTGCCTCCAGCTCTGCCTCCTGCCGTCCTGAGTGGGCTCGCTGGTATGGCTGAAGGACGCTGTCACAGTTACTACCTCACCTCTGCTTGGGTACAGTGGGACTGTGCCCTGGCTGGGGGCATCACTACCTGTGCTGTGGTCTCTGCCGGCTCCTGGCTTGTCCTCCCTCTTGGAACATCCCAGCTCTTGCTGCTCCCTGACACTTATTTCTACATTTTCAGGTAATCAACAATTGAGTAGGGGAAGCAGGAAAAGCAAAGAAGCCCAAGGAGGAATTGGGAGACGTCAGTGTTTGGCCCTTCCCGTAGAAGTACACAAGAGAGCAAAGGGAGAGATGGGGGGTAACAGGGAGAAGCAACAGAGATTGAAGGAAGTAAAAGAATCAGCAGCGATTGCTCTAAAAGCTGAATGTATTTCCTCAAGGCTATCCCTTCCCTCCTGCTGGGTTTGACTATGGAAATTAACTCAAATAGCTGACAAAAGGCTAATTAATAGATGAAGGCTATATTTCATCCGGTATCTCTGTGCCAACCTCCACTAGCACTGGTGGGAGAACTGCCCTGACCCCACGTACACAGTTCCAGGCCTTTATTTTAACCCGTTCTCCACATTTTAAAACAGTATTTGACCATCTCAAGAGAGCAGGCTTTGCCGTTGTTGAGCTTCAATACTCCTATTGCTTGGGCAGCGTTGGGGGTGGGGGAAGAATGCCCTAAGCTAACAGTAAGGCTCTTCTCCAACCTGAAGTGCTGGATACTGAAAATGTGTGTGCCTACTTTCTTTCTCAATGATCAGAAACACTTACTGCCAGCAGTACTTGATTCTCCAGAGCTTCCTATTGCCCAGTCTGAATTTCATCTCCCAAGATCTTTGCTTCTGAGAAGAGTTTGCTTCAGCACAAACCTGAACATGTTGTAGCTGTTGTCCTGTTGGAGCAATTAGGTAGGCTATTGATAATACAGGACAAATGAGTCCCCTATGTTTTGGGGTTGGTTATTTTGTTGTTTTGTTTCATTTTTGTAATTATCAGTTGGATCAGCTATCAATATAAAATTGTGCTTAACAATTTGCCTGGAATAAAAAATCTCATTTCGCATTTTCTATGTCTCAGCAGCTGCTTGGTACCATGCGCAATCAGAATGAAATCAGTGTCGTCATGCAGAGCAGCAAGTTCTTCCATCTCCAGTTGCTCCACCACTTCTGCAGAGCTCTTTTGCAGATTTCTTTATTGCTGCCTGTTTTGCTTAGACTGTCTGTGCTTCCCTGGTCACACATGAATGTGTACATGTATATGTATTATGTAAATGCACCGGTATTTAGAAGAAGGTTTAGAAAAGTGCAGTTTGGGCTGATAAGTGTTTACCACATGAAAAAGCCAGAAACTTCAGCTCTTTCTGCTACAGAGATGATTTCCTACCTGCTTGTTTTGCATGTGTCTGCTCAGTCTTTCTCTCTTTTTTCCCAAATATAACCCTTGTACGAGAAGCCCTGCAGCTTAAATGCCCTCTCACCCCAGGGAACAACTCAGCATTCCGAGTTTTCTCAGGATAGAGCTTTTTCTTTTGGCACTTCAAAAGTATTTCTTTCTGAAAGAGTGAAAGTCATGAGTCATATGAAAAAGCCTGAATGTGCCCTTAAGAGTTTGGTGTTTTGGAAATCATTGCTTCAGCCTTTTCAATCTATTTGTATGCACTGCCAAAAAGGGTAGGAAAAAGTCTAGAAAGTATAGGGGGCTCCTGTTGCATTTTGAGCCTGTTGGGTGACTTCATCAATGCAACCCAGCGGCATTTCTGGATTGATCACTGCACAGATGGAGCAGAGCAGTACCTGGTATGAATTCCATGCTAAAACTTAAGAGAGTTTTGATATTTTGTTAAATGCACTTAATTATAACCCTTTTGTTCTTCTGCAACGTAACCTCCAGAAAATCCAAGCCAGCCACAAGCTGATTAGCTGTTTGATATCTAACTGATTTTAGTATACGGGCAAAACTGAATCAGCCCATAGATCTCTGTATTTGTTTGTATCGAATCTCCTGATCAGGTAGTTATCTATGCATTTTATGCTTTAAAAGAAGTAAACAGAAAACATTCCAGATGGTTAATCTGCTGTACAATCTACAATGTAGGGCAACCTACGAAGAGCACAGTAGACAATCTCCCACTGCCACTTCTGACCCTGACGTTACCGGCATCACCCTTTGGTGAGTTCCTTAAAGGCAGAAACTAGCAGCTGAGACAGCATTCAGGCTGGGATCAGGTAGGAAAAAAAAGCATTTTATCCCAAAAGGGATCCTGGGGCAAATTCATAGGACAGGTAATGAGTAAAACAAGAAAAATATGTTTTACTCTCAGAGTTAAAATATTTCACATCTACTCCCACTTTTCAGTAGGAATAAACAGCTTAATCTGTAATTTCTTTGTAAAATAGGGATGGAAATCACTTCCCAACTGATGTCTGTGCAAGTTCACTGAGTGCTTCAAGATTCTTGGAGAGGCTTCATAAATGAAGCATTCATTTCAGTGAAATTCATGTCACAGAAACTTTCTTTGTGAGTAATCATCACTCACTTAGCAGCTTTGGGAAAGCTTGTGGTGTAACTGGTTCAACTGAGTCCATTGAAATGAAATCTTAAGAAATGTCAGTTTTCTGTTGTTTCCGAGATGGATGAATAACATCTAATGTGTTCCTGATTTCTGCAAAAACACCCTTTCTCGAAAAGTATTTATTATGGTGAATGCTTTACACCATTTTCAGTGGCTCAGAGCGTTGATGGCACAGAACTGTTTCGCTTTTACACTTCTTAGTTCCCCTCACCTCTTACTTTAACACTTGGAAAAATCACGAATTAATGCTAACAAACGCACGCCTCGGGCTCTGCGCTGCTGTGAGCAGTGGCGGCTGTCCTTGTCAACAAACAGCCCAAGTCCTTCAGTAGCAGAAACCCCAACGCGAGGTCTTTCCTCCTTCCAAGGAGAGATGACGAGGACTGGAAAAAGTCATGTAAAATACTTGAAATTTATGGCTGGTAGTCACACTTGAAGAGCGATGTGGTGATTTCCCCTACACGCACACACACCACGCACACACATTGCCATCTAAAGGTATTGTGTTTTTTGTCCTCTGGTGATGGCAGCACACGGCTGTGCGGGCAGGGACAGAGAGGCGCGGCTGCCGCCGTGAGGGAGCGGACAAAGACGGCGGACGTCCGGCGAGGCTCAGAGCTGACACAGCCCTCTTTCAGATGGTTCTGCGCTTTCCCGACTTTTGGCAGAGAAGCTTTTTCAAATTTTAAAAGTAAACACCAAAATCACAAACGGGTGTGTGTGTGTGTGTGATGTCAATAACGAAAACTGGCACCCAGAAAAAGCAGGTGGCTCCAGGTGAGGCCCCGCGGCAGCCAAAGGAGGAAGGTGGCGGCCAGCTCCGCGGGAGGCGGCTGCCGCTCTCCAGCATTGCGGAGGCAGGGGGGTACGGGCCGCCGCCCGCGGAGGTGCCCGGCGGGAGCAGGAGAAGCGCCTCAGGCGGGGCCGCGGGGAGGCCTCGGGGCGAGGGGACTAAACGTGGCGGGCCGGAGGGCAGCGGCGTCCCGGCGAGGCGCGGGCGGGTGACAGAAAGCCTTGCGTGCCAGGCAGCCCGGCGGCGGGCGGCAGAGATCAGTCAGCGTCTGTCTCCGTTTCGCTCACAGCCCGCGGTCTCCAGCCGCCGCGGCGAGCACTGACTCAGAGCGGCATCGCCGCCGCGACCCGCTTCGCACGCGATGCCGCCGGCCTCCCCCCCCCCCACGCACACACCCCCCCGCCTCGCTCCTGGCCCCGCTCCCGGCCGCGCCGCCGCCGCCGCCGCGCCCGCTGCACTCCCGTCCCGCTCGGGGCTGGAGCGGCGGCACGGGCGGGAGCGGCCCGGGCGCGCAGGTAGGCTCGGGCAGCGGGAGCGCCGGGGCGCGGGGAGAGGCGTCCTGCTGCCACGGCGCCTCCTCCCCCGCGCAGACACACGCATTTACTTCAGTATTTGGGGAGGGGGGAGCTGTTAGTTTTTTGGGAAGCTGAGGTACCCCAAGCCCCCCGCCGCCAGGCCCGCACCGGGGAGCTCGGGCAGCCGCCGTGCGGCTGGGCCGGCCCCGACGTCCTGCTGCAGGCCCCGGGCAGCGGGCCGGGGAGTCTCCCGGCAGCCGGGTGCTACAAGGCCCGCCAGGGAAGGCCAAGGGGGTCCTCAGCCCCCAGTTGGGGCTGCTCGAGGGGGAGGGAGTCGGGCAGAGGTGCCTGGGGGAAGGAAGGAGCAATTTTATAGCAATAAAACCACTTTTTGATGTGGCTGGGACAAGTAAATCGCTCCCTCACGGCCGGCAAGGGCCCAGCCATGGAGCCCGTGGAAGGGGAAGGGCGTTTTGGCATGGGCTGAGTTGGGGTTGAGAGGCTGCAGCTGGGACGGTGTTGGGTGGGGAGGGTTTGAATGTTGTTTCCGTAATATGTAGAAAGACGGTTTTTCACATACGTTTGCCCGCTTACCTGCATGCTTACCAGTGAGGTGGGAGTTCCTGTCGCTTGGGTGTATAACGACTGTGCTGTGCTTTTCAGACCCTAATTTTTTGGGGGGGGGAGTTGAGGGTGTGCCAAACCAAGTGATCCCATATTACAGAATTTCTCTTTACGCTTACATTTGGGGGTGATATGGGACTACGTCACTTCTCAAAAAGTGCTTTAAGAAACAGTTCTGGTTTTGCTATTCAAAAACCTAGAAAACTGCAGCACAAGTGCAAGCTAACTGTCTTGACAGTAGCTGTGACAAAACTGCTTTATTAAAGTTTCCCAGTGCCATAAAAGCAGCGGCATTCGAATGTGCACCACAGCATCAGGTACCGTCCATGTCTCGCACTAACCTCCTCACTGCTGCACCGGGAGTGTATCTGGAAAGGGTTTATAAGAGAAGTTGCTATCAGCCCCGAGTTGCACTGATTGCTGAAGATCTTAACAGCAGAAAAATATTTGCAAGTACAGCTGTGATATATGTCAGTGAAGAGCGCAGATCTTTTATTTTCACAGCTTCCTATCTCCAGGTTTACAGTAGCGTCCTTGTTAAATGGGTTCAGATATTGGGTCTGAGGCTGCTTTATTCGGAGTACACTTAGGAGGCGAAAGCTGCAGGTGCAAGAGAAAATGTGTAACTCAGTGTTTGAAAACAAGTGGATTAAGTTCACTGCTTAGAACAACCACTTCAAGATCATCATTTTTTTCCTAATTGTAACATTTTCTCTTCTCTCCAAAGGCTCCGTTGTCTCTTGCCTTTCTCTGGGGTGATGATGTTGAAAGTCCTGCCAGTGGAGGATCACTCCCTTTGGAGTGGGATATGGACCCTCCCAGGTAACCTGCCCCACAGAGACGTCTTCAAAATGGCGTGCTCAGGTCGGCTTTGCCACTTGGAGAGTGCAGAACAGCCAGCGCGGCTGTGTGTTCTGCAGGACTAATCTGTTTTCAGTTATAGTCAGTAAAATGCAAAGTTATTTTTAAAAAAAGAAAAAAACCCACACAAATCAAACCTTGTTAATAGTTACAGGCTGTTGTATCCTTAGTTTAATGCTGTCTTTTGTCAGTTAAACTGCCGCTGTAGCTGTTAGCTATTCAGCATTTTAGGTTTCCCGTGCTTCTGAGCTGCTTTGCTTGGCATGAAAGTGGGAAGTCTCGTATTTCTCCTTTTTGGGTGTCAAAAATTGTTGGAGTTACATACCTATACAGTTATTTCAGCAATTTAAGTAACTCATTAAGTCTTTTTTGGCAGGTAAAAGCTTGCGGTGATTTTTAGATTTAAAAGGAGCTTTTAGTATTCTAATAATAAGGTTGACTTGATAGAAGTCATATTTTGTAAAAATAACTCTGGTAGACATTGCTGGAGGGAGAGAATGCTAATTTTATTTGGAGTTATCCATTTTCCCAAATAGTACTTTGATACCTCAGAAGAATAAAGATCTACTATATCAAATCAGTACACACATACATGACATGTAATACTTTATTGATAAGCAATGCTTCATCCAAAATAGTCATTCATCTGATTAACTTCTCTATTTGTAAAAACGTCCTTTGTCCATATAAACTCTGTCCTCCTTGTGAGGACTTCTTATTAGCGGTTAGGTTTAAAAATTTTCGACTTCAATCGTAAGCACCTTTTGCTCCGTCATGTATTATTGTGGAGGGTGCACTGGGTGGCTGAATGAGGAAGAAAAAGAAATATTTCTGTATTGAATTGACTCAATGTAGGTCAGTAATTTTTGCCAGCTCATGTGCAGTGTTAGAAATACACTGCAGGCAATTGTCATCTGTCAACCTGGAGAAAAATGCTTGTGGCGAAAGACAAAAGACAAGAATACTGGGCACTGTTACAAGTCTTTCGGGCAACTCATTGGCAGCCAGCCACCACAGAGGGCTGGCAGGTAATGCAGACATTGCTAACTCATGTTATGTCATAACACATAAAATACAGAGCATGAATGCAGAAAGTTCTTCAGTACTCCACAAGCACTTGCTCCCACAGGGTACCAGGGTTTATGATTGTCTCCTCTGACTGAGTAAACCACAGGCCTGACTTAAATAACTGAGTAAATCAAAAACCTGTTTTTGAAGCATCTAAACTGGTATGTGGGAGCATGTCCGTTCCCTGAGTGAACTGATAATTTGGTGATGCTAATAGGTGGTTATATCCTCAAAGCCTATCAGCTTTCTTTTTAAATGAAGGTTTGTTTCCCCTCCTGTTTGCAAAGAGCATGTGGTTAAAGGGTAAACCTACGAGTTCAAAAGCAATTAAAAGGATCCTCTGAATATATTTGCATGGCATCTCATGATTTTCAGTGAATTTTGTGAATTCTGAGGATAAATGATCGCCTACCCTTGCATTTTTTGACAGATATATGTCAAGGATAATCTATGTGTCTTTACTCTTAGTGAACTAGATGATTGCCTGAGGTCTCCTCCAGCTGGGCTGCACTGGTAATGCCACTTGTGTTAAAGCATGAGTCAGAATATAAGTTTGCTTTCTTAAAATAAAAAAGGAAGAAGGTTGCATGTCACCATTTGTCCTTTCTGTGAACATGAGACACACTGTGTCAAAAACCAGTAGTAGTCTACACTTGTTAGCAGACACCTCAGCCTTTGTGTTTTTACACTACTATTTATCACCTTCACTCTATGTGTGTTTCACACGCTAATCGAATCATGCCCATTGTGTGGCAGGAGCCCTTGGTTTGTTTTTCTGTCTGATAAAAATGTGGACACTTCCATGCAAAGGCTGAATTCAGCATAAGATGAACTGACAATTTTATTTTGTTGTTGTTTTAGTTTAAGACTGAAAATGTATAGTTTGGTCCTTGTTCACTATGTGCAGCGTTTCGGAAATCCTGTTTTTATTGTAATCGTCCTTTTTCACTTCCTCTGGACCCCTTCACAAGACTTGATTTGGGGCACCTGCTTTCCTATCTGGTGTTAAGGCAAATACAGATTTTTTTATTTTTTTTTTTTAATTCTTTTTTTTGAGCCACTTAGCCTCACTCTCCACCTCTGACTTTCAAGTATGGCTGAAGTGGGCATTGTCTGCGTGTGTGGCCTACGGCGACATCCAGGAGTAGAGCAGTACATTAGCTGTAGCCCTGCTGCCTGTTTTGCCTGTGCCAGAGGTCTGGAGAGCCAGGCTGGTGGCTGACTGCTGCAGGAGGCCTGGATGTGCAGGGATGGACGTGCTGCTGGGGAAGGACGGCCTTCTGGTGAGCAGAGTGGGAAGCTTGCCTTCCTGGGGCTCGCTGCCTCCAGCACCCCCCCAGCTGGGTCCCTTTCCATGGCAGAAACCTTGTCCCATCCTGAACCCCACGCTTGAGGGTGGTAGGCTTGGTTTTGCCTCATCTTTAGGGACGTTGCCCAGTGATGCTTTGTGTCCAGCTGCTGGGCGCTGAAGGCAGGCGCTAGCTTTGCCTGTTACAGAACGGAGAGGCGACTCGGCCTTCAAACCCACAAACCACTGGTGTTCCGCTGTGTAACGCACTGGCCTACAGTGCAGCCAGAGCTATGGTAGCCACATGGGTTAGGACAGCTGAGCTACTTTCATTTGACTAGTTCATAGCTTTGGTATAGATGAAGAAATGCCAGCATGCACTTCGGTGTCAGCTTGCAACCCAGATGTACAGTCCCAGTCCCCTGAGGCTTATTCATCCATATTGATATTCCTATCACTGCATCTTTGCTGCCCTTGCCTGTGATCGCTGCATTTGAGTGAGCAGGTTCACAGGTTCTGGTGTTGCAGTTGCCAGTTCAAGCTGTGGTACAAATGAAGTCTAAACCAGGCACAAACTGCAGAAGGACCTACAGGGAAGTCCTTGCCCAGGGGAAGTCCCTGTGTCTGGCATTGCTCCCTGACAGTGCTGGCTCACCTTGCAACCATGAGAAGAGCATGCAAGCCTTAGCAGAGAACACAGGTGCCTAAATCAGCATGATCTTGCCCTACACTTTATCCAAGTTGTTTAAAGGCCATTTAAGGAAGGTGCAGCTAATAGTATCAGGAAACCTAGTCCAGCAGCACAGCTGGGAGCATCTATACAGATGGCTCCTTTCTATATGGATGAGTGAGGCCATATAATTATCAGTTTCATGGGTCTTCAGACCTTTTGGAGATGAATCATTAGCATGAACTCTGAAATAGGGCACACTAATCCAGCTGGGTTCACTACTGGGTCGGTAGTCTGTGGGTTAGGCTGTCGGTCTTGTCATTCAGCCAAACCCCAACTCTCTTGAAGTTAATAGTATAAAACTCCAGTTGATTTCAACGAAAACAGCAGTTTTCCCACTGACTTTAATGGGTATTTATTTGGGTGACAGTGGAGGTAAGGACCTATAAGCATCATTACTCTAGTTGCACAAGTTCTTAAAAATTAGAGTAGTTGGAGGGTTACATCTCCTTCCATGAATCAGCAGGGATTTCAGAAATTTTTAATAGCCTCAGGATGGTTGTAGTCTCTAAAGTGGCTATGCAAATGTGAGCATGCCACAGCACCATCGATTCATGCTGCCAAAACGTTAGCTCTAGAAGCTATTGGATTACAAGGGTTGTTCAAGGTTTCTTCTCTCCCTTTCTCTAGCTAGATATAGTCCTTTTTCTGTGCAGCAGCTCTGCTCTGAAATGTTCTCTCTTCTCAAGTGCTAGCTTAGCTTCTCATGGGTACCTTGTTCTAGCACATTTCATATTCACCATATACTCCTTGTTGTATTCTTGCCAAAAAAAAAAAAAAAAAAAAAAAAGGGGGGTGCTCTCCAGGTCTCTCCTCACCTTTATTCTCTTGATTTTTCCTGAGCCTTTCTCTCTCTCCTGGCGAGCTACTCACAAGGGTTTTTCAGTTACTTGAGTGTTCCTAAGTGGTCTGAAGTACCATGTTCTTTGACTAGAAATCACAATATCTGGCACCTTATCTACAGCTGAGCTGCTGTGAGATCTTGGGCATGCCATTGCACTTTTCAGTGCATTTGTCTGCCCTCTCTTTGCTTGTTAGCACCCCTCCATCCATAATGTCCTGGTTGGTTATGAGGAAAGTGGAAGTTTATATAAATATATGCGTTTCTTGAAAGCTATCAAGCTTCTACTCTTACCTGCAACATTTCCGTAGGTGGCGTGATTGTACCCGTGGCGGGTAACTCCCACAGGTTCAAAGCTATGCAAAACCGAATATGCATCTCTCTCTGTCTTTTTTTTTTTTTTTATCTTTTTGTAAGGGTTTGAATGTTTTGCTGTGTGTGAGGCGTGGGTAGATGTTTCTGTGGTTCCCAGAGGAGGGAGGGTGAGGAGTGGGTGACGGGGGAAATGGGTGGTGTGGTCATGCAGGTGTTTAGGCAGTGCATAGAGGGAAGTCAAGTGAGTGGTCAAGTCAGGTGCATGGTACTATACAGCGTGAATATTTGCTGTGTATTTGTTTATACATGGTGTTCCTCAGTGGAAAAACTGCTCTTTCCATTTTAAGTCTGACTTTGTGGTCGTTTTGCGTACCAGTTTTAAAGCTAGACTGAAAATTTAGATTGATTTAAAAACCACTGACCAAGTTTCATTCTCTGAGCAGACTGCCACACAGTTTCTCAGTCTGGTTTTCTTTGCCTCAAATTGAGGGTAAAAGAAGGGGCATCCTTTGGGGAACACCTGTTCTTTTATATTCATATTAACTAGTTTTATCAGTTTAGAAAGAAAGAGGGCATCAGATTCTGGGATCTCTGTTGCACAGTAAAAAACAGAGGTGTTTTTTTTTCCAGAATTGACTAGTGACTTTTGGATGCATCCAGTTATTTCCTGATATAATCTAATTCATTTAATTTTGAAGGACCTGCTGTTTAGAAAGTGAGTACTCAGCCCTTTCTGGAAATCAGTGCTTTGCAAAGGATCTGAAGCTAGGCATTTACAAATGAAAGCCTCTGAACTTAGTAATCACTTTGTGGGAAGCATTTTCTTTGAACACAGATTCTTACCTTACCTCCACTGTGCCCTACCCTAGTCCCTAGAGCAGCAAAATGCAGTCCAAATTTCAAGAGAAACATTGGTCTTGTCTTTTCTGAGATCTGTTGTTGAGGTGCCTCTTGTAAAATCCCATGTGCTCTAGAAAATGTGAAAAGTAAACAGTAGAGGAAGTATGTTCACTAACTAGACTTAGTGGGAGCTTCTGACTAAGAATATGCTCTCTTACTAATAAGGAAACTGTTTTGAAGTTTGAAAATACGTATTTTGGTCACAATGCATTATTTAGATTATTGATACTGATTATGTTGCGTGCTCTCAAACCATAACACATGGCCTCTATTTCCAAAGCTGCTGCAATCTGTTACGAAAACATAGGAGAGGTGAATTGGGAAAATAAAACCTACAGTTCAATTCATACTTAAAAATAAGTATCAACCCAAGCAGCCTGACCTCTGGCAGGGCTTTTTTACCGAGTCACATGTGGAAGGCTACCTTTCTTCTTGAAGGCTGTTGGTTTCCAATCCACTTGCTTTCTCATCTCCCATATTTTGCATTCTTTTACTTTATTATGAACTCCAGTCTTAGCTGCCTGGGTATCTGGGGCCAAACTCCCTCTGGCTGTTACTGAGAGTGGAGTACTCCAAAACCTCCTATCACTTGCAGCAAGACTCCAGCAGGATACTGAACACCCGCACCTGCAAACTGAGCAGGTGCTTGGGTTGTTATTGAAACCTAGAGTGCACTAATTGCAGGCTTTGTGGTAGAGTATTAAAATGTTATATGAGATAATATGGGCTTTTTCTGGTTTTCTAGGGCTACCCAGCCACCTCTGTGTGTGACATTCAGTAGCATCATAATTACTTCTGAGTCCACTTAATGCATCATTAGTGCATGTTTCCATCAGTTATGAATTTAGGTAGCTCTTTCTTTGTTCCTGTTCATGAACTGATCTCCCTTTCTCTGATGACATGCAGAACGCTGACGTATTTGGTAAATAGCCTGAGTGGATGGATTTCCCATTGCAGGATTGTCTTTAGGCCATTTGTGGTCACTGCTTCCTGTTCTTCACTTGCCATGAAATGTGCTCCTTAACTGGGTGAAGCCTTTTAAAAAAGATAAGAACTGGAACTGTTTTTCAGTTAGAAATGTTGGGACATGTAATGATTTGTGCTCACAGCTTGCAGATCTACTCACAAGTCCCTGATAACCTCATGAATATAAGTGATCATACAGGGATAACAAATTAGTATTCCAGTAGTGTGTAACTGCTAAAAGTGCATGTAGGTGTCCCCACCCATGAGCTGACATCTCTTTGTACTGTATGCCTTACAAGCACCTGAAAAAACCCCTTCTTTTGTCAACGACCTTACTGTTCCTGTGCAGCAGTCAACAAATGTATCGTTGCAATATCTTTGCAAAGTCAGGAAGTGTTCTTACTGTAATTCAGCCTGTTTGAAACCTGAGGCACAGACATGCTGTGAGGGGCTTTTCATCCCACCAGGCTGACAGAGCCAGGACAGGAAGCTGCAGATGAAATCCTGATGCACCTTAGTCAGTGGAAGTTTTCCTCGTAGCTTCTAGGAGCCAGCCTTTACTGCAGTACTTGTGGAGGGTCAGTCCAGTGCAGTGACTACACCACTTGTCTTACTTGTTTGAGGGCAGTAAGTTGGCCCTGCTCATTTTGGGTCTGAAGCTATTTCCTGTGTGACTTTCTCCTCAGTGCTCTGCAACTCAAAGTACCATTTAGCAGTTGTCAGTGTTAGCACATCTGGTGAAGAAATGAAGGTTGCAAAAATTCTTTGCCCATTGTCGTGGTTTAACCCCAGCAAGCAACTAAGCACCATGCAGCCGCTTCCCCCTCCCCACTCCCAGCAGGGTGGGGAGGAGGGAAAAAAGAAAAAAGGTAAAGCTCATGGGTTGAGATAAGAACAGTTTAATAATAAAGTAAAATAAAATACTCTACTAACTAATAATTATATAATAATAATAATAATTGTAATGAAAAGGAATATAACAAAAAAAAGAAATAACACCCAAGAAAAGACAAGTGATGCACAATGCAATTGCTCACCACCCGCTGACCGATGCCCGAGCAGCGATCCGCCCCTCCCGGCCAGCTACCCCCTGTTTATATACTGGGCATGACATTCTATGGTATGGAATACCCCTTTGGCTAGTTCAGGTCAGCTGTCCTGGCCATGCTCCCTCCCAGCTTCTTGTACACCTGCTTGCTGGCAGAGCATGGGAAACTGAAAAATCCTTGGCTTAAGATAAGCGCTACTTAGCAACAACTAAAACATCGGAGTGTTATCAACATTATTCTCACAGTAAATCCAAAACACAGCACTGTACCAGCTACTAAGAAGAAAATCAACTCTATCCCAGCTGAAACCAGGACACCCATTTAAGGAAGCATCAGATCTCAGTACAATTTTTCTTTGTGTTGAGATGAAATACTTTATTTCTGAAAAATGCTGATTCATTGAAGCCAAAATGGAGACCAAGAGATGCATCTAACCAGGTCCTGATTTATATCAAGAAGCAGAGGCACTTCAACTTTGCTTGTGCACATCTCAGGAAAGTGCACCAACCTCTAGATTGTTGGGGGTGGTGCTGGTGGTATAGTTGTTTTCATGAAAAACCTCAAAAGGTCTTGATTTCGTTCAAAGGCAGTACAAAAGCATCTCTGAAATCATGAAAAGGTTTGTGGGATGGGCAGATGAATGTTCCCATCCAGATCTGCTGACAGATTTTCTAGTAATGTTTTGCTACCTTTTCATGACAATGAAAGGAGAAGTTAGATTACAAAAAACCAAACCATATTTCTTAGCTGCAATCATATTGGATTTATTTTAAAATAATAAAAGTGGGGGAAAAAAACAGTCCAAATTACTCACCAAGATCTTTGGCAGGTGTCATACCAGAATTGCACCATTTCCCTTTCACATAGCAAACCACTTTACAGTCATTAAGTTCTTTTAACATGGATTAAATAGACATCCTGTTGCATCACTCAAGTCTACCAGGTTAAATACTTAAAATCACAATAATTTTGGTATCATCCTAAGCTGTATTAGTGCTAACAAATGAATAATGAATATTAACATGGAATAGTTAAAATTCCACAAGTAAGTTTGTTCAAGCATAGGTTGCCTTTTCTTTGAGAAATAATTGAAAATAATGTTTACACTGTCGTGAAAATGTCAAATAGATCTGCAGTTTGCACGAGTAAAATAAGCACCTTCATAGGGTATGGTCTTTTGGATGAAAGCCTAAAAGAATCCAGAGAGTTTTGCTTTGTTGAATTAGTTGCCTCTTTTGTATTTTTCTCCGCTCATGTGGAGCATTTGCTGTGGCATTTATATGTGATTCTCTTCAAGTCTGGAAATATTTAGCAAGCTTATTTGTTTTTTTCCAGATGCCAGTACTAAAGCTTTAGGCAATGGAAGGAGATCTTGGTAGATTTCCTTAGTCATTGTTCCAATTTGATCTGGTATTTTGAAGTATTTAAAAAAAAAAAAATGGCAGCCCTAACTTAAAATTATTTAAAGTCTTGTAGATTGATTATATTCCAAAGATACTGTTCTGCTTTGGATGGGGATTGAGGAAATAATGAATGAGTCTGACTTACTAAGATGTGAATTTTTTCTGGAATAAAAATCATAGGTTAGTTGAAATGCAAGTCTTTCTTAGGCTTCTTTGGTAATGAAAAAAATAAGTCTCTTGTTATGTAAAGGTAGAGGGAGGATAAGAGATGGAGAAGAGAATATTGAGACAGTAGTTTTTGAGGGTAACTGCAAATAAGATTAAAATTTGAAGTGACACTGTTCTGATTTTCAAACACTGGAAGGTCTGAAAACACAGTTGATGCTGTTCATGCATTTGTAAGCCTGAAAAAGGAGTTTGGCCGTTAGGTGTGGGGAGAAAAGTGTCACGTGGAGGAAGAAAAAATCTTTTAGAAGAGGTAGTGGGGGAGAAAAAAAATGCATGCAGCGAAGGGAAAGGAGAGCAAAAAGCTAGTGTGTGTCTCTGATGCCCCCCTTGTAGCCCAGGCACATATCCCAGTATCTTACTGTGTGCCAGAGAGCACACAGTGTCACCACACTTTTGCCTCCGCTGACCCTGTAGTGCCAGCTCTCCACCTGCTCCAGTGAGGGCTTGCTCTGTGAGTACAATAGGGAACTGGCTGGGGAGTTGGGCAAGACGTCCATGCCTTCGTTTCTAGGTTTGCGCTGCCCTTGGGTGAGGTATGTTTTCATTTCTCTGCCTACATTAAACAGCATGACTGCAAGGTTCAATAAAAAATGCAAATACCAGGATTTATTTGTAACACCCAAAATAGTCATCCCCATTTACAGATGTTTGGAAAATACAGAGGTGTGAAAAGAAAAGCTATAGTGAATGTACTTGTGCTGCAGTTACATCAGAGGGATACCTCTTCCATTGTTCAGTTTACAATTTTTTTTGCCCTGCTGTCCAGACAGTAGTCAGGTCTTCAGGCTTTGCCCATTTCTCTCTGTTTTTCATGAATTATGTTAGCTGATATAGCTGTCTTCTGTTTGAAGCCTTTTAGCAGGTCTGCATGGGTGTAACCGTTCACCCCAGAACTCACTGTGTCCTCTTCTTAAGTAGGAGGCAGTGACTCTTTTTAGTTAGACTACTCCCTAATTAGAATAAAAGTAACTTTCCATAGATTTGTAAAATGCCTCATTGTTATTCTAGGAGTAATCTCTTGCATCTGATTGCCTAGAAGACAATTCTTAGCTTCAACGAAATGTAAAAGTCTCTTCTATGGTGATCAAAGCGATCCAGGGACTATTGCCGCAAGTCTTTTTGTTTATGAGAGACTTGTTTCCGGGTCCCTCTGGTCAGTGAGAGTATGGATTCGTGTGCCAGCTTATTCCTTCCCTGGCAAAGATGGCAGAAGGGAACACAGAACCAAACTTTTAAAACTTAACTTGGAACACTGCTGGCCAGTAAAATGATAACGAGGTTTGCTGTACAATAGACTGTATGCAAGTTGTTACCAGCTTATTTTACTTCTTAAAAAGTAGACTGAAAGATGTATATTTGCTGACTCTTTCTTTTGTTGGCAGAGTTGAATTTGCTTTATCTTACAGGGCTGTAAGTACCATTAAAATCTTTTACTTATTTGTTTCCATGTACTTTATCACTTAGTGATGACTTCTGCCTCTAGTAAACACCTTTGTGGGTTTCATGAAAGCTAGTTCCAAAGCTTCAAAGGCTAAGTGCAAAGAGAAGAGAGATAAAAATCTTTAAAAATCAGGAAGTATAAAAGGAAAGTTTCTAACAGTCTTTTGACTTAGTCTCATTATACATCCTGGATGCTTTATGATACTGATTTATTAATTTATGACAAGCAGTGTTACATTAAGCTAAACATTTAACAAGAGAGACAACAGAATATAAGATACTGCAGCACAGCCAAGGTATCCTAGTGCTGTTGGAAGTTTAATACTTTAACTGTGCACTTTAAAACATTGTACCCTGGTTTCTTTGTTTTAAGCAAACATTTCTATCAATCATTGGCATTTAGAAGTATATGAAAGATTTAATAAAATAAACGTAGTCAACTTTATAAAAGTCCAGTACCAGTTTTCTGATGAGCTGCTTAACTCCCTGCTCCATGTTTGTTCAGCTTGTAAATCTAGGAGGTACTACAGCTGTTAAAAATATGGAGCTTTCTCTGTTTCCTCACCCCATTTGCTGTCAGACTTGATACCAGTTGGGCAAGTGATATCTTCCCCACAGCATATTAAATGGAAGACCTCTGCATTTCCCAAAGATTGCTGGATAGGAATGAGCCAACTTTATAGAGCTGTTTTATTTATAGAGTTCAACTCTGTAAATGAACTAAAACATTGGTCCTTTTGAATTCCTTTTCTGTGAGCTTCCCTGCACTCAGGTTTTCTCAGCATTCTCTGTGATTCTCTGTGCTTCTCAGGGAGAATCACTCAAATGTTTGTGAAACTCTGGCTAATTTTCCTTTTCAGGCACATTTGCATTTGACTGACTCCAGTGGGAGAAACTAGCCCTAGTGCATATGTCTTTACATAAACGGGTTGCAGCTCAACAAAGCAGACCTGGACTTTAAGTGGCACACAATGTCGTACCATAATACAACCACCCAAGCAGTCAGAAATTGTGTCAAATCCTCAAAAAAGTCTTAAAAAGCACGAGTGTTTTTTTGTTGTTTTTTTTTCCTTTAAGAAGAAGGTTAAATGCAGGATTTCTTTTGCTTATCTTCTGGTTTCTCTGCCTTCAAGGTATCTTTTTTCTGAAATCACAGGGGCTAGAAACTTACTTTAATTATTGTGATTAAAACTAAGATTTAATGCCATAATAAGAAGCTGAGACTTGAAGAAAAATACACAAGACTCAAGTTACAAGTACTGGTAACACACAAATTCATTAAAACATTGGATTTCTAAATTCAGAAAACCTCCAAAAAACCAGAATTGATCAGGTTGGTTTGAGGACATTGCAACATGTTTGTGGGTAAGCTAGGAACCAAAGAGAAGAAACACTTCTGTTGTGTTGTTTTTCTTGCTCTGCGCGGAATAAAAACCTATGTACATTTAAGTTCAAAGTGTGCCTCAGAGCGGCTTTGACTGAATCACGTGATTCTTTTCTGTAGTTCGTAGCACTTGTACTGGAGTTCCAGTGTAAGCATTTGTGGATATTTCTCGTTACAATGGTTTCAGATTTACACCGTGCAGTGACACAGCGATCACTGTGAACCATAATTCTGTGGTTAAGGTTTCCTATTCCATTTATCTACATTTAAAGGGAAGCAGCGTTCCTCCCACCTGAAGTGCCGGCTGCATTATACTTGCATCTCTGTCTCTGTCACTCGTTTCTTTTTTCAGCTTCTCTCGCTTTATTCTTTTCCTGCCATCTTTGGAGAGAGAAGTTCCTTCCTCCGCAGTCCTCGGTCCCAGTCAGAGGGACACAGAGCGCTTCCTCTTCCTAGTGGCATACTCCCCCGCAACAAAATTGGATAAGGAGTGGCTCAGGCGAGTGTCCAGAGTATCAGAGTTGCTGCTGCTGCTGCTGATTTTCACCCATGGGCACAGGCACCGGAGCATGGCTCTGCGGATGTAGTTGTCAAAGCAATAGTAAATGAAAGGGTTGGCACAGCTGTTGGCAAAAGCAAAAGGGCTGCTCACCTTCATGCCCAGCTGGGCAACCATGTCGGGAAAGCAGTCAGGCTGCTTCAGGAGTCCCAAAAGGATGGCCGTAAGCTTGAAAAGATTGAAGGGAACCCAGGAGATAACAAAAGCCGCCACTACAATGAAGACGATCTTGATGGATTTTCTCAGTTTCTTATCATGTTTCCCAGCTCTCTGATAATGCACACAGAGTCTCCTGGTGATGGAGCAGTAAAAGGTTAAGATACTCAATAGTGGGAAGAAGAAGGCCAGGATTAAAAGCATCAGTGACATGATCTGTTTCGCTTCTGTCACGGCTTTGTCTGTGCAGTAAGTCTTTCCATACTGCTTCTTCAGTTCTCTGGACAAAAGGGTTGGCATCCCTAAGCAGCAGGATAATAACCAGACACAGATGCAGAGTCCACTGGTGTAGGATCTTGTTCTGACCCGTCTAGCGATAGAGGGATGCATGATAGCAAGGTACCGGTCAGCACTCATACAAGTGAGGAGGAGGATGCTGCAGTACATGTTGACTGAGATGACATAGGAACTAGCTTTACAGAGGAAAGATCCTACCCTCCAGCTCCCGTCTGACGCCTCCTTGTCCACCCAGAATGGCAGCGTGATGAGGAAGATGAAGTCAGATGCAGCGAGGTTGATGATAAAGACGTCGATCAGCCTCTGGACCCGTCGCTTGAAGACCAAGGCTACTATCAGGATGGAGTTGCCGACGATGCCCACCAGGAATACAGCAGTGTACAGGATAGGGAGGAAAGTAGACATATGTTGCAGATGCTGATACTGGCAGTTGTCATCATAGTAGTAGTCATAGTTGAAAGTGACTGTAGTCACGGGCGAAAGCTGGGTGAGTTCCATTTCTGGCCAAGCTGTCCTCATCCCCGCTCTGAGGAAGGCTCTGAGCTCCCCCTACCCTTCCCCTCAAGGTCGTCTTTCAAAACACGTTAGCGAGTGAGGGGGGAGGAGTGGAGGGAGGGAGGAGAAGAAAAGTGGTTTTGGGGGGGTAATTTGTATACTTTTAGCCAATCACATAGGCAACGGACAAGTGACGAGAGTCTCTGATTAGTCAAAACCCTGTCTTCAGAATAAACACTTGCTTCTTTTTTTAAATCAGGTTTAGTTTTACTGATTTTATCTTCATTTTGCATTTGCCTGTATAAGCGAACCAAGTTTGGGTTTTGCTTTTATTTTGGGGGAGGGAAGGTAGTTTTCAAGATTCTGAACTTTTTATTTTTTAGGACAGGATATTGCTAGTTTGCAGAGGTTTGAGATTATACCAGCTCAGAAGAAGTCAGAGAACAGTGAATTCAGATGCCACATTCTTTATCGTTACTCGAAATGTTTTGTATAAATTGCTTTTTGGTGCAAGTTCAACTTTTCTGAGGCTTGGAGGTTTTTACTTTCTTTGTCCAATTATGATTGTTGTTTTCTGTTGAGAGTAATTCTCTCATATGAAAATATTTAGGGAAAAACAATTAAAACTACCATCTCCATTCTGCCCTGTAGTTAGTTGTTCTGTATCAGTCCCAGGCTCTCCACTGCTCTGCCAGTGCCCCCCTCCTGGTCTACAGGCCCTCCAGTTCCCCTCGCCCTGGGCTCCCCACACCCAGCTTTATGAATGTATTAGAAACTTAGAGGACAGTTTTCCAGTGTGTCATATATTCTTCTGCAATTTGAAACTTGACTTGATGTTCCCATCCCCGCACAGGGTTTCTTACTGGCCGGAGTCCTGGTCTCCAGAGCAGTGGTTAGTTCCTTCTCCTTCTGACTGTGCAGCCTGCATGGCTCTTGAGCCGTTGTTACGCACAGTGCTCGCTTCTCTTAAAGAGCTCTGATTTCCTTCATCTCTCATTCGCAATATTGTTCCAGCTGTGGCTTACCTTACAGATGGCCCTTTCAGCGTTGCATAAATCAAATGAAAATTCTCACTTGTTAAAGTACTGAATTCATTACAGCTTTGTCAGTGCATACTAATTTGAAACTTCTACTACTGGTCTTCATCATCCTTCCTCTCTTCTGCAGATAAATTCATTTTCTCCTTCCCCTCTCTCCCACCTGGGTTCACAGACCAGGCGCATCTTCAGGATTCTCAAAGCTTTGAGCAAATTGCTTACCGGAGCGTGCTCGAGCCCTGGGCAGATAGATCGCATCTATGTATGTCTCCACAGGCAAAGAGCAACTCCAAATTGCATGGGCAGCAAATTAGTCCCTCCAGTGCACTCTGGATGCACTCAGATTCACTCTGCCAGTGCTCGGGTTATGTGCTCCTGTGCAGCAGGTACCTGGTAGACTTCCAGGCACCTAGAAAAGCAGAGAGCTGCTATTAAACGACTGGCTGCTGGATCAAGTGAACTAGCGAACTCAGCTGACTAGTTTTCATGGAATGTGTAAGGATTTAATTGTCTTAGTGAGTATAATTCAGCCATCACAAACTCTGAAAAAAGATCAAGGTGTATAAAACCACCCTGGCCTAGATTACCAATTTGTATGCCACAGATGTAAGTGTGAACCTGTAAGGAAGCACAGGCTAAAAATCATCTTCTCACCATCTGAAGATTACAAAAGATATACCTACTTTTCGGCTAAGAGTTATGTAAAAATGCCCAAGTACGTTACAGTTTACAGAAATTATTTTTGATGGATTCAGCACAGAGGTGAGTTTTGTGTCATCTTTGCTTATTTCTGCTTCAAGGAATGTGTTTCAGTTTTTTTCTTCCAAGAAGCACTAGGAAATAGAGGCATTCTCTTTCCATCAGCACTAGAGCAGAAGATCAGCTGAACCCTACAGTCTCCGGTATAATAGTTCTCCCTCTCTTGCAAAGATGGACCTACATGTTATTTTACTCTGCACTTAGATTCTAACAGCTTACATGAAGTTGCAAGCTTTAGAAATCAGGCACCAACTTCTCTCCCTCCATCTCACACTACTGCATACTCCTTCTTGAAATTCACTCCCTCCCTCTCCCCATCCCAGAGCAGCCAAAAAAGTGAGTAACTTTTTTAAAAGCTTAATGAAACCATAAAGATAAGCATATGTCCATGTATTCTTGTATTTGCAGTTCCTCACTTCGTTGTCTCCCTGTAGTTTAACAGCCTAACTTACTAAAATAAAAAATTAGATAGTAAACCTTTTCCAACAAGGATCAACTCTGTTCCCTTGAATTTGCTCTGTATTTCTTGAATGCTCTAAATAGACTTGTGGATGTTACTGTGTGTTGCCATATTACAGATGTGATACTTCCTTATCTGGACACAAGATTTGCAAAGATAATATGAAGCATTGTCATCAATAATGAAGCGATCTGTAATTATCGAAGTGAAGCAGCAGCAGGCGTATTTGTCGGTAGTCTGTAAGCCTTGTGGGTTTTTTATGTGGTATTGATCCACTTAGGGCGTCATGTAGGGTCTTACTCTTCCCAGAGCTCATTTCCCTGAGGTAGAGGCAAGCTCTCAAAAATACTCAGCACATGGAAATTCCCCTCATAACACTTCTGCATAGATATTCCAGAAAGCTGAGCACATGATGTACTAAGATCCAAGAGATGAGGTGAGATGTTTTGTCACCAGGAGGACAGCCTCCACCCTCTCCTCGCACCCCTCCTAGATTTCCACAGCACTTTCCTCCTCTGTGACCTCGCCAGATATGTGTAAACCCTTTTCCTGAGCAAAATTTTCTGCTGAAGCAACAGCTACTGGCTTGGCTTGGGTGTATGTTCTTCCATTCGGGGTACCCATCTTGTCCAGCCCTTGCACAGCGCTGAAAAAATGCACCCACTGGGTGCTGAGTAGTTTTTGAACCTGAGAGTGAACCTAAAGCTTTTGTAACCACACGCTCACGGCAGATGCTGTAAACATGGCCATGCATTTGGGCAGTTCTGCTTTAGAGCGTGTGTTTCGCTGATGGTCCTGCCTTTCTCAAATGCACTTGTGAAGTTTGTCATGTCAGTGTTTGTACTATTCCTTAAATATTCCTCATAGGAAATGCTGAGGTATTTCAAACAGTAGCAAGGGAAAAGATTTCATGTCTTTGTTCACAGTTCTGTAGTGCTTGTGATACATGTATTACGGTAGCCTTCTAATATTATGGCAAAATCAGTAAAAGGGATGCACAGCAGAACTATCTGCACAGGAAGTGTGCAGGGTTTTTCATTTAGTTTTTTACACACACACACACCCTCCCTTAAAAATTTCTGCAATTGAAGCATTTCTGGTAGCAAGGTGTGGGTTTGGGGTTTTTTTAAATTTTTTTACATTCTCTATTTTACTGATCGTTTAAATGTGTACATGTGCTTTTATATAAGCACAGGCATCTAGATAAAATAAGCTACGTATCTGTAAATTGTTAATGATAATAAGTGCTGAGAAGGAACAGAGGTTCATTTGGCTGTAAAAGAAAATGTAGTACTTTCTAAATGATTGTGCTTCAAAAACCTTCTGTAAGGAACAGAGATTTGCAGACCTAATTAAAAAAACAACCAAAAAACCCAACCAAATTGACTGAAACTGCCCTACTATGCTATAACCTAGGTGAAGGCAGGCTCAGAGGTAACCAGATGAATGCTAACCAACAGAAGTTTCACCCCTGAACAAAGAGGAGAGAGTAGACCTGATTCAGGTAAAATTGTGGGCACTGAGACAATGCGTTGGGATAGGTTGAAATAGTTTCATACCGAGAGCAGTGGTCTATTTTTAAAATAGTGTTTATTTTCTCTTTATCTCATCCTTTTTTAATTTATATTTTTGTGTATGTTTTATAATGTACACAATATATTAGTACAGTAGTACATGTATATAATTAAAAAAAAAATAAAAGGGGTGC
The DNA here is from genome assembly GCF_018139145.2 of Gymnogyps californianus. NCBI lineage: Eukaryota > Metazoa > Chordata > Aves > Accipitriformes > Cathartidae > Gymnogyps > Gymnogyps californianus. The sequence continues at coordinate 126,552,203 of NC_059471.1, forward strand.
ATGCTCATAAAGTTTTTACTGATGGGGTTGTCCTGGTTTCGGCTGGGATAGAGTTGATTTTCTTCCTAGTAACTGGTACAGTGTGTTTTGGACTTAGTGTGAGAATAATGTTGATAACACGCTGATGTTTTAGTTGTTGCTAAGTAGCACTTATCTTAAATTAAGGATTTTTCAGTTTCCCTTGCTCTGCCCGCAAGCAGGTGCACAAGAAGCTGGGAGGGAGCATAGCCAGGACGGCTGACCTGAACTAGCCAAAGGGATATTCCATACCATATGACGTCATGCTCAGTATATAAACATGGGGGAGCTGGCCGAGAGGGTTGGATCGCTGCTTGGGCATCGGTCAGCGGGTGGTGAGCAATTGCATTGTGCATCACTTGTCTTGTCTTGGGTCTAATTTCTCTCTTTTTGTTATATTCCTTTACAATTATTATTATATTTGTGTTATTGTTGTTGTTATATTTTTTTTTATTTTAGTTATTAAACTGTTCTTATCTCAACCCACGAGTTTTACTTTTTTTCCCTGATTCTCCTCCCCATCCCACTGGGAGGGGGGAGGAGTGAGGGAGCGGCTGTGTGGTGCTTAGTTGCTGGCTGGGCTTAATGATATAAAGGTGCATGATAAAAAGGTTTGGAGACCACTGACTTAAAGGACAAGTGGGTATCATTTGAAGCGAACCTGTGCTATTCATCGTATTTGGAAGAAGCACATCTAGAAGGTCTTCCCTCTGTGAAAATTATAATTAGGGTAGGGTTTTCTTAGCCTACCATGTTCTGTGCCACGGATAGAAAAATACAGAAGGCAGAAATAAAACCAGGGAGACTGTATAAAGAGGTCTGAGGGGAATCCTCAGGATTTTCTGGTCATTCTGGCTATGCGAAATGCTCATAGATGGTGTCTAAACCACAAAACCGAAAACTGCCCTTTTTATTATTACAAAGAGAATATTTGTTGGGAGAGGCAATATCTTGTAGTAAATTAACTAGTAGTAGTGGAAGCAACAGGCAGACTTTTGAACACCTTTTTCAGGTCTAAATCAGTAACTCGTGAAGTGAATGTGATATATGGAGAAGATTTTTCATTTCTCCTTTCTCATCCTGTATCAACTTCATTTAATACAGATGGTGCTGCCTCCTATAAATGTTTACTTATTTCCGTAGACTGTGAGAGCTAAAATGACACAAATTTTGTATGACACAAAATTTTTTGCAACATACTAGGGTTTTGTTTGGTTGGTTGGTTTTGTTTGCAGCACTCTCATGTTAAACTCTCTGTCAGTGCCTGAGAACTTCTGTTAGAGCTACTAACTAATGCACATGATCCAGGTCTGCTATCTGGTATCCTGCAAAAAGCAGGAACAGCGTTTAAGCTATAGCCATCAGCGTTATTCCCTTCGTGCTTTCATGTGCAAACTGCCACAGTTTCTGCACAGTAAAGGAAACTTTTACTTTGAAAACCTTCCCAAATGATCCTGTTCTGTAGCTAAACTGGTCAACCAGTGGTTCTGCTGAGGCACACTGAGGAGATGTGAAAAGAAGAGAAAATGAAAAAAGATAGGTGTTAGCAATTAATTACTCCTTATTTTCATTGTAACATCTTTATTGGGTTACTCTTATTATATGGAGGGGTATTTTTCCAGGGGGAAAAAAAAAAATCCAGGTGATTTGAAATTAAATAAATAAAATGAAAACACATCTCTTCCCTCTGGCTGTTTTCGAGCAGCTGCACGCATCATATTGATCAGGGCAGATTATGAAGAAGAGGCCACTGTAGTCTAATTCAATAATGGAAGTAGCAGTGCATGCAAAATTTTCCAGAATTTATTCTCATTTTTATGACATTAGATCTTTTAGGAGAAAAACCTATAGACTTGCCAGTGTTAGATAATTCACTATGATTTACAGTAAACGGTTCCAATTCTGCTTATCCCATGGCTTAGAATACAGAGGTTTTTTGTTTCATTTTTTTTCTTTTAACATTTTCTAGCTTCAACTTCTGATAGTTTTGCCAGGTGTACTGAAAAAACTATTACTGATTTTTTTGTTCTCTATTGATATTACATTATGGTCTTGCATCTCCTTAGCTCTCTTTTCAGTAAATTAAATTGACTGACCTTCTGTGATATATTTTACTGAGAGAGGTTTTCTAATTGCTCAGTGATTTTCATGTCCCTTTTCAGGTTTCTCTCTACTTTATCAACATGTCAAAACTAAACACACTATTTCAGCAGCCAGCAGCAACTCTAGATGTGATACAACTTCTTTCCTCCTTGTGATTTCTGTTTATACACCTGAGGTTGCAGGAACGTTGGGTTTTTTTGGCCACAGCACCATCTTGGCAGTTGGTAATCTACCGTGACCTGTTTGTCCTTTTCATTTTGTGCATCCCAGGATAAAGTTTTATGTCGGGTAAGTATAGCCTCCACTCTTTGCTCTTAAATGAATGAGCTCATCAATGACCTTATTGAAATGCATGTTTGCTTGCCCCCGGCTGCCAAATGATCAGGTCACCCTGTACCAGTGCCCTCTCCATGTCATTATTTACCCTTCCCTCAGGCCTCATGTCATCTGTGAAGTTTATCAGCAGTACTCTGCTTTCTTCCAGGCCATCAATAAAGATGTTAAATATTTTAGAGTCTAGCATAAATCCCAGTCAGACCCCAAAATACGTCCTTGCAGACAGGAAGACAGTCTGGGTTACTCCTGCTTCAGGCAAAGGCAAACCCATTCCTGGGATTGCTTTTCCCCAAGGACTTGGGTGCACTTGGTGGCTGATGCAGGATGGGGAAGTTCGATGTGTGCCTCGAGGGGATCTGATTTTAGGTGAGAGTAGCCAATGAATTAAACTGTATGATGTTAATTGCTATATAACCCTGCCACTGTATGTCATCATTACTGTAATTGTTATATGCTGTATCAATGGTATTACAGTAAGAATCGGTTAGATTAATGAAGAATGAACTTTGATAAAACCGAGCGAAGTGCAGTAGTGATGGAACCAGGACTGACTTCAGCATGCAACAATCCAACACTACACACCATCTTCCTGCTGCGCCCAATGTCACCCACCCGACGCACCATACCGAAGCCCGATCCTGCTCTGCCGACTGAGCAGACCTTGCACCATCCCTCCTGCACAGACTGCTATGACAGATGGAGCCCAAAGTCATGGACTGAATGAACTCAGTGCACCTTATGAGGTGTTGGCGAGACGGTTCCATGATCTGGAAAGGTGGGGCGTATAGGCAGATGTTCCTTAATTAAATATAATTTCTAATTATTTTTTAAAATAATAAATGTTGTTTTGTCGCGCTAAGTCAGAGAAGTTTCTTATATCACTGCTTTCACCTTTGCCGTCCTAGCTTCTTACCTCACTGCAAAAATGCTTCCTGGCTGCTCTGGGAGAGGAGTTGGTTGGGATTGTTCCCCAGAAGTCCTCAGAGACGTGAAAACCTCGGACGCGATTCTGTTTTTTCTGAGTATTTGTTTGCTAGTTTGGAGGTTGGTAAAATCAAAACTGGGTGTGGTGGTCTCTCAGCCAGGGGAGTTAACCACTTTTAAGAGTCCTCTTGTAATTTGCGTGGGTATGTGTACCAGGGATGGGGGGAAATGTCCAATTTGGGGTGTGGAGCCAGTGTCTTTTTTTTCTTACTCGATGTTTTCCCAAGTCATTCAGTCAGGATATCATGACACCATTTTTACAACCAATCAAGCAAAAAAGAAATAAATGTGAGCCTTATGGCCACAGGGGGAGACTAAATAATTGAAATTGCTGAAATGAGAGTTTGCAAAGTGGTTTTTTGTGTTTCTGTAAAAACTCATGGCTCTTACAGCAGGTACAGGACATTGGGACCATGACTCCAGATCCATCCCAAGCTCCCGTGTCTTGCAGGTGTGCAGTTTCGGCATTAATCAGCGCCGTGCCTCACGCTGGACGAGGGCAGTGCGAGGCGCGGTGCTGAGGTGTGGAGGTGCGGGGCTGGGCGGCCGCGGTTTGAGCTGAGCCGGGCCTGTGTCAGCAGCGGGGCCCTGCTTTGGGGCCTGAAAGTGTCGGCGGCGCCTCAGGCACCAGGCGCCCTGTGGACACAGCGGTGGCTGAGGGGAGGGGGCGAGGTGGGTTGCCCAGCGGCGGGCACTGGGGAAGCCCGTGGGCGTCGAAAGGCGAGGGTTGGCCGCCCGCGGAGGCGGCGGGAGACTACAACTCCCAGCCGGCATCGCGGCGGCGGCGCAGGGGCGGGGCGAAGTGGAGAACTACAGCTCCCATGGTGCCGTTCGGCCGACGAGTCGTAGCTGTTCCGGAGGGGGGCGGGAGAACTACGTCTCCCAGGGCGCCCCGCGCGGCGGAGAGGGGCGGGGTGCTGCCCTGGCCGTGAGCACGGCGGGGCGGAAGCGGCGCGGCGGGGCCGGGCCGGGGGTGCGAGGCGGCGATGGGCGGTGGGTACAGCGCCGCGCCGGGCCGGGGCGGTTGCAACCGTTGAAGGGGGCGGTTGCTGAGCGTGGGAGGGGGCAGAGAGGCTGAGGCGCTCTCCTCGGGTTTGCTGCCTGCTCAGCGGCCCCGCCAGCGGCGCCCGGTGCCCCGGCGGCCCCTCTGGGCCATTGCTCCCCCTCGCAGGGCTGTCGCCTGAGCGGCCGGAGCGAGGCGGGGGAAGGGCGGTCGGCCCGGCCCGGCCCGTGCCTTCGTCCTGGCGGCGGGGGGTGAAGCGTGTCGGCACCGCTTGGGCGGCTGCGGCCGGTGCCGGAGCGCGGCCCGGGTAGCCGACCGGCTGTGGGGCTCCGCGTTTACACGGGGCGAGAGCCGTTCATACGGTCACTTACCCCGGCGCTGCCTGTCTGCCCGTGTGCTGGATTGATCGTGGTGGGGCATGGCGCTGTTGGCCTGAGGGCTTTCGAAGTCCTTTTTTTTTTGCTCTTACTTTTTAATATTTTTTTCTTAATGAGTAACACTGGGAGATTTCTGTGAAATAATTTCAAAGTGAAATGATGATCTCAAACTATTTGGTTTGCTTTCTACTTCCAGAACACTTTTTGTGAACTGGTGGTGTTGAAGAAACTGAGTGAATGGAACAGTCAGGGCAGATAGGAAGTTTGCATTTCACGCTCTCTGCTTGCCATAAGACACAAACAACACTGTGTCTCTGAAGTGACCTGGAATCATTCGAGCTGTGTGTCCTGAGGGACTCTGAGGACCTCTGAAGGTAAAAAAGTGTCTGGTAGCATTCTTTCCTAACCCTCCGTTGCCCTGAGTATTAAAAGGAGGATCCTGTTTGGTAGTGTTGCCAGCCCTCTCCCCACATTTACACCTTCTTTTAGGCCTTCTGCCTATTCTGCTTTCCCAAAGAGCAGTCAGATTGCAAGCATGTTTTCTGAGAAAATGCCAGCAAACGCAGCTTTCCTCTCTTGTGATGTCAGGTAAAAGGAGTTTCTTAAATGTGGTGGCCTGCTGTTGGCTGAAGGGAGTGATTGCTGTAACAAGATAAAAATACACATATTTTTGTATTCCCTTCTGCCACAATACGGTAACTTCTTAAAATGCTTATACATTTTCCAGTGTTACAGTTGATTTTTTGCCAGAATACTTGCTTTTGTGCTGTTCTGTTTTTTCTTTTTCAACTCTACTGACTTGCCCCTTTTTTTTTTTTCCCTTCTATGAAGTGCATGCATCTAGTCATTCCTTTGAATGTTGCTGCTAGTTTGGCCTTTGCCTTCTCTTTTATGAGCTGGTGCTTTGAAATTTTTACGTGTGTCACTTCTTTAAAAAATGAAAATAATTACAGTATCCTGTAAAGCACTTCTGCTTGAGTGCCTGTTTACTACTGCCTTGTGTTGTCTTATATTAATTGCATAGCTTAGTTTCAGCCATAACTTGTTTGAAATAGCTTCTACTGTTAGAATAAAATGTGCTGGCAGTGCCATATGAACAAACCTTTTCTAAAAACAATGAAGGATCTTGCTGACAGCCTATAAAGGCAAAGTATTTCTATTTATTATCAATCTTTATGTCTTTATAATTAATGTCATCTTCGGTAGTGGTAATGTTATTTTTGGTAAGTAAGCTTATTCTAAGGCACCTCCTACGTATTGTTCTGCGTAGAACCTTTTACAAAGTGTGGCATAATCTTGTAAACATGCAGTGTCTTTCTTCATGGTCTTCTGTGGTAACTATTTCTTACTGACTATGCTTACTACTCCCATTGAGCTCTGCCTGGGGCTGGAAGGACGGCTCTCTCTTTGAGAGAGCAAAGGACACCTCGTTTAAGTGAGGGTGTGTCTACTGTAAATGAAGATGCATTGGATATACACAGTGAACGGGCAGAGTAGTCAAGTCTACACTGTGGCAGGAAGAACTTCTAGTTCAAAATTTGCCTAAAGTGTTGTAGAGTTCTTCATCTTTTCTGTAAGTAGTTGAAGTGTTACGCAGAAGCATTGAGGGGATCTTTATTATAAGGAATTCGGGGTGTGCTCTTGCCTTGGCACTGTCTTATCCATACTGAAAATCCATGTGTGTTGTTCCTGGGACAAATGCCACACAAAGCCACCTGCTAGATTTTGGGGACTGTAGCCACCTCAGCTGCTTGCTATCTATCCCTGGAGCTGTGCATTACAAGGATCGAACATCAGTAGATAGCCATGTCCCTTTTATCAAGTGGGTAACGAACACTGGACAGTGCTTTAATTTACTGTTTGATGTTTAACCCTTCATTTTGCTTGTGAACTGCTCTTGGTTGCCAGCTGGCATCAACTCTGCCAAGTCCACTGCATGCAAACACACAGAAGGCTGGCCAGAAGTATGTGGTCGTGTTTTAATGATGCTCTGATAGGGATATTGCCAGCAGTGGTGTTCTGCACCTGGCAGCAGGGATGTTGTATCTGAAAGTAAGATTTTTGAGCCAGTTCTTTTCTTTCTGTACGTTAGGTACAAAGTTGATAGGACTTTGTTATTGTAAGCATTTATATTAAAAGGCAATGGCAACAAACCAATGGCGCAGTAATGTCCTGCTTACGTTCTTTTTCACCAGACACTACCCTGAGGATGGACCTTGTAGGTTCTTACAATTCCTCCTTCCAGAGAGAGCGCTCTCTCTAAAGAGAGGAGTCTGTTGCGGAGGGTTCCTCTTGCAGTGAATGTGACTGCAATATAGTGGAAAATCCAGACCAGCCTGCTCGCTAGCCTGTTCTGCTGCTTGCCCTGAGACTGAGTTCTCAGAGGATCTGCTCAGCTCTGAGCTCAGCTGGGCAGGAGCTGGGCAACACAGCTTTGGCCCTGGAGATGCCACTTGCCCTGTTTGCTTTGTGAGAAATTTGTGAAGGGGAGGGGATCCCTCAGTGAACTCAGTGGGGATGAATAGCGAGGTCAGATCTATACAGCAACTTGCTCTCTCCCTATTCTGTTCATCCAATGTCCTGTGTACCCTGAGCTAGGTGCTAGGATATTGAAGGAGAATGGAAGTACATAACCAAAAATTAAACACTGGACAGAGAATTTGCTTTCAAGTCTGGACCTGATTCTATGTATTCTAGATAAATAAGCCCAGATACGATGTGTTCTCCCTCTCAATATTTGTCCTAGCTTATAAAAGTTCACAGCTTGTGGATTATTATTTAAGTACAGTTGTGGTATGCAAACTTTGCAGTATTTTAAATGGGTGCTGCTTGTCAGTTCACCAAAAATCAGTTCTATTCTTCCTTGTTGCTAAGGATGCAGTTCAAGGATGGATATTACAGAGAGTGTGCCTCATTTAATATGGAAATTAAGCATAGGGAATGATATGGCTACACATCATTTCTCCTGCCCGACCCTGTTAGCCAGTTTCAACCAAATAGAGGAGCAGATGGGAGGGAAAAGAAGTAAGAATGGCATTGTTAGCAGCAAATATCGGTGAAACTCCCTGCTTTAATTTGCACCTTGTTTCATAGTTCAGAATTTTTTACTGGCAGATCTGACTTGAGCACTCATGTTTTTCCTCGTGAATGTGTTTTAAGGCATTTGCTGTTCCCAGTTGCAGTTCATTCAGTTGCAAAGAAACTAGACCAAAATATTTTGATCAGAGTGTGTGGGAGAAGAAGGGAGGTAGAACAAGCAATAAGGAGCTGATTAGATAGTAGCTCGTGTCACCAGGCTAGCTTCAGCTGCTGAGTTAACTTCAATTGATTTTTTTTTTTTTTGGCAAGTGCAGCAAGCCTGATTCATCATAATCCATAAATTTAATCAAGCACAGAAAACGCATGAGAACAATAGGCATCTGAGAGTCCTCTGATGTATTGCACTACCCGCAAAACATTCTATGTATTAGTAATCAATTGCTCATTAAAGTGATGGTATTGTCATAAGCGTAAGCATGTGTGGTATCTGTATTTTCCCATGCCTCCTTTGACACTGAATTTATGCCATTTGTGAGCATGACCCAGCAAAGGAGGGCATAAATGACCCCTAATACAGGGAGCCAGAGCAAAGTCCTCATGCCAGCGCATGAAGGCCTTTCAGTTTTGGAAGCTCTTGTCATCTTGTTCCCATGGAACAGGGCACACCCCCCCACATTGTTTTAGTTCCTCAGAAATACCACTGTATGTATTGTGGCATTATTGCAGCATTTATCATAATTTCCAAATTTGTCTTTCAGTGTTCTTCATGTTCTCTCTCTAGTGCCTAGATACATTTCTCTGCTTCCCTAAAGGCATTCCGGCACCTTGGCATGGCTGCCCTTTGTGAACAGTCTGGAAAAGCTTTTTTGGCATGCTTGTGGTTCTTATCTTTGCTGTAAACACAAGCTGTGAAAGCCGTATGGGATGGCAGGCTAAAAATAACTTCTACCCTTGGTAATCTCTTAAGGAAAGATAAGTCTTCTGCCTGGGCACTGTGGATGTATTCTCTGCGGTTCCCTACAATCAGGATCACAAATGGCAGTGAGCTGTGCCATCTGCTTTGGGGACGGAGTTGCTGTTGCTCTGTCAGTTGCTGTCTCAGAGAGAGCAGCTAGCGCAGCGTGGCTGGGAGAAGGTTGATATCCATGCCTTGAACTCGCAGATCCAGTGGATGCTGACTGGTACTGTAGACTTGCTCAGTGTTCCTTTGATTCCAGCGTGTTGGAAAAGGAAGACACGCGTATCCTGAGGGGACATTGCATAAGACGAATGACGTCACAAGTCTGACACTGCTAGGATAACTTTGCATTTACTGTCAGAGGAGTACTTACTTGGCCCTCTCTTTCCTTACAGCAGCAAGAGCGCAATGATGGATAACCGTTTTGCTACAGCACTAGTAATTGCTTGTGTTCTCAGCCTCATCTCCACCATCTATATGGCAGCTTCCATTGGCACTGACTTTTGGTACGAATACCACACCCTGTCCCCAGCGGAGAATGTTAGTGAAGCTGGTAGGAGCATCTGGGAGGAATTTGTCAGCGAAGAGGCAGATGAGAAGACCTACACAGATGCACTCTTCCGGTGCAACGGCACGGTTGGATTGTGGCGGAGGTGTATCACTGTACCCAAAAACTCTCACTGGTACAGCCCACCAGGTATCTCCGGTGCAATTAACACTTCCCTAGCTTGCCTGGGGTGGTATGTGCTAACTTCCTCAGAACATATTCATGTCACTTTGTTCCTCTGGAAGGCTTATTTCTAGCTTATGTGTTTATTTTTTAATAAAGACAGTCTAAATTTTTAAAGAAGCAAAAGGCAAAATGGTCTGTGGCTGTCAGTGCTACAGACTCTGGATTTGACACGATACTTGATCTAAATTTAGCCGGGTATAACTTGATTTTCTTTTGCGTCTGCTGTCCAACTGAGGATACAGTTATAGTTGCTCTGCCAGTCACTGTCTTTTTAGGAGAGGTCCTGGGATCCAGCAATGGAATAAAGATACTACTTTTATCGAGGGGGCACTCAATCCTTTTAGCTAGTCATTCATTTTGCTCGCATGTCACAAATGCCCCACTGTTGCATCAGCACATTTTGGACTCCTTGTACCGTAGCGCTGGATATAGAATGAAGTATTTGTATTCTTTTTCACAATGGTTGGGGGCTAAAAAAGTGTGGTGAGCAATTATTTTAATTGCTTCAAAGTAGATTTTGGACACTTATTGTGTGTGTGAAGCCCTTCATTTTGAACCCTCGTAAAAATGTACTTTCAAACACTTTTTCTGATGGAAAAAACATTACATGAAATACCTTTTTTTTTTTTTTCCCCCTCTAATGAAAGTACTTATTTTGGAAGACACTTAAACCAGCTCTGCTCAATAGTATTTTCAAAGCAAAATCTAACTGAGGCGTAAAAGGGGAGAAATTTAGTGTAAAGAAGCAAATATTTTCTGTTCTTTAAATAGTCCTTTCTGTCCCATTTTTGAGTGAAGTGTTTAGTACAATACTACATTCTGCACATGGAGATAAGCACAGCTTAGTTAAGGAACTCTGAGTACAAGAATATGTAACAACATAGTTGAGCATCATATGCCACATTTATTTCCCAATCTGTCAAGCATGGCGCAGCATTCTGTCGATAACCCAGGTAAGCTTGAAGATTCTGCATGTTTGAATGTAGTAACTCATTGTAGTAACTATGTTATGCTAACTACATTATGATAAGGCATCCTACAGATCTGTTCTGAGAGGTAGTTTTTTCTCTCAGATGGAACTCTGAGGAGCTTCCCAGCTCAAATGGTTGGGAAAGGAGGAATTGAAAGGGGAGTGGGGGGAGACACCTAATGGTAATTCTTTCTGTTTTTTCCCCCAGAAACTGATATGACTACAAACTGCATCAGTTTTTCCCTCTCTGATCAGTTTATGGAGAAGTATATAGAGCCTGGAAATCACAATAGTGGCACAGATTTGAATCGGACCTGTAAGTGTCTTTCATTTCTGGCAGGTAAACAAGTAGGATAAAAAAAAAAGATGTTTCTCAAATACAGTCACTAGTGAGGAAAGCATCTGTATCTTACTCTGTATTTATTGGTTTTTTTACAGTAGCACAGGCAGTAGGTCAAAGTTTAAAAGGAAAACATAGATGTGTTAGCAAAGGTTTTGCCCATGAATGCAGTACAGGCATTTGGGAGTTAACAAATGAAGTTCTTCCTACTTCAGTGGAGCCTTTGGTCCTTTTTAGCTATGAATGTAGAATGTCTGATGAAGCAGAAGCAGCGTGGGTAAAAGGGAATATAAGATGGTGGGAGAACATCAGTTTCTAGCACATCTTCAACAAACTTGTCTTGTGTGTTTCTTTCATGTGCAGATCTCTGGCGATTGCAGTTTCTCCTGCCCTTTGTTAGCCTTGGCCTCATGTGCTTTGGGGCTCTGATTGGGCTCTGTGCTTGTGCCTGTCGCAGCCTTTACCCGGCCATTGCCACTGGAGTCCTCCATTTCCTAGCAGGTAGGTCTCCTGCCATATACCACTTACCCTCCGTCCTCCAGAAGCTCATAGAGACCACCAGAGCACTTCAACGGTGAGCTCATTGTGCTTTGCTGCTTCCCTCCCCAGGGCTTTGTACACTGGGCCTCGTTGGCTGCTATGTAGCTGGGATTGAGCTGCTCCATAAGAAGCTGCCCCTGCCTGATGATGTGAGAGGTGAATTCGGTTGGTCCTTCTGCCTAGCCTGTGTCTCGGCACCTTTGCAGTTTATGGCAGCTGCTCTTTCATCTGGGCGGCTCGCACCAACAGAAAGGAATTCACTCTCTTGAAAGCGTACCGTGTAGCATAAGTGCTGCTACTGAAGTATTGTGTTTCCATGTAATAGCCTCTTCTCCCCCCAGCCCTTACTACTTTTTTCTTTTAGTCAGAATTTCACCTTGTACTGCGTGCTTCTTGCCAGTTGAGACAATTTAGCCTGCAGGCCCTGAAGACAAAGACCTCTGGGCTAAATGACCAAACTCTGCCAGAAGTCTGCAGAACTTGAACAGGTTTTTAAATTGGTTTTTTTTAAAGAATTATTTTTTAAGCTTCATTTGGTTGTTGACTATCCCCTTGGTTAGGTGTACATGCCCCTTCCTAATTTTATCACCCTGTCAGCCTGGAGGAAATAGGAGTGGTGTTGTGGGTGGAAGAGAGATAGGAAAAGAAAAGGTTCAGGTAGACAAGAATAGCAACCTCAGTGCACAAATAATAAATAATCAGGAGCTGTCTGCTGTGTGACCCAAGCAGGCAGTACCTACAGAGAGCACCCAAGAGACATGGGGGAACTCAGAAACCTCTGTTATGGAAATACTGTAGCTAAATCAGTCCTGTAGCTTAGCTTTGGGTCTCTTATTCTCACTAGTTTGCTACTTTTTGTGGCTTCTGCCAAAACTGATGCAGGCAGAGCAGCTGGCTGTGAGAGTGCCTGCACAGCTCACCATCCTGAAGCAGACTCTGCGCTTGCTTTTGCCAGGGAGCGGGATAAGTTGGCCCATGTGGAGCTTTGTGCTGCTCTAGCTACACTGCTTCCAGGACCCAGGCTAGTTTGGTATCTGCACTACATGTGATTGTGCACTCTAATCTTAACTTGTGGTGCTTTTGCTTGCTGTGAAGTAAGGCTTTCCTCTCTTGTTGTGTTGAAAATGACCCCTCACAAGTTTTTTGTTTTAATTTGGTTTAGTGTATGTGTGTATATGTACATATATAAACTCAACATTTTTTAAAGCTCACCTATTTATCCTATATAGCACACAACAGGGTTTTTTTAAAAGGTGCTGCTCTTCTCCCATCTTGCCCCAAATGTATTGTTTAAATGAAATAATAAATTAAAAAAAGCTCAGAAATTTTCAGTGTTGCATGAATCTGATGGGAGGGTGAGGGAATGGTCTGAAGTGAGTTTTACTTGGGGAAAGAAAAGCCAATGTCTAGATCATTCTCTGTTTTCAGGGAAATGTCACCAGAAACAAAGATGTTAGGGTTTGGGGTTTTTTTAATTAAATTCTTGAGCTCCTGCTAACTTTAAGTTTTTTCCTGCTCATCATTGGGGGGCACAACACCCCACAATTTCTAATTAGTTCACAACTTCTGCACCTTTTCTTCTGAATCACTGCAACTCTAGCCAGACTGGGTGGCATGTCTTATCTAGAAAACAACGTTGCAAGACTAAACTGTTTAATTCTAAGGGCTTAACTCCACTCATTTCCTTACTCCATGCTTAATATAAGAACTATGTCTTAGAAGAAATAAATCCTGACAAAATGAATAAGTCTGTGATGGCAAGGATTGTGTGAGATACTGTTGATGAGAATGACACAGAAATAGGCATTTTTATCTCACGACTGTGGTTTTTTTATTTTGTTTTGTGATTTATTTATTTATTTATTTATTTTTTCTTTCAGTAGGTGCTTCTGCCCAGGCTGGGTCAGCAAATAGCCCCAGTCACGAGTTCCCTGAAGATCAGGGATATCTGCTAGTATCGTTTTGGTTTGGTTTTTTGGTTTTTGTTTTTTTTAATTGTGTGTGATAGGGATCAACCTACTTCTCCTTTTATTATCATCATTGGAATCTTTACAAAATGAAACAAGGATGATGGTGAAAACAAGGATCGCTGAAAAAGCAGCTGTGGGCTGTTCAAGATAATCCTCTTTCTCCTGCTGTTGAGTAATTTTTCACCTTTCCTCCCAAAACAGCTTCTTTCCCTCTCTACAATGTCTGGGCCAATTCTAACCCTGTGAGAGGGCATGTGGTACTTTTGTGCAGTATCTGAGAGTAAATGAAAATCCGTGCTGCTGATATGTACTGATACGGTGCTTTTTCAGAGTCATTAGTTATCTCTGACTTAGGTAGATAAGACCTAACTTCTCAGCTTGTCTTGTTCCTCATTTGTCAGAAATACTGGGGCATGCAAGCCTCAGCTTGGGTTAAAAGGACTGAAAGGTGCTATTCTGCACTTTGAGAGGAAACACTGCTGGTTATTTTATCTAGTACAGTTTGGGGTTGGTTTTTTTCTTTTTTCAGGAATTGGCAGAATAAACATATCGTGATTTTTAATCTGAGCAATGGGAATCCTCTGCGCTTGTTCTCTCCTCTTATATCAGGCACCTATTTTTCTGAAGTGTAAATCTCAGTTTTAAAATGTTAACATTCTTGCTTCCGAAAGAAGGATTGTTATGGAGAGAAAAGGGAGTGTTAGAGGTGCTGTCAGTCCTTTCTTTAACATTTTAAGTATCAGCAAAAACAAGATTGCCTGCTTTTGTCTGTCTCAGATAAATGCTGCTAGTTTTCTCTGCCCTGAAATGAAGAAAACAGGCTTTAATTGATCCTTGATTTGGACCATTTAACTAAATGAGGGTCACCTTTCAGGGTGGTTTTTTTTCCGTCACTCTTGTGTAAAGATTTCTTCATCAGAATGGATTTCAGTGAGAGGCAGATTTCATACAGAAGGAGGGCTAGCCGTCTCCGTTGTCTGGGGTGATGGATCTGCATATAGTTATCTTGCTTTGTAACTGTGTGCTTTGCTCAAGGTGTAAAGGGAGCGAGAGAGTTCTTGGATTGCTGGCTTGGGTCCACTAAATGGTGTTGGAGGACAGAAAAACAGAATACAGGATGGAGTAATTCTATAAAAGAGAGATGATTAAGTGCACTAACAGATAATGAGACAGATCTTGACTCAGAGTGTGTGGTACAGGCCCTTCACACTGGCAGATCCTCATGCCACATTCAGAGGCTGGCTGCATTCAAGAGAAGCTTGAGGCTTGTGTGTATGTTTGTGGTCACATACATATATGCAAATGCAGACACCCTTGCTCAAAAAAGTGAGAGTGCTCCAACTCTGGAAGAAAGTGATGAGATCAAAGGCTGATTTGTGTTCCTCAGTATTCTGTGATCTGACCATGGGAGATGTTTACTGATACTGGTTCAGTGTTGGAGATAGGGATGAGGCAGATAGACACAGTGAGATCAAAATAGATGAAAAAAAGGGATGTCCTTGTGTGTCTGTGTGCACAGGGGAAATGGCACACATCTCTAACACTGTTGTATGGGCCAGTGAAAGTGAAGAGAAGGCATATCAAAGGAAAAGAAGAAACGAGGAGGAGGAGGAATCCTGTCGGACTGAGCGTGAGAACTGAGGACACTTGACACTGCCTGGGAGCAAGCTCCCGGGACTCCAGCGTGAACTCCCTGTGTGGTACTGTGTAGCCAGCATAGCAAAGACCAGCTGCTGCTCCTCCACCACCACTACCTTCCTGCCCAGCCACAGTGCCATCACAGTGGCAGCATAAGCAAGTGGGTGAATTCTCCTCTTGCGCTTATGAGAAGCCCATAAAGGTTCTGTCCCCCAAATCTGAGATGGACAAGCTGCATTTGTCCTTCAAACATGTCCCTATATGACAGTGTTTCTTCTTCACAGGCTTGGGCTTGTTTTCCTGCCAAGACTGTGAAACCTCTAGGAAAGCAGGACTAGCAGAAAGCTGCACAGAGCAATAAAGTGTTTAGTCTAGGTAGCAGCCTCTTACTTTTACCTCGAAGTGACATTTTCCCTGTCCTCTCCCCCTGCTCCAAACAGCTCTGAGAAGGGGCTGGTCAATGAAGCTGCAAAGAGGGGTTTTATTATTGTGGCTGTAAAGACAGCTCCTGCTGGTATTAGAGGTGAGATCACTGAAAACAGGAGAATAGTGAATCCCATTTCCTTACTTTAATAAAAAAGCAGTATGGAGGAGACACAAAAAAATGCTTTGTTGTGCAAAGAGGACAGTTTGCCACTTATGAAAGGAATAGTATGTTGTGGGTACAAGTGATAGAGCCTTGGATGACCCAAGAGGCCCTTCTAATCTCTTGTCATGCCAGAAACTGTGTGGTGGTCTAGTTTTCCTTCTGGATTGTGTGCTGGCCAGGTGGTCCTTTCCTCATGGAAGGTCTGTTGCAGTCTTTTTGCTACAATGATAATGAATGCCTCCTCTTGCCTCATCTAAAATGCTCTGAAGTGTGTTTTGAGAAAGGTGTTTGGGTGGTGGTTTTTTTATTTTTTTCTGTTCCTTGTCACTTATGGTTGGCACCAGGTTATGTACCAGCTCGCAGTCTGTCTCTTGCAGTGCTGTTGTAGTTCTGTGATTCAAGGCAGTGACTTCTGTAAAGCTCTTTCCTGCTCACTAGCATTGTGTGTATGCAGCCAGCACCTGCTATTCAAAGAGAAATTCTGAAATGTCAGCAGCTTGTCATCGTTACATCTTGGGCTGATTGTCCACCTCTATCTGTGTGTATTTCCTGCTTGAGTAGATTGTGTATCTCAACAGACAGAGGATAACATCTTGAAGCTGCTTTTTTTTTTTTCCATTTCCTCAGGAATAGCTATAGAGCTTCTTTATAACCTGATTTCTAATAGGAAAGGATCAAAAGTTTGCGTGTTTACTACTAACTCTTCTGTTGCTGTAGAATATTATTCTTGCCCTAGATTTTTAAACTACACCTTTCAAAACCACAGAGTGCACAGCGAAGCCTTTGTTCAAGTTACGGTTCAGATATATGACAGTGGAAGAATGAATACTCTGTAACTGGAAGACTGTATAGGTATCTGGATATGGCAATAACAGCCATATGCAAAATTACACTTAACAAGCACCTGTCTGCCTACTGATAAATGCCGAACCTTTATATAAACCGATGACCATTGAAAAAAATCTGACAGCGATAATGTATTCCACTCCTCCCTCTCCTCCTCCCTTCTAAAATTACCACTTTTAAAAATAACTATAGGAATAGTGTTTTATTTATTGATCAGGTTAGAGCAATGAGCGTCAGATGTGTCTGTGCTCCATGCTTTCTGTGTACAGACAAGTGTGAAAATGATAACTGACTTCTGCAGAGGATCCAGGCATCTCTCTAGCCTTGGGTTTTCCAAGCTGAAGATTGAAAATTTTCAAGAAAACTAGAACCTTTTGTTTAATGAAAATTAATTATTACTTAATCAGAACCCTCCTAAAAAATAAAAGGCTAGTCATTCTTTTTTAATAGCCTTCTTTTTCCAGCTTTCTCAAGTCTTTCATCTGCCTCTTTTAAAGTGTCTCTTACATTAAATGGTTTTAGAATATTATCTTTTTTTAGATTGATGTTTGCAAAGATAATCTATTGTTGTATTTTGTATCACTATCTCAGAAGAGGAAACCCTTACATATGTAACCTTTTAATGGACCTACCCATTACATCTGTAATTTGGGCTAGTTCTCAATATCAGACATGCTTTTTTTTTTTTTAAATTTGGAGTACCTATTAAAAGTAAGGTTGATCCAAACATCCTTAATAGCCTTTCAAAAAAGTAAATAATGAGGAAGTGTTTCCAGAGCACTTCGTTAGCAAGGACGACTCCTATCCCATGTTATGACCTACCATGTGTCTGGACCTTTACAATCGGTCCTTTTCCATTCAGCTTGCACAGCTGAATGCATGTGGGTATATTTTGCCGCACATTAACTTGATTGAGCCATGGTTGAGGACCATTCCCCATTGTAACTTCACTTTTTATCATCCTCATGATAAAAGGGTTACACTACAATGCCTCTGTTGTTAGAAAGATGGGAAAGCCCTGTGAAGAAGCAGCACGTGGTCTCTGTGTGGAAGAACCACCCTGTGTTAGCTGTCTGCCTGGAGGAACCAAGGCAGACCCTTCCTGGTGTAAGGAGTGCAGCACTCTGCCAGTGCCCCATCACGTTTCCGTACCCATAAGCTCAGCGGTGGAGACTTGCGTTGGATGTAAGTGTTGGTATCGGGTGTCCTTCGCGCTGTGTCAGGTGAGTGTGATTAGAGCCTTTCCCAGCAGTATCCAACTGTGATGTGCCATGAGTATGCTGTTGGGCTAAGCGACCGAATCAGTGCTGCACTGAAGTACGGGGTTTTTCCTTGCTTTGAGGCCAAGTACAGCTTGTACCTTTAGCCGATCTGAATCTTTGGGAGACTCCTCTGCAGAGTCTGGTAGCTGACACTGTTGGCTAAGTGACCATGGCAATACCTTTTTACATTAAATGGTTTCTATGTAAATGCACCAGGAAACCTCCATCATTATCAGAGGATTTGCCTGCGACAAACATATGTAAAGAGCGTCAAAGCTGACCATCCGATATGTTTACACTGATGTTGATTTAATCGTTGGTTGAATGCACCAGTTAATGACCAAACTGATGTGTGTTTTGGAGCACTGGCTGGATGAGACCAGGAGTGTGCCGGAGTGGCAGTGCAGAGCGGGTGCTAATTTTCTGTGATGCCTCAGCTCTGCCAGAGCCTTCCTGCCTACGGGTGATATTGATAGCAGACGCCAGAGAACTGGTTCCACAGCCTCTCCAAATCCTTCCTGGGTCTCAGCCCTGCACTGGACCATGCTCCCTTACCACTGCTAATTCCCTAATTTAAACAAACTACTTGTGTGGGTGATTTTGTGATCCCAGGGACTTTACTCAAGTTATTTCTCCAACCCTCATTAAATTGCTTTGGTTGAGAAAGGGGTGGGGTTCGTCTTCACCAGAAATAAGCTCTGCTTTCCGAGTGCTTTCTGGGGCTGTTGCAATAATTTCTTTGGCAAACAAATCCCTTTTGTCTTGCACTGAAGTGACCCATTTAACGAGCTAGTTTTGATTTGCATTTTGATGTTTATTTCCACACAACCGCAGCAGTGGCATAAAACCACAGCATCTGCCCTGTGCTAGAACTGCTTGGGTTCGCTAAAGGTCTTTGAGTTCTGGAAAGTGATGGACCATCCACAAATGATGAGGACATCCCGAGTGGTGTCAGTAGTGGGATGCTGCTGGAGGAGTTGCCCCTGCCTAAAGTGGTGAACTGGGAGGCGAGGCAGGAGGAGCTGGTGAGTGGGGCACGGGCTGCAGTGGGAAATGAGCAGTCCCTGAGAGAGTGGGTCACAGGTTCTGGAGCAGCTTCACTATTCTGCCTGAGCCACTGCAGACCTGCCCAGGAACAGCACTCGGTATCAACCATGCGAGAGACAGCATGGACAGTACTTGGTGATTTCCCCGGTGGGCCTGGTGCTGAAGAGGCTGTAGCAGCCAGGGCTGTCCTCTGCAGGGAGCACAAGGAAGCATGTAGCGTTATGGGGAGAGGAAGCCAAACCTCTTCTGGAGCAGACAGGTGTGTTTTACCTCCAGCCACCTTGGTGAGCTGATGGGAGTGTCATCGTCCACGCAATAGACTTGTTATTCCCCCTCTGTCTCTCTGCTTCCTTCTCCCAGCTCCTACACTGATTCTCCCCTCTCTGTTCTCTCTTCTTCATAGCCTCTTTTACCACAATAAATAAACTAGCTACTCACTTCAGAGGCACGTTGGGCCATACTCAGAGGACCTTAAGTCTGTCCACATCTCTGTTACACACCCAGTTGGGTGTGCCTGGAAGCCTGAAGGCAGCTAACTGGAAATGCTAGGCACAGAACATTTGTTAGGGCATGCAGCTATGGCCATGAATGCCTTTAAAGCACTGGCACCCTTTTTAACATGGCCTGGATGCTGTTGACTCTGCTCTGCCAGGTGCTCAGCTTATGGTGTAAATTCTCTGCATCCAGTGTTTACAGAATGAGAAATAAGACCTTAATCTGTAGTAAAAGATTTACGTAGTACAATCCGGGCTAAAGGAGCTCTTGTTCCTGCGAGCTGTCGGCTTCTGCTATGCTCCTGTCGTGGTTTAATGCCAGCCAGCAACTAAGCACCATACAGCTGCTTGCTCACTCCCCCCACAGTGGGATGGGGGAGAGAATTGGAAAAGTGAGAAAATTCTGATGCTAAGGGACCAGTAGTTTCTTCCTTATTAGCATTGCTGGATGTGAGGCAACATATTGTGGGCCACGTGCTAGGGAAGAGCAACACCACCTCTCAAGGCAGGCTCCTTTCCCTCCTCACGGCTGCCTCCGGCCCTTGTGAGGATCTGTTACCCCTCATTAACCCTGTTAACAACACACAAAACCCAGAGCTGCATCCCTTCACGTATCCCTTCCCCAGGGCACAGGGAGAGGAGACACAACCCGTGGAAGGGAGGTGGGGTGCAGGTGTCCCCTCGTTGTCCTCCTGCGCTCTCATTAGGTGGAAAGACATCGTGAGGGAGTGCAGTCACTGTGGGGGGGACTGGCCCGGCTGCCTCGTTCTCTCATCACTGGAAATGTCAAGGCTTTTCTGACTTTAGCAGTCTTTTTATCGCAAGTGTTAGTGACACTATCTGTTATGCTCTTCACAAGTATCCATTTCCTCGTCTGGTCTGCCTGTAACTCCCCTTTTGCTGCAGAGCAAGCAGTCGTTCTGCCGCCTGCAGGACAGGCTCGCTCGGGAACGGAGAGGCTCTCGTGCCCTCCAGAAACCGTCGGCTTCGGTGGACATCACGTAACCTAGTGCATCCATCAGGGCAATGGGGCCGTGACTCCGAAAAGGTTTTCACGACTGCAGTGTGCCTTGGCCACAGGTAGCCAGGACATCAGAAACGCAGCGTGCCCCGGCAACGCGGAGCGTGCTGCCAGCACCACCTGGGGGCATTGCCGTCGGTGCGAACCGGGGAGAAGAGCATCTCCTTGGAGCCACCTTGAGCCCTGCCTGTAGCAATGCAAAGGGATGGGTGAAAACAGGCCTATGTTATCAGCTGGGCACCCTTAGAAAGTTGGCTTTCCTTTTAGAGCCCTGCTGGCATTTCCCACTTAAAAGAGAGGCTATATTACCGGAATTAAAGTACACCTAAAACAGGAACAGGCTGAATAAAGGCGTCTTATTTAAATACTGACACCACCTCAGGCTGCTTCGTTGGTGAGATCCACCAAGAGGCTGGGCTGCTTCATCCGGTGGGAGGCCCAGGGAACACGCACGCGCGGAGATGAACGTACACTCTGACATCCACCACAAGTTCCTGAAGTGCCTCCGAGTTCCCTGAAAAGGAATGGCTAACATAAAAGTCTGTGTCCATTTAACAGGAACCCCTGTCAGAGACAAAGCTGGAAGACAAAGCAGACAGCATTTGGAGATGACAGTGCACAGCAGACAACAGATAGGTGCTGCTGGAATGCACTGGCAGAGCTGAGTGAGGATGGGGGCCTAGAGTTGTCAGGGTTGAAATGTACTTGCAAAGGTGGAGTAAGAATTTTATGTGCTCCTGATCTGTATTATGCCTTCCCTGCTGTCAGGTCCCAGAAAGGACCGTCCTGGACAACCCTCTCTGTGATGGCCAATATTTGGAATACCCTTAGGCTCAATTAAGGTGAAACGACCAGTTAAACGTTTATTTATGGCAGAAGCTATTTGAACCCTTATGACAAAACTATTCAAACCTTCAGCTTTACAACCTTACAAAACTATCAGAACCTTCAATTTTATAACCTGCAACCTTATCAACCTTGAACCTTATGAAGGAGAACATACGAGAGAGAGGGCAAGAGAGGAGGAGGCGGGGGGGGGAGAGAGAGAGAGCGAGGGGGACAGAGGGAAGATCTGGCTTGCCACCCTGGGTTCCAGCGACGCCCCCGGCCCGGCTCCTTCGGGGGCTGGGTGCGCACGTGGCTCCTGCCTTGGCGCTGTTTCTCACCCAGTCCCGCCTCCCTTCTCGCTTCGTATGCTAATTATCCTGCATGGCGGTCTGTCGTTTTGGTGCCTTCTATAAAGGGTGGTGGGGTGGTGGTGGTGGTGTCCTACTGATTTCTATCACCCCCCCCTCCCCTTTGTCAGAAACGCCTGTGTAAAGCTGTCTCAAAAAACTTATTCTTTAGATATCCACCCAAGCTAAGAAAATCGGCCGAGGAAAGTGCCATCCCTTCCTCCTTCACGGGTCTCCTCCTTCACGGGTCGACATTCCTTTTCGCCGGGTGTTTGAGACATTAACCCTTTCGTTCCAGTCTCTCACGCCCTCCCAGGCCATCCCTTCCTCTATGTCCTGGTTTCGGCTGGGATAGAGTTAATTTTCTTCCTAGTAGCTGGTATAGTGCAGCGTTTTGGATTTAGTAGGAAAATAATGTTGATGATAACACACTGATGTTTTTAGTTGTTGCTAAGTAGTGTTCGTACTAAGTCAAGGATTTTTCAGCTTCTCATGCCCAGCCAGCAAGAAGGCTGGAGGGGCACAAGAAGCTGGGAGGGACAGCTGACCCAAACTGGCCAAAGGGATACTCCATACCATATGATGTCATGCCCAGTATAGAAACTGGGGGGAGTTGGCTGGGAGGGGCGGATCGCTGCTCAGGAACTAACTGGGCATCAGTTAGCGAGTGGTGAGCAACTGCATTGTGCATCACTTGTTTTGTATATTCTAATTCTTTTAGTAGTATTATTGTCATATTATTATCATCATTATCATAATTTGTCCTTCCTTTCTGTCCTATTAAATTATCTTTATCTCAACCCATGAGGTTTTTCTTTTCAGTTCTCTCCCCCATCCCACTGGGTGGGGGCAGTGAGTGAGCGGCTGCATGGTGCTTAGTTGCCAGCTGGGGTTCAACCACGACATCTGTACAGCCCTAGTTAAAATGGCTACATTCAACTTCAGTGCATTTTCCCACAGTTAAGCCACTCGTCCTTCCCACTTTGCTCCATTGTATGTTTGGAAGTTGTGTATTTTCACTGTCTCTTTTTGCATCTTGTCCCCGTGCATATATCCCACTGGACACCACTTTTTGTGGTGGCTTTTCCAGACTTGTGTCATAGACCCCGGCGATGAGCAGGTCTGCTACGTATGATGTTGCACTTATTCCTCAAACTTCTTAGTTTTGCTTTGCTGGCTCCTTCTAGGAGACACAAGAATCATTCAACCAGTTGTCCTCACAGTCATACAAATTTTCATGGTAGATGACATTCTAATATAACAGCTACTGTGCTGTGAGGGTTCATACATTCCCTAAATCAAGTCCCCAGGGGCATTCTCAACCCCTCTGTCCTGTTACTAGTGTTCTTAACATGGTAAGGGAGCACTCTATCCAAATTGCTGATATTCATTTTTGGCACCAAGTTGTAAGAATATTGTGGCTTTTCCCCAAGTCAGATCATATTTCTTTCGTTGCATGCATCCAGCAGTCAACTCTTCAGGCTGTTTTGTTTAAATTGATTTGGCCTGGGCAAACGTGCATCTTGGATGAGTTTTCTAGGACTATCAGAACTGGTTACCTGGCTTTATGTACTTCAGGACAAGGATTCTGTCTATTTGCTTAATTTCTTCCCTTAATTCAGAAATACAGATCATTGGGGTTTTTTCTTCAATAAGTACTCCATAAAGCTCTGCTGGACTGAGCTACAGAAGCAGTCTACTTCTTGGAGTAATTTATCCAGAAGATGTTACTTGTTTTCTTTCCAAATATTAAATTTTTTTGCAGCTTTTCTACAGAAAAGCCAAAATCACATGCATGCTCCTCCAATAGCACTTGTTTTGTTTGTAGATCTACTGAGGGCATCATTTGCCACTTGTTCAGTAAGTTTAACTGTAAATAAATACATCCATCAATCAAAACATATTTCTCAGTAATCTCTGTACTTCCTGATATTTTACCCTTTATACTTTTCCTTGGTATTGCAGTTTGGCTTTCCCTGGCGGAGTGATAGTTAGGCCACTGCCTAGTTTAAATTTGACTTGGCAAGTTTGCTATCCTCTCTTGCACAATGCTGAGCACGTCTTCACACATTCAGCCACTGCCAATTTGCATCTTTGGTGCTTTGTTTCCTGTTTGTACAAGGACCGTTTTTTCTGAGACTACTACGGAATTAATTTTTCCTTCTCTGCACTATGTTAATGCCAGATATGACCAAAATCTTGTTTCCTGAGTCACTGCTTACTTTCTTAAAAAAAAAAGTTTTTCTTTCCTTTTCTTCTCTGCATACGTTTTCTGGCTACAATTACTGTACTTGGCTAGTAAAAGAACATTTCTGAATTTGCATTTCTTACTACCTACACGTGGGATTGGGGAGAGGGCGTCAAGTCTGAGTTTTTGCCCATAGCTGTAGTTCTGTACTTGTGCATATATTTTTCGTTGTACATTCAGAGCTCCCTTGTGCCATTTGCTCAAGTAGCTCTGTGCAACCATACAGAGTGTCGTGATTCAACCCCAGCTGGCAACTAAGCACCACACAGCCGCTCGCTCCCTCCCCCCGACTTGGTGGGATGGGGGAGAGAATCGGAAGGGTAAAAGTGAGAAAACTCGTGAGTTGAGATAAAGACAGTTTAATAAGTAAAGCAAAAGCCACACATGCAGGCAAAGCAAACCAAGGAATTCATTCACCACTTCCCATCGGCAGGCAGGTGTTCAGCCATCTCCAGGAAAGCAGGGCTCCATCACACGTAACAGTTACTTGGGAAGACAAACGCCATCACTCCGAATGTTCCCCGTTCCTTCTTCTTGTTCTCCCAGCTTTATATGCTGAGCATGACGTCATACAGTATGGGATATCCCTTTGGTCAGTTGGGGTCAGCTGTGTCCCCTCCCAACTTGTTGTGCACCCCCAGCCTACTCGCTGGTGGGGCAGTGTGAGAAGCAGAAGAGGCCTTGACTCTGTGTAAGCACTGCTCAGCAATAACGAAAACATCTCTGTGTTATCAATCAACACTGTTTTCAGCACAAATCCAAAACACAGCCCCATACTAGCTACTGTGAAGAAAATTAACTCTATCCCAGCCAAAACCAGCACAGCTCCCTACCCTGGGTCATCTTCACCCCAGGAGATGCCAGTAGGGAGCTGATAGCTTCTTGATATTTGGGCATTGTTCATGTTCAACAAGCTGGTAAGGAAACAGGGACCACCTGATGGAGCAATAAAGAAAACCCCCATGGTACCATCATGCACAATGCAAAGATTCTGGTCTATAGGTAAAGACAGTTTGTAGGGAATTTTTTTCCCCATTTTTCAGAGGCTGTATTATATATTCAGCTCAGGTTTTTCCTTTATTGCCAGTAATTTTTAGATTAACTACTAGAGTTTCATAGTAGCTACTATGAAGAAAATTAACTCTATCCCAGCCAAAACCAGCCCAAGAGCTTTAACTGGAAGCCTGATATTAACAGGGTAATGGCAAGGTGCTTTGTAAAATGTAAGAACTGGAAATGTTCAACTGGCTGACACCTTCCCTTCACCAGTATTTTCATAAGTCTTCATAGGATAAAGCCTCAGACAAGGTAAATTTGTCAGCCTCAATGCACTATGACAATCTACAAAGCAATGTAATCCTAGAGATTAAATGTGTTGGTGCAGTGATCTCTGGGGAGACATTTCTCTTACTTAGAATCATGTACTAAGATGTTCTTTCCCTCAAAAACAAACAAAAACTCAAGCCAAAACAAACCCCATAAGCTGAAAACCACAACATGGTTTCAAAACAAATTCCCTATACCACTGACTCTAAGTAAGCAACAAAGTCCTGAAGTTTCTCCTTATTTTTCTATAAGACTTAGGGCAAGATTTTGAAACAAATTTAAAATCTACCACTAAAATCTTAAATTTTTATTTAAAGCCTTTAAATGTGTGATCTGATCATACCAGAGTTGAGCTCACAGCATTCCCTTCTAACTTTTGAATATGAGAGCTACTACAACAGCTTCATATACACACAGAGCACATAAAGTGCCAACCACCGTCGCACTGAGATGCTAGAAACTCTCTTCAAATTTGATTATTTCTAGTTGGACGCTGCTCTTCTCTCTCTGGGCTTAACTGCTCATGATTTTAATGTTCTCTTCTTGTTTGTTAAATGTTGTCGCTATGAGAAGATCTGTGCAGTGTTCAGTAACATGAGCTGGAAAGAGTTCAAAGAACTCATCTGAGAGAAGCCAGTCCTAGGTTAGAAAGAACTTTACTTAAAAAATAAAGACACAGAGCACAAAGGGGAGCTCAAGAATGAAGCACCTCTGGTAAGACACAATGAATTCAGATAGGGCAGAATCTATTAGAAGAACAGTATGATGAGAAACAAATGTTTCCTATTTGAAAGATAATTAATTCTGTCTTAGAAATCAGTAACAAGGAAGAAACCTTGCTTAACTAACCTCATCTACAGAGGCAAATTTCAAAGAAGTTTTTGGGGAACCAGCTGACGAGTACTTCTGTGTGAACAAGCTCAAGAAGAATACTATGTCAGAACAGATATTAATGTACCACTAATATGAAGCTGTCTTCTTTCCTGCAAGGCTAGAAGGAATATCAGCTCTATTATTTGCAGTTCAGACTTATTTTCCAAACCTTGCTTATGTCAAGTTCTCTGTCATCTGTAATTTCTGATGTTTTCCTTTGATCACTTTCATTTCAGCCTGACTCAGCATAACAAACATCAAAAAGGAGCCTCACTGCACATCAAACATCTGCCCTTATTCTCCTATTTATGACAGTTTTTTAATGTCACTCCATATGAACTAATTCATCAATGTCTAAAAGACAGCAATTCTGGGCTACAAATAATGTGCGTGGTCTTATTTCACCCCTACAAGAAATGCCGTAAATGGGACAGGAATCTAATGCAAGATGTATTGTGAAGAGTGAATCGGTGCTTCTTCGTTACACCAAGTGACAGACTTCCTTAAAATGCTGCAACAAGGTTCAAAACAGTTATATATGCATGACTGTGAATTTTACAGACCAGATCTTCATGGCATCACTTAAGTGTTTGCAGGATTTCAAGGCTAGTCTGTTGTTTGTTCTAAAACCAGGAGGAGCAAGTCCCAATCCATTTCATTCATCCCTTGCAAAATCCCCTAAAGAAGTCCCAGTACGTAATACCTCTCATTCATTGTGTAACAGTGACATCAATGATTAAAAAAAAAGGGTAAGATGACCACGAACTGTAATCTAGACAAAGGACTATTCTGTTTAGTAAGCACTCAGATGGCGATGCTTCCTTCAGTTGTAGGCACTAACAGAGTCCCTGTCCTCTATGAGGCCTCTTTACAGGAAACTTGTAAGAATCAGTATTTCAGCAACTCTGGCTTGAACTGGCCAATAGATTCGAAAGTTATAAAGCGGAAGGAAGGACAATAGTCATAAATACATAGACATCATAGTTTCCTCAGCCTTGTCTCACTGAGAAACTAGATTAAATAAGCCCCAACTAAATACACCTCAAACAAATACAATAAATGAAAATTTTAGGAAAATCTAGTAAGTGACTTTTTGGAACACATCTTGAGCCAGTGTCTCAGGTAAAATAAGTAATTGGATCTTCACCAAATTTCGCAACACTCATTTGAGGGTCCATGTTCAATTACCTTTTTTGGTATTTGTATTTCATAAATAATTCTGTGACTCTGAGAATAAGCCAAGAAAGTCCCTCAGAAATGGTGTCTCTTGGTAACACTCAGTAGATGAGCCCTTGGGTATGTGAAATTTTTTCCTGAAGATGGCTTGGATGAGGAATGTAAGTATAGGGCTGAAGGGACAAATAATCATCTAGCTCAGGATCAAGCATGCCTAGACCAAGATCTTTTTTCCTGTCCATCAGCTTAGTTCTCCTTTACTACAAACTAAGCTGGTTACCTCTCGTCCTATCACCAGTGGATGTGGGAACTACTAGCCATTGTCTATATCATTCCTTTTCTAAAAAACGTTACTTGCCCCATCCAAAGAGTCCTTCCTTCTACATAATGGCTCCATTGCTCCCTATCTTGTAGGTTGCGGTTTCTAAACATTCTAGAGGTGCTGTTCACTCCTCTCAGGATACCCCCAACTATCTACAACACACAACGTCAGCTAAGGCTGAACACAGTTAATGAAGAAGAACAACTATTTCCTGCATCTGTTATGCATATCCCAAGTTACTACATCCCAGAATAGGAAACCTACAGAAAACATTACCTTTGTCTGAAATTAATCTTCCTGAATCTTCATTATCAGTGACTTTCTTTGTCCCACTTATTTCTCACTGCTTCAAATAACCCTCAGGATTTTCCGTTGGGTTGGGGAGCTTGAAATCAGTGACGTCTTTGTTGAAAATCTTCCTTTTCAATGAGAAGACAAACACGACTCCCATAATTTCTAGAAACTCTAGTAGTTAATCTAAAAACTACTGGCAATAGAGATAAGAATTAGAATATACAAAACAAGTGATGCACAATGCAGTTCCTCACCACTTAGCAACTGATGCCCAGTTAGTTCCCGAGCAGCGATCCGCCCCTCCAGCCAACTCCCCCCAGTTTCTATACTGGGCATGATGCATATGGTATGGAATATCCCTTGGCCGGTTTGGGTCAGCTGTCCTTACTGTGTCCCCTCCCAACTTCTTGTGCCCCTCCAGCCTTCTTGCTGGCTGGGCATGAGAAGCTGAAAAATCCTTGACTTAGTATGAACACTACTTAGCAACAACTGAAAACATCAGTGTGTTATCATCAACATTATTTTCCTACTAAATCCAAAACACTGCACTATACCAGCTACTAGGAAGAAAAATTAACTCTATCCCAGCTGAAACCAGGACAGTATCCACCCCTTATTCTATACCATCTATGTCACGTCCAAGTCCCATACTTTCCAATACATTTTCAACTAATCACCACCACTTTTCCTGTCTTTTGATACATATACACACAAATATCATTCGCTTAATCTATAGGCCTTCAAAATGTCCATTTAAATGTCCCTTTAAAATGTTCATTGAGTTCATTCAGTCCATGACTTTGCGCTCCATCTGTCTATAGCAGTCTGTGCAGGAGGGATGGTGCAAGGTCTGCTCAGTCGGCAGAGCAGGATCAGGCTTCAGTATGGTGCGGCGGGTGGGTGACATTGGGCGCAGCAGGAAGATGGTGTGTAGTGTTGGATTGTTGCATGCTGAAGTCAGTCCTGGTTCCATCACTACTGCACTTCGCTCGGTTTTATCAAAGTTCATTCTTCATTAATTTGGGTGGTTCTTACTGTAATACCGTTGATACAGCATATAACAACTATAGTAGTGATGACATACAGTGGCAGGGTTACATAGCAATTAAAATAATACAATTTAATTCATTGCTATTCTCACCTAAAATCAAATCCCCTCGAGGCACACATCGGACTTCCCCATCCTTCCGCATCACCCACCCAGTGCATCCAGGTCCTTGGTGAAAAGCAATCCCAGGAATGGGTTTGCCTTTGCCTGAGGCAGGAGTAACCCAGACTGTCTTCCCTAGCATATTTTTTATGTGCACTACAGGGACTTTAACCCCTTCTACAGTCCGTAAAAGTTTTGATTGGGCAGGGCCAGCCCAATTGGCAGATCCTCTAGTGTTGACTAACCAGGTGGCCTTTGCTAAATGTGTATCCCAATGTTTGAAGTTCCCACCCCCCATTGCTCTCAATGTAGTCTTTAACAATCCATTGTATTGCTCGATTTTCCCAGAGGCTGGTGCATGACCGGGGATGTGATACACCCACTCAATACTGTGCTCTTTGGCCCAGGTGTCTATGAGGTTGTTTCAGAAATGAGTCCTGTTGTCTGACTCAATTCTTTCTGGGGTGCCATGTCGCCGTAAGACTTGCTTCTCAAGGCCCAGGATAGTGTTCTGGGCAGTGGCATGGGGCACGGGATATGTTTCCAGCCAGCCGGGGGTTGCTTCCACCATTGTAAGCACATGGTGCTTGCCTTGGCAGGTTTGAGGGAGTGTGATACAATCAATCTGCCAGGCCTCCCCATATTTATATTTCAGTCATCGTCCTCCATACCAAAGAGGCTTTA
Organism: Gymnogyps californianus; assembly: GCF_018139145.2. Classification (NCBI taxonomy): domain Eukaryota; kingdom Metazoa; phylum Chordata; class Aves; order Accipitriformes; family Cathartidae; genus Gymnogyps; species Gymnogyps californianus. The sequence goes on from NC_059471.1 coordinate 126,581,719, forward strand.
ACCTCTTGGCTTGCTTAATTGCAGCACATGTTTCACATTCATGGATAACCTGTGCAATAGTGTCCATGGTCAAGTCCACCCCTCAATCACGAGCCACCTATATGTTGCATCTCTTCCTTGATGGCCTGAGGTGTCATGGGCCCACTGAACTATAAATAATTCACCCTTATGTTGCCAGTCCAGATCTACGTAAGCTACTTCAGTCTTAGCAGCCTGATCCACCTGCTGGTTGTTTTGATGTTCTTCAGTGGCCCAGCTCTTGGGTACGTGGGCATCTACGTGACGTACTTTTACAACCAGATTCTCTAGCTGGGACGCAGTGTCTTGCCACAGTGCAGCAGCCCAGATGGGTTTACCTCTGCGTTGCCAATTACTCTGCTTCCATTGCTGCAACCACCCCCACAGAGCATTTGCCACCATCCATGAGTCAGTACAGAGATAAATTATTGGCCATTTTTCTCGTTTAGCAATGTCTAAAGCCAGCTGGATGGCTTTCACCTCTGCAAACTGACTCGATTCACCTCCTCCTTCAGCAGTTTCTGCAACTTGTCGTATAGGATTCCATACAGCAGACTTCCACCTCCAATATTTTCCCACAATCCGACAAGACCCATCAGTGAACAGGGCATATTGCCTCTCATTTTCTGGCAATTTATTATACGGTGGGGCCTCTTCAGCACGTGTCACCTCCTCCTCCTCCGGCAATATTCCAAAATCTTTGCCTTCTGGCCAGTCTGTGATCACTTCTAAAATTCCTGGGCGACTGGGGTTTCCTATTCGAGTTTGTTGTGTGATCAGTGCGACCCACTTACTCCATGTAGCATCAGTTGCATCATGTGTAGAGGGAACCTTCCCTTTGAACATCCAGCCCAGCACTGGCAGTCGGGGTGCTGAGAAGAGCTGTGTTTCAGTAGCAGGCACTTCCGAGGCAGCTCAAACTCCTTCCTATGCTGCCAATATCTCTTTTTCAGTTGGAGTATAGCTGGCCTTGGATCCTCTGTATCCCCAACTCCAAAACCCTAGGGGTCTACCGCGGGTCTCCCCTCATGCTTTCTGCCAGAGACTCCACGTACGGCCATTCTCCCTGGCTGTGGTATAGAGCACATTTTTAATAGCTTGTCCTGCCCGGACTGGCCCGAGGGCTACTACATGAACTATCTCCCGTTTAATTTGTTCAAAGGCTTGTTGTTGCTCAGGGCCCCATTTAAAATTGTTCTTCTTCCGGGTCACTTGATAGAGAGGGCTTACAATCAGACTGTAATTTGGAATATGCATTCTCCAAAAACCCACAACGCCTAAGAAAGCTTGTGTTTCCTTTTTGCTAGTCGGTGGAGACATAGCTGCTATTTTGTTGACCACGTCCATTGGGATCTCACGGCGTCCATTTTGCCATTTTATTCCTAAAAACTGGATCTCCTGTGCAGGTCCCTTCACCTTACTTTGTTTTATAGCAAAACCGGCCTTCAGAAGGATTTGGACTATTTTCTTCCCTTTCTCAAAAACTTCTCCTGCTGTGTTGCCCCATACGATGATGTCATCAATGTACTGCAGATGTTCCGGAGCTTCACCCTGTTCCAGTGCAGTCTGGATCAGTCCATGGCAAATGGTGGGGCTGTGTTTCCACCCCCAGGGAAGTCGATTCCAGGTGTACTGGACGCCCCTCCGAGTGAAAGCAAACTGTGGCCGGCACTCTGCTGCCAAAGGGATTGAGAAAAATGCATTAGCAATATCAATTGTGGCGTACCACTTGGCTGCCTTTGACTCCAGTTTGTATTGAAGTTCTAGCATGCTGGCACGGCAGCGCTCAGCGGTGGTGTGATTTCATTCAGGACACGATAGTCTACTGTTAGTCTCCTCTCTCCATTAGACTTTCGCACTGGCCAAATGGGGCTGTTAAAGGGTGAGTGAGTCCTGCTGATCACTCCTCAGCTCTCCAGTCGACGCATCAGCTTACAGATGGGAATCAGGGAGTCTCGGTTGGTGCGATATTGCCGCCGGTGCACTGTTGTGGTAGCGATTGGCACCTGTTGTTCTTTGACCCTCAGCAACCCCACAATCGAAGGGTCCTCAGAGAGACCAGGCAAGGTGAACAGCTGTTTAATTTCCTCCATCTCCAAGGCAGCTATACCAAAAGCCCACCGATACCCCTTTGGGTCCTTAAAATACCCTCTCCTGAGATAGTCTATGCCAAGGATGCACAGGGCCTCTGGGCCAGTCACAATGGGATGTTTCTGCCACTCATTCCCAGTTAGGCTCACTTCAGCCTCCAATACAGTTAGCTGTTGGGATCTCCTGTCACCCCAGAAATACAGATGGGTTCTGCCCCTTTATAAGTTGATGGCATTACATAACGCACCTTCCAGAACAAGCGCACCAACTTTGAGAGCGAATACATCAACATTGTGACCAGCAACTATTGAACTAATATAATGAATGTTTATAACAAATTTGTTCTTCCAGTCAGATTTGTCGTTATCTCAACCCGTCATGCCCCACATTGGGTGCCAAAAAGGACTGTTGTGGTTTAACCCCAGCCAGCAACTAAGCACCATGCAGCCGCTCGCTCACTCCCCCCCACCCAGTGGGATGGAGGAGAGAATCAAGGGAAAAAAAAAACCTCATGGGTTGAGATAAAGACAGTTTAATAGGACAGAAAGGAAGGAAAAAATGATTATAATGATAATAATATGACAATAATAATACAAAAAGAATTAGAATATACAAAACAAGTGATGCACAATGCAGTTGCTCACCACTTGCCGACCGATGCCCAGTTAGTTCCCGAGCAGCGATCCGCCCCTCCTGGCCAACTCCCCCCAGTTTCTATACTGGGCATGACATCATATGGTATGGAATATCCCTTTGGCAGGTTTGGGTCAGCTGTCCTGGCTGTGTCCCCTCCCAGCTTCTTGTGCCCCTCCAGCCTTCTTGCTGGCTGGGCATGAGAAGCTGAAAAATCCTTGACTTAGTGTAAACACTACTTAGCAACAACTAAAAACATCAGTGTGTTATCATCAACATTATTTTCCTACTAAATCCAAAACATAACACTATACCAGCTACTAGGAAGAAAAATCAACTCTATCCTAACCGACACCAGGACAACAGAGTTGACCTCCTCTTTGCTGCCCAGCTTAGAAGGCCAAACACGCTACAAGAATTTACCCACTTCTTTATCATTGCAGATCTTCCTGCTAACTATACAAGCATTCTTATTGTAGGCAGTTTCTTGGTGTGCTGGGAACTGGGTGAACTCCTGAACTCCCAAGTGGTGACTGACATCCATGAAGTGATAAAGGCATTTCAGCAGGCACAGCCTACTATCTCGTTCCACCACGTCACGACCAACAACATTCTAATGATAAATTAGCACTTAAAATTATAATTACACTATCTATGTCCTTCAGTGTGGTCTTAAGTTTACTGTAAGTACTAGGACTGGTATGAGAAATAGGCAGGAGAGCCAGGTAAAGGTTTAAATTTTCCTATACTTGTCAGCAAAAGACTACGTGAAATCTTAACCAAAACTCCTTGTCAGGATTATTTGCTCAACATAAAAGAGGTAGTTTTACTGGGAATTGAGAAGATCTCTGTGGGGCTGGGAGCCTTCCATGTTGGCAGTTCCTTGCTGTGGCTTGAGGGCTGTTGGTCACACAAGGCACTAAGCTATTCAGCATTCAGAGCACAGCAGCATCCAGCCCTCACCTAACCTGTCCTTGGGCGCAAAGGTACAGGCTTTGATCAGATAAATCCTTGTCATGCAAGAGAGAAAAGGACTGGCACTGGGACCACAAATGTGGTCATTTACCCACTACAAGCACAAAGCCTGAAGATGAGATGTCATACATGCAGCATGCCCTCAGCTGGGGGCTGGTCAGACAGGAAAGAAACACAAACCAGCTAGGTGACCACAATGACCAGCTCAGAGCATTGCCTTCCCACCAGAAAAAATTGCAGAGCCGTCTCCTCTCTTCCTCCTGAACGGTGGAGCTCTTTTCACTGTCCTGATGTTTTTTCCTTTTCTTTTTTTCCAAACCTTTTAATATACCAAGTATGAAACCCAGAAGACAACAATTTCCACAGCAGAGAAGAGGTGATGAGTCATGAAGCAAAAACAAGGTAGCGGTGGCAAATATGAGCGTTGGCGCAGGGGTGTATACATGTATAGAAAGAGAGAACTTTTGAGGGGCCCGTGGAAGGATATTAACTGTGTAAGTTACAGTATTTGAAGTTGGGCTTGATAATTCAGATTGTGATTGGGGAAATAGTAAAGAAGAGTTTCCCAATCCCAGTTAATCAATATAAGCTTAATCGTATGTCTCTGTGTGGGTTAACAAAACCCTGGTCTGACAAACAGCAGAGGGATTCCAGGAACGTTTAAAAACTTGCCATATGCAGCACTGGTTGATGTCAAGAAAAGAGAGCAGCTAAACCCTTGTTCTCCAGTTCCTCTCCTAATAAACGTACAGCAGTATCCTTGAGCTCATGGCCAACCTTTAGAAGGGCTACAGGAAAGCAGATCGTGAATTATCATAGTAGTGCCTTCAGGGAATGCTTGATTTCACATTTGCTGTAGGAGCAGCAACACCACCTAAAATTTAGCCCATTATTGGCTTTCTCTTTATATACTCAGATATCAAACATAAAAGACACTAGTCTGTACACTAGATGCATCCTAATAAAGCAATCTGGATAATGGAGTGGAGGTAGCGTAACATACATCCTCTTTTCTTCAGGAAGTCTCTAATGGCCCGTCCTCTTAAAAGTGGAAGATTCAGAGCTCCCAAGTGCTCCATGATCTAAACAGAACTGACTGCTGTTATGAATGGAGGCCTTCAATAAAAAAGCACTTTTCTGTCTCTGTTGGTACCTGAGGCTTGAGACAGTACCAGCATGAGTCTTCAAGCTATTGATGATGTTGTTAGGTGAAAGTGGTAGGCTGGGACAAAAGGTGGAAGGAGAGAGGTGTAAGATGGCAAGTACAGGATCAGGAGAACTTTTAGCAGTTGAAAAAAAGGAAAATGAAGCCTGAACAATGGGGAAATGAGAAGCTAAAGTAGACAGCATTTGGAGGAGATGACAGCGCACAGCAGATGACATTGGTAGGCACCACTGGAATACACTGGCAGAGCTGAGTAAGGTTGGCGGTCTAGAGTTGTCAGGGTTGAAATGTACTTGCAAAGGTGGAATAAGAATTTTATGTGCTCCTGGTCTGTATTACACCTTCCCCACCCAGGCCATCCCTTCCTCTATGTCCTGGTTTCGGTTGGGATGGAGTTAATTTTCTTCCTAGTAGCTGGTATACTGCAGCGTTTTAGATTTAGTAGGAGAATACTGTTGATAACACACTGATGTTTTCAGTTGTTGCTAAGTAGTGTTCATACTAAGTCAAGGATTTTTCAGCTTCTCATGCCCAGCCAGCAAGAAGGCTGGAGGGGCACAAGAAGCTGGGAGGGGACACAGCCAGGACAGCTGGCCCAAACTGGCCCAAGGGATATTCCATACCATATGACGTCATGCCCAGTATAGAAACTGGGGGGAGTTGGCCGGGAGGGGCGGATCGCTGCTCGGGAACTAACTGGGCATCGGTCGGCGAGTGGTGAGCAACTGCATTGTGCATCACTTGTTTTGTATATTCTAATTCTTTTTGTATTACTATTGTCATATTATTATTATTATCATTATCATCATTTTCCCTTCCTTTCTGTCCTATTAAACTGTCTTTATCTCAACCCACGAGTTTGTTTTTTTTCTTTTCAGTTCTCTCCCCCATCCCACTGGGTGGGGGGAGTGAGCAAGTGGCTGTGTGGTGCTTAGTTGCTGGCTGGGGTTAAACCACGACACTCTATCACCCAGGAGGAGCTATGAACACATGTCTGTTTACATTATCTTTACAACCAGAAAAGAAAAATGTAATTTTTCTCTGTTGAGGACTGCCCATGAATTTAAACAACAGACTTCAAAAAACTGACACGTCAAAACAAGTATTTTAATGGGCTTCAGAGTCTGGATGAGTGTCATGAATCTTGGTGTCATTGGTATGAACTGGTATCATGGGTCTTCCAGCTTTGTCTCTGACAGGGGTTCCTGTTAAATGGACACAGACTTTTATGTTAGCCATTCCTTTTCAGGGAACTCGGAGGCACTTCAGGAACTTGTCGTGGATGTCAGAGTGTACGTTCATCTCCGTGTGTGTGTGTTCCCTGGGCCTCCCACCGGATGAAGCAGCCCAGCCTCTTGGTGGATCTCACCAACGAAACAGCCTGAGGTGGTGTCAGTATTTAAATAAGACGCCTTTATTCAGCCTGTTCCTGTTTTAGGTGTACTTTAATTCTGGTAATATAGCCTCTCTTTTAAGTGGGAAATGCCAGCAGGGCTCTAAAAGGAAAGCCAACTTTCTAAGGGTGCCCAGCTGATAACATAGGCCTGTTTTCACCCATCCCTTTGCATTGCTACAGGCAGGGCTCAAGGTGGCTCCAAGGAGATGCTCTTCTCCCTGGTTTGCACCGACAGCAATGCCCCCAGGTGGTGCTGGCAGCACGCTCCGCGTTGCCGGGGCATGCTGCGTTTCTGATGTCCTGGCTACCCGTGGCCAAGGCACACTGCAGTCGTGAAAACCTTTTCGGAGTCACGGCCCCATTGCCCTGACGGATGCACTAGGTTACGTGATGTCCACCGAAGCCCGACGGTTTCTGGAGGGCACGAGAGCCTCTCTGTTCCCGAGCGAGCCTGCCTTGCAGGCGGCAGAACGACTGCTTGCTCTGCAGCAAAAGGGGAGTTACAGGCAGACCAGACAAGGAAATGGATACTTGTGAAGAGCATAACAGATAGTGTCACTAACACTTGCGATAAAAAGACTGCTAAAGTCAGAAAAGCCTTGACATTTCCAGTGACGAGAGAACGAGGCAGCCGGGCCAGTCCCCCCCCCGCAGTGACTGCACTCCCTCACGATGTCTTTCCACCTAATGAGAGCGCAGGAGGACAACGAGGGGACACCTGCACCCCACCTCCTTTCCACGGGTTGTGTCTCCTCTCCCTGTGCCCTGGGGAAGGGATACGTGAAGGGATGCAGCTCTGGGTTTTGTGTGTTGTTAACAGGGTTAATGAGGGGTAACAGATCCTCACGAGGGCCGGAGGCAGCCGTGAGGAGGGAAAGGAGCCTGCCTTGAGGGGTGGTGTTGCTCTTCCCTAGCACGTGGCCCACAATATGTTGCCTCACATCCAGCAATGCTAATAAGGAAGAAGCTACTGCTCCCTTAGCATCTCACATCACCCCCCTGCTTCCACTATCCATCATTTCCTTCATCCCAAGCACAGGACTCATGTCAGATCTGCCTGCCTTCCTTGCAGCAGCATTATATGTGTAGACCTTGAGGTCCACTCCTTCATGGGAGGACTGCAAGCAAGTGTGCAGAAGGGGCACATTTCATGTAGAAATGAATTCTGAGGGGAAGGTCCCCGACAGTCAGCTCAGGAGACACCACCTTCTGAGATCGTGCTGGGAGAAAACTGCCACAGCAAAAGCCTGAGAGGTGGCCTTAACTTCTTCATCACCTGAGGTGTATATACGTGTGTGTGCCTGTGTGTCTGTGTGTCTGTATGTGTGTATGTGGCAGTCTTAGATACGGGGTTTTTTTTCCTCTGAACAGGTAATATGTGGAGTTAGTTTCCCTTTAGAACTGATTTTCCCTTCTAACTCCCACTACCCAAACTGTCATTCTGTATCCTTGAGTCTCTTTAGTCATCCTCCTATAAACCAGTCTTCGGGAGGGGGGGGGGCACTTCCTTTAGGGAACCTCTAACGCCCATGGTATTGCAGGAAAGCTTCCTCTGCCCCTTGTGGGAAAAGCCCTTGGCCTGGGCAGCAAATGCATCATTGAATCTGCTGGTACTGACCAGAGACCTCTTCTTGCGGTTGGTGGTGACATCCACAGAGATGCCTGGGTATTTCATTTGAGGAAGAACAGCCTCTATGGGATGAAGGACAGCCCGGCTTCTACAACATCTGACATCTTGAACCTTACTGAGTAAATGTCATTAAAAACTGTGTAGATCATATAAATTCTTCTCCCCTTCAGCTGAAGGGGACTTTTCCCTAATAGTGCCTTTCCGTAACATGAAGCCCAAGAGCATGAGGTAGTATCATCCATGAGGGCCAGCTGTTTTGGTGGTGCAAACCAAGGGAACTCTGTCTGCAACAGAGCTGGTTCATCTGAAGAAATAGCCCTCCAACAGTACAGCTTGATTGCCCCATGCAAGCAACCTGAGGCTGAAAGTAAGTTTATTCCCTATGCAGTTTTGGAGAGCCAGTAGTCTGTATAGCTCAGTTTGCTGAGACGATATCCAATACCCTCGTGTGCTGCCTCTTGCTACTACTGAGAAGTGGAGCTCAGGCAGGTAATACGCAAAACGCACATGAAGGAGTGAGATCAGGGAATTAATTTTGTTTCCCTAAACAATAATAAAAATGCCTTCATGATCCCAGTGCACTTGCCATAACACAGCAAGACCACGATTAGCACTTAATACTGTTTAATAAAGATGCTGATTAACTTAGGCAACAGTAATCAGTAGTTGCACAGATAAATAACAAACTTGACCAATCAGCAGTGTGAAACCATCACAAGGAAACAATACATTAATTCTGCTTTCCATTTTAAGTTTGAATTTGGGCATCTCTCCCTAATACCCCGCAGAAGTCTTCTTCAAACGTTGCAGATACATTTGGCTGTCAAAGGAGCCTGTATTTCTTTATTTTGTATTTATTGCTGAACTGGGGACAGAAACCTCATCTATTATTTGGGGGGCAGGGGGCCGTGAGAAAGGAAGAACAGAATTAAACTGTGGTCTGAAAATTTATAATGCCTTTTTTGATCAGGTTTATAATTCAGGAAGGCTTTGAAAGAACAAGATTAAATGTAGGTTTTCAAACCCAAATGACTCTGATAAATCCAAGTCATAGAGTAGACACTCCGGGCACTCGAAGGCACTTCGCCGGGCTTGGGGACCCTGGGAATCCTGTAAAGCATCTGCAGAGGTTCCTCACAACTCCCCCTTGGTCCCCACTTAAGAACGGGGCCTGCCAGGTATCTGTCAGGGATGGAGCTTGCTCTAACAAGGCGTCTTGTTCAGCCAGGGCCCACACGGTTCTTCAAAGCCTACCTTCTTCTTTGCATTTCCCATTTTGAGGACCTGCATCCACAGAGCCCTTGAATACAGCACACCCGCCCTCCGGCATACTCCTTCTGCAAACTTACGTTCTTGAGGTTAAATATTAGCCAGCAACAGCTCACATACATAGGATTTGGCATTATTACTTGAGCAAATGTATAATTACTGATGAGAGTTTCCAAGGGAGGAGGTATAAGCTGCGCAACTCCTCCTGGGCCCCTCCGACGTTGCGGAGGAGCCGGGACACGGAGCAGCTGTGTGAGTGGTGTGCTCTCCTTGCCCTCCTCCCTCCCCTGCTGCCAGCACATGGCCCATCACGGGGCCAGCGGCAGGCAGGGGATTTCGAGCTCACAGTTGTCATGAGATTTACCCAATTCTGCCGTCTCGTTTGCCCTGTACCAAAGGCACCCGATATATACTCTCTCGTGAAAACTTGCTTGGTAAAGAGTGCCAGCTGCTGTGGTGGGGCTGGTCTCAGCAGAAGGGAGCCCCATAAATGACTCGCTGCTGACCTTTGATTCTAGTACCAATATTTAGCAAGCAAATATTTAAAACCACGCCATTAAGAAGGGAGGCACAGCTTTACCATGGAGAACTCGGGCAAGGGGTGCTGCTGAGAAGGGCCCAAGCTGTGCAGGGGAAGGGGCAAGCAGCCTTTTTCCCCTCCTCTCCCTCTCCCAGCAGAGCAGCCAGCCCTGCCCATCATGCCCACGCTGGGGAAGAGGCAGATGCTTAGACTCTGACAAGGTGGATGGTTGCTGTACCAAGAAAGGCAGGAGTATTAAAGCCCTGGAGGGCTGGGTGAAGCTGTTTCAACCCCAAAGGCAAAACAACCATGACCATCCCTCCTGCTCACATTGCCTGCTGCCCCGCACAAACAGAGGCTGTGTGATGGGGAGACCACCCTGCCGATCCGGCTGCCCAGTGTGACTAGAGCACGGCTAGCCCCAGGGGGACTGTCCCCAACCGCTGGTCTGTTGCCGTGGCTGGGACCCACATACCGACGAGTCTTCAAGAAATCAATTGGTCTCACTCAGGTGCAGCAACAGGCCGAGAGGGTATTTTTCCCTTGGGAGTGGCGCAGGATTAGCTCTGTTGGTCAGTTTATAATTAGATACTTGCACCTAACAATATTCTTTCTGTTGGATTTTTATAGTTTTGTTTCTTCTTTTTTAAACGTGAAAAATAATCAGTCTTAAAATAAAATAATTTACAAAAAAAAATTACCCTGGAAAGAGTGACCTATAAAAAGAGAAAATCCTTGCCAGGCGGATGCCACAGCAGCGAGCCCAAGCCACAGAAAGCCCAGTTGCAGGCTTCCCTTTTCCATAGCTACTCAGAGGTTAACCAGGGTCTGTAAGCAAACAGCTTAAAGAAGGAGCCCAGCTTAGTGCCTGGGTGTCTCGGGCTGTCGGGGGGACGCCAGCCTAATGCCCTTCCAGCAGCCCCTCCCTCCCAAAGGCGATGCTAGGCAAACAGAGCCAGCCCTCGCCCCCTCCCCGCGCAGCAAGGAGCTCGCTACTGGGACAGACTGGACCCAGGCTGGGGCTCAGGGACATCACAGAGGAGGGTGTTCCACTTCAGACGGGCGTGGAGCCATGTACATATAAAACCTGGAGCAGCGGCCCGGGAGGATTGTTAAGTACACCCACACTTCGGCTCACTTGGCAGCACGGTGAGGTGCTGCCGGCCGTCCCGGCGGCTGAACCCCAGGGTACAGGAGCACGGGAGCTATCTGCCCATGGGCTCCCGCCTGCTGCTGCTGCTGCTGCTGCTGCTTCAGGCAGGTGAGTACCACCTCTCGGTCCCTCTCCCTCCCCATGCCTCCCTCCGTCCCAGGACAGCCTCTCCGCTTGCCGTCCGTTTTGCCTGCTTCACAGCAGGCACCTCGGTGTGGTTTGGCCAAGTGAGAAAAAAAAGCGGCACTCAACTCTTTTCAGCTTTATAGCGAGGGGCTGTGTAAGTGAGCTGCCTGCCCACTTTGCTTCCCTGGCAGTTTACATAGCTGGGGATATATAAACATGGGTCATTTTCTTTTTGAATAGGTCTCTGCTACAAAGTTGTTGGCATCTGTGTTTATTCATAGAAATACCCTCTTTTTATAGCAGTGACCATGGAGTAAGCAGTTTTCAATTAATCTGAATTTAAAATAATTTTAAAAAAGCCTGTTAAAAAAAGCCATAAATGTCTGCTAACATAAAGCCCCTACACACAGAGGCAACACGACACTAAACTGGCAGGTCTGAGGTTATACCTGCAGTACAGTTTTAAAATAAAAAACAAAACCTTGCCTTAATCTACAGCAAAGGCTGCCTGTTTAAGCAGGAAATAGAAAGTGTAAGTTGTCAGATTCGCCTCTGCTCACCTCCCTGCAGGTATGTTCTCTGCTAAGGTGCCCCATTAGTAGTATAACTAATGATTGGGCATGCTCCTAATGGGAGATGTGGCTAAATGCAGGCTGCTATGGAGACTCAGGCTTTTTCAAGGCTTTCCCAGCTGCGTTGGCTTGGCTGCCCAGCATAGAAAAAGCAATTTCAGTTCTTGGTCAAGTTATTAGCTGTGCACCTGAATATTGAAATGTATTTGCTGGGGCTGACCTCTCAGCTGCAGCGACCCACTGTTGGCTCATAACCCAGCCAGCTTTCAAAGAACGAAACAGGAACATCAGAGGCTGCCTGGATGCCCACGTTATTTCAAGCTCTTGCAGAGCACGCAGCCCTAAGCACACTAATTGAGTCTTTTGGACTCAATTCCCTTTAGGGCTTTCTCTCCGCTTTCATGAGCAGCTCTACACTGTAATTACAGTTCCTTGATCCTCAGAGATATCCCCAAAAGAAGAATGGCCCTTCTTCTGGGTCAGGTGCAATTACCTTACACCAGCCTCGGCTGTTTTCAGCCAGCGGCCAACAGACCAAGTCCAGCAGTCCTGGCTTAAGAGGTCAGCGAAAGACAGCTAAAAAAAATGCAAGCCACTCGTCCGGAGGCCTGAATGCCTACAAAGGAGTTTTTGTCTCCATTGGAACATTTTCAGGGTCTGCAAACTGCAACAGGTTGAAAAAGCATGATTTTTAACCCAAAATCCAGAGCAGCTCACTGCTTCTGATTTCCCCCGGGGTGCCTGAGAGCTGAGCCCCCTTCTAACTCCGGAGCCCCACTGTTCAGACAAGGGAAATAGGTTGTCTCTTTAGTTTCGAATAACACCTGTCTAGTGTGTTTTTAGCACAAAACCTGAACACTCAAGTAGTGTTTAGGTGAGCAGCAGTTACTTTTTCAGAAATGTGCATTTAATCCCCGAGGAGTGCTCCGGGAAGCATAAGGAGACTGCACGAAACCCTGTGCCGGGACAGCCCGAGGCGCCGATCACCAGGGCAAAAATGGTGGAGGGCAGCACTCGTTCCTGCTGGGGGCTCGGGCTACAGAGAGGGAGCAAAGCCCTCCTTGTCCTTCATGGGGAGAGACCCTCCTTGTTCTCGCTGGGATTTGGATCAGGCTAGGAGGGCGGGCCAGCCCAGGAGATGCGGGGAGAGGCCCAAGCAAGGGGATTAGAGGCTAGGTTTTAAAAGGAAAGCAACTGTTTTAATAATAGTATTGAGTCCTCGGGTGGTTTAGGGGATTAATTAGTCCGTGTTTGCACAACACTTCGAAGAGGTCAAGCATGCTGCAATAGCTGAGGGCAGGTGGCAAAGCAACTTCGGTGGTGGGTTCCCAGCTCCGAGGCATCACCTCCCTCTCCATCCAAGCGTGCTGCAAAGTCCCCCCATTCCGGCAGGCTTTTCTTTGCAGAGCGGCTGTGCACGGGTGGGAGGAGCGGCTGGGTTAGGCAGTCGGTCTGAGGGGTTTGATGCTACCGGTGAGTAGCTTTGCCATGCACGATAGAGCAGCGCAAAGTGCAGTTGTTCCTTCACAGTAAACCCAGGCAAGAAATACTCCTGTCTGTCGCTATCGTTAACATGATAAGCATCAATGTTTGCAGCTGAGCATCACAGTGGTTTGAGTATTAGGGGCAGGGTACTCTTAGTTTCCGTAACAGTTATTGCAAGGTAGAGTCTGTGGTTTCTAAAAGAGTTGCAAATTAACATGTGAAATCACAACACTGTTTGAAAGACTTGTAACTCAAAAATCTCCAGACCGGTTTGGGTGGACATCCGCACACTTCAGCTGACACAGAGCTCCTTTTATTTGTTTTCCAAATTCATGCAGCCAACCTGATGTTATGACTTAAATGGAATGTAATAACGGAAGCAGATGTAAGTGTTGCTGGCACTTCCAAACGCTCAAAAGAAAGTTGATATACATACATCTTGGCTAATGTAGACATTCTATCCTTGACAAAGTATACCTTACAGGCTCAGGGACTTGTAGTTATCCCTCTATGCAAATTAATAGTACTGTCAGCTTTTTGCCATCTGGAGAAGGGGTTAAAATATCCTGAATAGGAGGGGAAACTTGGATAATATAAGACATCTTGGGCAACATAGAAACCTCTTTTTTCTGTAGAGCCCAGGTTAGGTCTGGTTGTGTGCTTGTCCTCTGCTGCTTCACCTCCGACTTGGGACCACAGTGTAGCTAGTAAGCTTCCCCAGGTTTGGGAGCTCTGGGGTGCAGTGAAGCCCAGCTGGCTCTGCATGGTGCTGGCACAGGCCCTGCAAAGCTTAACAGCTTGGGCTCTGTGATGTGCAAAACCAGGCGCACCGCTCCTAGGTGCAATATAGCTGCAATCACACGCTAGTGCACCAGAGCTAGTAAGTCTTGCTTGAATTGGGCTCCCTCTGCAGAAAAAGCCTGCTTGGGTATTTCTGCATCTGCCTCCTGGTTATCCCAGCCCTCAGGTAAGGCCCCTGCAGAGTCCCCTTTGCAGGCTGAACGTCATGGCTAATTAGATTGTCAAGGCTGCACCCAGCCAACCAGTCAAAAACAAAAAAAATCCCCCTTTAAGGACTTTAAGAATATCATTGTCAGGCGTGTTGAATCCTTGTGTGTAGCCATGTCCTGTCTTTGCAGTCTGGAAAGATGCTCTGGGAAAATCCCATTCACTGCACACCCGAGGAATCATCGAATTGGCAGAAGCTATATCGTGTGGCACAGGACGGTCTCCCTTGGCATATATTGGCTATGGATGCTATTGTGGACTGGGAGGACGAGGGTGGCCTAAAGATAAAACAGACTGGTAAGAAGAACCTCAACTATGTTGTCCAGAAGCAGTGCAGATCTCCTCACTCTTCCCTGTTCGTACTACTGTGACTCCATGGACTTGTTACTGCCCTGTGGAGGGGGAACTTAGCATATATGAACAGCACTGGGGAATTGTGAGTGAGGACCCACGTATCACTTGGGGTTTGAAGGAGGGTTTAACCACCTTCTGGATGAGAGCAGAGGTCGTGGGACCTGGTATTCTGTGGGGTGGAGGGCAAAGGAGGAACCAGGGTATGATTTCATGAAATAGCTGCATGTTTATTCATAGAGAGCAAGCCCTGCCTGAAAAAAGGGGTGTGACCAAAGTATTTGGAGAGTTATTTTGCCCAGGTCCTGAAAATGGCAGCGATGGGAATATCACTGTTTATCCTCTGGAAGAAATCCAGATCATTGCAAGGAGTAATCAAACCTGTTGCCTTAATTGCCTGTTAGTTCACTCTGAATCAAGGAAGAACAACAAAAGGGGAGAGCATGGTGTTATTTCCCCCCTTCTTTGTTAGTGGGGAAGATGCTGTGCTTGTTATTCCGAGGCTAAAAGCAATTAGTTTAGGAGGTGCTGCAATCAAAGGTTTCTTTCTTGTACTTTTCAATTAGCATACATGTAAATCTTGAGCATGATGGACTCTTGTGTGCTCTGAGCCTTTTATTTGCAGACTTGTCTGGTTTTAAACCTCAAAGACAGAGCACACAAGTCTATCTGTTTATCTACAGTCAACAGGCCAGGTGCTACCGATAAGCAAGCACTGCCTTTAGCCGGAGCGAAGGCAGTGTGCAGCTCACTGGGAAGGAAACTAAGCTTTCCAGAATATCCAGCCATTGGAGACATTTCGCATTGCTACAAAACTAAACTTTTGTTGAATTGGCAGGACAGAAAAAGGAAAAAAAGGAAGAAAAGATGCCAAGGTTAAAGGCCAACTCCTCTGTGGGCATAAAAGAGCAAGTGTCCCCTAAAACTAGTGGAGATGTCTTCATTAATGCAGCGAGATATTTCACTCCCAAAGCCCTCTCTTCACATCCCTGGTTTGTACCTGTGAAACATTTAATCTATGAAACAGTCAATACAGGACTTACAAATAATGAGTAACTGCCTACAGAGTGTCATAGCTTTCAGGTGTAGAGATTTCTTTTAATTTTCAGTAATATCTCTTGACCTGCTTATCACCACCTACAGCAGTGTCTGTAAACATGTTTATTATTTTTGTTAGCCCTTTATCAACTCTCAGAACCAGGTCTTTAAAGTAAGACACGACTTCACTAATTTGGAGTACTTCTTTTACCGAAGGGCTGAATGGAGTCACCTAAATGCTGTTTTCCACAAACGTTGGGTGACCCCCAAGTTTAGGTTACTCTGGGAGATGCAAGTGGTCAGCACTCCTGAAAAACAGACAGAGAGAGTAAAATATGGCCACGTGTTTGTCAGCCAGTGTTTCTGCTGCCGTTTGATTTCCATGGGATATGGATTTTATCCTAACGGCAGAAAGCGAGACTCTGCAACTGGAAATGCCTCAAAATACCAGATAGTTTGTAAAAAGGAAGCTTGATCCTCTAAGTGTATTCATTATTATTCCTTAGCTGCAATGCTTGGCTGCAAAAAAAACCCCAGAAACGTTTTTAGTTAGGTTCTTAGCTAGGAAGAATGGGTAATGCCCCTACCAGATTTAAAATTTTCCATTTTATGTTTCCTAAAGGAATCTTCTGATATCTGTTACTGAGAACTACTGCAAAAATCAGTGTGGTTGAGTACCCCATGCCTGTCAAAGCGACCACATTATTTTCCATATTTGCCATTCTAAAAAAGAAGGAAGCAGAGTGGCAAAACTGCTGGCCTTGAGTGACAAACACTGTTTGAAATGACTCACCCGCTTGACACTTCTAGGTTTGTTACTGAGACCGCTACAAAAGGAGTAATTTTCTTGTAAGTAATTCAGTCAATCTGTCTAGACAGGGCTAGAGTGCTTCTAAGCACCTCTCTTTTATGGGAAAAGAAAAAAAGCCGTTGAGTGGATAATCCTTTTATAAGGTTTATTTCACACACTGACTTTGATGTGGAGTTGTCAGTAATTACCTATTCCCTTTTGTTCCACTCTCACAGGCCCATCACTTCAAGACATAATGGCATCTCTTCCGCATGAAGTCAATAGATTTGTTTCTCCTTCCCCTTTGTTTCCCGGATTGCTGCAGAACCCATTTTGTAAAGCAGGACCTGAAGGTGCTCAGCATCTCCCTGAAAACACCGAATGCCGTGAAAGGCAGGGTGGCGTATATGGCTCATCTAAGTCCTGGCAAACTCATAGGGAAGAGTAAGATTTCCCCTCAGTTGCTGAGTTAAAGCAAAACAAAAGGACACACAGTGGTGGCTGTGCTGTTAATGTGACTAACGCAATGTGACAAATTCTTACCTTAATGGCATTTGCTCAATGGCAGGGGTCTGGCCAGCTGATCCCTGAGGGCCAGCTGGAGCTGTCTGTAGCCATTAGGGCTGTCTCGTAGCCCAGACGCGATGAATAGGTTGCTTACTAACTAGATGACAGGGCTGTATTTGTTTTCCATACCTGTTGACCAGTGCTCTGCCATAGTGTTGGCTGACTCTGTTTGCGCTGGTCTAACTGAGCGTTAGCAGTTTATTAAAAGCTTAACACCACGCTCTGACCCAGGTGCAGGAAAGGGCATTTCCAGACAGGATGGGATCATCGAAGGTAGCAAAGGATAACAATAAGTTTCCTCACTCACTGTATTCCCTGGCAGTTCTTTCGGAGCATCTGAGAGATGTTTGTAACATATGAGCCAAAGTCTCCTTGCTTTTTGTTGGTGTAAGCTACATGTCACCCCACTGCAGTTATGGGTATCATCAGGAGGAACTGGTGTAAGGGGAAGCAGAATTGTGCCCCAGATCCTCCAGTCCTGCAAAATTTATGCAGTCCTCCTGATTTTGCCAAGCCAGCTAAGGAGCAGCAAGTTCTCACAGCTAGCTAGCGCACCTCTCTAGTGCTCATTTGCTTGTCCTTGCCTGATTCACAGACCATCTTTCGCCCCCTCCAAGATCTGTTCTCACTTCTTCTCCTACCTCTTTTTCTGTTCGTTCCCTCTGGCTCTCCATGAAGAGCAATTTCATTCCCTTGGCCCGCAGGCTCCTAACTCCTCCTTTTGCCTCTCTACCTTCACATTGTTCCTCCTCCCCACACTCCTCCATCACTGACACCAACTTTACCGATTTGACTACTGATTCACACTTCAGACCTCATAAACCCTATGATTTCTACAGCTGGCACTCTGCCTCAGCTCAGCCTGATTTGTGGCTCTCCACCGCGGTCTCTTGTGCTCTGTGTCCCATATACGAGACACCCATAATGGGACTGCTCTACCATCTGCCTCCCTGAGGATGGATGAGGCTGTGTTGCAGCTTCAGGTGCGGTAGCCAGGATGCCCTCAGCTACAGCAACTCCTCCAGATGACATGTGCCCCAGTTGTAGCTCAGTGCCGTAGTCCATCCCAGTCATATCATATGGCACATTGCATAGGTACTCATACGTTGGAGAAAGCTGAGACTTCCACGCTTTCCACAAGGCTGCAAATTCTTCTCTCCTTTGGCCTTTCACTTCTAACCTCTTCAGGACAAGCCCAGGAGTGAGGTGTTACTGGATGAACAAAAATCTGACCCACAGCCTGTTACTGCTGTCAGGTTCAACAGGACTGGTTCCATGAGCTGAATAAGGTCTTCTCAATTACAGCAATTGCTGTAACTCCTCATGGGAAAACTTCTAGATACATATATCCCATATGGCTTAGTCACATTCTGAAGTCCTTTGAGGAGCTGGCATGGAGGGAGATACTAGTCTGCTACTGCTAACTTACATTTCTAGGTTTCACAATGCAGTAAGTAGTCTGGTTGTAAGCACCACACAGGTTTCATCTTTGCAAGCTGAAAAAAAAAAAGGCATTTAGTTTGCAGACTCATCTGTGGGATGAAATTGCTATTTTAACTACTAAATTGGGAGCTCAGTCAGTAGGGAAAGCACACTGGACTAAATTCAGCCTGTGTGTAATCACAGGGGTTGCTTGAAGGCTGAATTTCATCTGACTGGTCTGATTCTGTTGTGTCTTTCACACGATTCACCTGATCTAGTTCCAGTCATTTTATTAGAATCTGCATCAGTGGTGGATCATCTTCTTTGCACTTCAGAAATTGTTGGGTTTTTTTCCTGGGCTTTATCACTTCACACAGCCCATCAGCCCTCGTATCTGTAAACCAATTTCTAAAAGGGCAAAATCCTCCTGCAGCAGAGGGTGATGAAGTTCACGATGTTCCTGAGCTCTTGGGTAAGGTAGTGGCAGCTCCCAATGGGTCTCTGGAGAAGCCCCACTTCCTGCACAAGGGACCTTCATCCTTCTTGCAAGGTTTTTCCACTTTTCCAGAGGGATATAATGGTGGAACCCAGAGTGCGTCGCAGACTTTTATTGGCTTTTCAGGTACACTGGCCTCAGGCCTTGAAGATGACAATCCAGGTCTTCAGCTGGATTTGGGTAGCCAGCACAGCCATGCTCCCTTTTGGCCAGCTCATCCACATCTTGAAGACATTCACATCTAGGACTCAAGAGGTTCTCTAAAAGCTGTCTGCTCTTCATTTATCCCTAAGATCAGCCTGCCTTGATGCTTCCCAATTAGTAGAGAGGTTTCTCTGTAGAGTCCCAGTGATCTTGCAGGGACAGCTTCTGAAAAAGCAGGAGCTCACTCCTCTCTGGCTCCAGCCTCTGACCTCGCATCCTTGCTCAACCAACCTTTGTTATCTGGCAGAGAACCTCTCTAAGTGCTGAATCTTTTCTTGGTGTATTTTGAGTCACTAAACTGCCAGAATAAAATTCAAGTGGGGTCAAGTTTTCTACAAATTCTGAAGTAGTTGATAGTGGGAATTATCTCACTGACTAGTTTGTAGGACAGGTATCATCAGCCTAGGTAGTCACCCCCAGCCCCCTCTATGGTCAATGAAAAGCAATTGCACTTTCAAATGCAATGTTTTTCACCTATGTTAGATCTCTGCAGCGTGATAATATGAACTATGTCCCAGACATGCATAAAGGCAGTATAGACCAATGCCTTAGATGGAGGTGTTTACATTT
This sequence comes from Gymnogyps californianus, assembly GCF_018139145.2. NCBI lineage: Eukaryota > Metazoa > Chordata > Aves > Accipitriformes > Cathartidae > Gymnogyps > Gymnogyps californianus. Next base: position 126,601,198 of record NC_059471.1, read on the forward strand.
AGGGATCTGAAGTTACCTAATATGAATCCCACCATTGAGGCTGATTGATTGATAAGTTTGTAGCCAGCTCTCAGAAACTGGATGGGCCAAAGAGCACGTGGCAGGTCCAGGTGAACCGAAGAGATGAAGCTGCTTGGTGAGGCTGAGGAAGGCAAAGAACATCCTGACTCCAAATTCTGAGACGGGTCTAAGCCTAAGCCAGTGGCTCACAGTCACGCACCTCATAGTAATGCTTCAGCTCCTTTTCAGTGAGTGGGATTACCATGTGTTGACCACACCTGCCTTTCTGAGGGCAAAAGCTTGGAGGAAGAAGCACGGTGGTCATGGGAGCAAATACGGCGTTAATGAGCTCCTGAGCCATGTGAGCTTTCAAAGAAATGCCAGGATGCTTGGTTCATCCGCAGACGATTTATTGACAGGCTGGGGCAAACATTGCTGTTGTAAGCCGTGCAAGAGTGGAGCACTCCTGGAGTACGTGCAAACACTCCTGAGCAAAACATGCAGGATGTCTGAGCCCAAACTCTCCCTTTTATTCTCTCCCAGGTGCTGCCACAGGCATGACTGCTGCTATGACAAGGCAGAGAAGGAAGGCTGCAGCCCCAAGGTGCAACAGTACCAGTGGGCATGTGAGCAGAACGCTGTGCGGTGTGGTAAGGAAATGCTCGCTCGCATTGGGTTCGTTTCGCTCCCTCCTCCACAGGGGCATAGGCTGACCTAAGAGCTTTGTGGGCCTCAGAGGTAGGTCTGTGTATGCTGAGATGGTTTTAAAGCCACTTTGGGCAATGTCTGTTCTCCTCTGAGCTCTCTTCCCATCCCTTGCCTGGATCACTAGGCTTGCCAAGAGTCCCCAGCTGGAGCTGGGAGAAAGGCTGGAGCCCCAGCACTTCCATCCAGGTAACCTGAGTCCTCCCCAGGCTGAAGAGCAGGAGTGGGGGCCATGGAGCCAACAAGCCATCTCAGTTTGGCAAGGATGCAGACGCCTCTCTGGAGGCTCTCTGCCCACCCGCATTAAGCACACCTGCTCCTTACCAATGCCTTCCCAAAGCTGTGCAATGGTCTGCCTGTGACCGCTTCGGCACGGGTGGTCTTCCCATGGCAGTTTTGGCCCTCCCTCCAGCGGGACTGTTCACTGATTTACTTACCATTATGTACTGCCAGAGAAGAGCCATGCTATTACGCATGTCTGTAAGACAGGTTAAATAGGGTGCCAGCCTGCATCTTTGCCTCGTGTGGGACTCCAGCCTAAAGCCCTAGGGCTCCAGGAGGGATTTTGAAACTTGCAGAGTCGAATGCTCTCGAGTGCCGCAGGCATACAGCGAGTGTAGGCTGTGCTCAGCTCTACAGCTGCTACCCAGTCAAGAAGGTCTTGAATTGCACAGTCACAGCCCGTCAGTGGCTCACACCAGTTTGTTTTGACATACACCAGATGACTTGAGTCTTAGAATTTGTCGCTTCTATTTCTAAGTCTCCAAAAAGTCCCTGATGGTAAAATCCATTGTAGAACACTTCGAAAGTTTGAAAAGAAATATGTGAGAGTAAAACTTGTCCCCATACCATCAAAGCTGCTTGCTTGAACATTAAAAGACTATTTCTACCTTATCAGAAGACCATATTCTACTGGTGCTATCCTCAGCCTCTCCAGCAGCTGAAAATCTGCCAGCAGATATGGGATGGGGCACAGCACATCTGCAGTTGCTCTTTTCCGAGTGCCAGAACAGCCTATTAAATACAAAGTGCTGGCCAAGGAATGTATTGCTTTAATGTATAACTGCTCTCCCTCCCGCTTACCCATATTTCCATAGCTGACCAATATTTTCTGCTAGCTATTTTTATATAAAAAAAAATCCCGTTTCTTTTTGCTGTGAAGGAACAATCCTAGTTGCGGATGTGAGATGTATCATTGAGTCCATGAGACATGGGCAAAGCATGTCCCATAAGAGTGCACTGGGCTGCAGTTGCTCCAACCTGGCTGTCAAGCATTAGTTAAACAAATGCCATTAATTCCTTAACTGATGTCCAGGCAAGGCCTGAGAAGCATCCATCAACTGTTCTCCACAAGCCTTCAGCAGGCTTCACTTCCCCTGACATCCCCCGTGGGGAGGAACAATTGAAATGTGCTCCAAAGGCAAATTTCCTACCCCAGGCTACAGCACAGCAGGTTTTACTGAGGTGTGAAGGTACAATGTCTGATCTCATTCAGACAAAAGGGATGAATCAAATTTCCAGGCGTGCTTGCTGGGCCTAGGGTGGTGATGTCGAGAAACATTAGAAGCAGAACTGCTTGCACTGTCCTTTCTATGCAAGAGGAAATAAATGCCTGTTGCCTGGCACTGTGTCATAAACACAGATATTTTCAGGTAAATTAAACAGAAACTCATTTTACCTAGGACTTCTCCTCCTTTTGCCACTGTTAGGCAGTTTTGTTTGTGGAATGAAAGAAACTGGCAAACCCATATTTTTCAGTCCAGATATGCCATCACATGTAGGCAAATTCCATTCGATAAATATCTGGAATATAGAAAAGGTGGTAAGTTGTGGATGCTGGTCAAAAAAATAATTCCGCTCTAACAGAAATGACTGCCAAGCAATGACTCTTGTACTCACATTAGACTGACAGTGGTTGGCACAGCTTAGGAAGAACTCAAGGAGCAGAGGGCAAGGAGAAAATCAGGCAGGACTGGTAGCTAAGAAAAAAAAGGACTTAGTGCTGAGTCCTCATCGGTGGGACCCTTGAAACACTTTTTACCAGTAAACATGTGATTCTCTTCAGAAAAGCTTAAGAAATATGGGCTCTTCTTATTTATCAGATACAGAGTTGATCCGGCAAAGTCCAGTGAAATCTGGAAAGATTCCTGTACTCTTTGCAGTTGGTTTTGGAGCAAAGCCCACATGCACCGGCATGAAGACACACTTTAAACTTTGCCTAGTGCAGGGTTTGGTCGGTGTTAGATAATCTATAGTAGCAGCCTCAAATAAACAAGACACTGTGCTTTGAAATAATATTAGCCCAATGGCTGCATTTAAGCCACTTTTAGGTGGGATGGGGTTCATTAACCCAAAATCACTCATTTTCAGTGTAGCCACCTGAGCTAGTTGCTTTGATGTTCCTTATGGTCCTTACGTAGTCATATAATTGCATTATAAATAGTTCCATACATACGATTTTAATCAGCTTCGTTAGCTGCTGACTCATAAAAATCAGGTACCTGACCCTGCTGTGGAGTTCCTTGGCTCCTCTGCTGTGATCAGAGAGATGTAAGAGCAACTCACGGAGCACGAGTGAAGGATGCCTGGTGGATGCTTCTATACCCTCAGGTTTCTGAATGTCCCTCCAGGAGACTCTTCCTTTCAAAGCAGCATTTTTCTTTTCAAATTGGTCTGATGTGCAGAGGGAGGAGTTAAAAGGGAAGTTGACTGACTGAGGGAAAATGGAATATTTTTAGCTCAGGCTAAGCTAAAATAATTTTCTTTTTTAGCTTTGGCTGCTGAACTAGACTCCCATTGTTCACACAGCTCTAGAAGCGGGGAGCACTCTGTGCTGGGCAGATTTTTATAAGCATTGCCAATTTACTTTTAGCTGCTACTTTCTGATGCTCTTGGTCACAGTTAAGGTCAGACCTGTTGACAGAGACAGGACAGGGGAGGGTCAGATCCATACACAACATGACATGTTGGTCCTTCTCTCTTCCTGTTCCCACAGCCTCTGTTCCCTCAGAATTGCTTTATTAGGGAATTGTTCCTCTTAAAACTGTTTCTTGTCTTTGTCTGATACAGAATCTCTCATCCTCCACTCACATTTTCTTTTGCAGATAACCTGACAGACCGGTGTGAAAAAATGGTGTGCCTGTGTGACCAAGAAGCAGCCAAGTGTTGGGGAGCAGCCCCATACAACCCACGCTTCATCCTCTGGCCAGACTTTTTATGTGGACAGACTCATCCCACCTGCCATTTCAGATATGGGGGGGCAGAATAGTCTTTTTAGGACCTTTCTTCTAACCCTTTGAATCTGAAGATGCTGGAATAAAATTTCACCTCTTTTACCAGAGCTAACAATGGTGTGAGAGAATTTCTATCAATCAGGCCAGCGTTTATGGGGAGGAGAGACAGGGTAACATATATGCTGCAGTAAGGGTAAGATCCTGCTCTGATCGTGGCCTTTGCAGAAACAGAGGGTTTGGTCTGCAGTGCAGTGGGAACGCATTACCCATCACCAAATGGCTTTTTTGTCCTTTCACATTGCCTGACCTTCAGCTCCCACACATTTGCACGTGATCTAGAAAATATGTAGAGACTTCTGCTGGACTGGCTTGTAAAAACAAAAAAAACCCCAAACCCCCAAACCATCTCTGTGAAAAGATACACTGGCCTTTGAAGACCCGAGGCGTGCCAGTCTGGAAGTAGAGCGACCCACTTTATTTTCCTGGACCTGCAGGAGGAGAGGGGACATAAGAGAGGGAGGATGCCTCATTATTCCTTATTTGTGCTCAGAGGAGTTCTGCTTCCTACCAGAAGGAAAAGCAGAGTCTGGCCCAGGGCAGGGCTCCATCCTTTCTTGTGGGGGTGTGTGTGTGGGGGGGGTGTGGGTGTGGGTGTGTTTCTAAGTTTATATAGCCAGCTGTCTTATCCCTCATGTTCCTGCCTCACAGCAATGGGGACGCTTCTGAGGTGTGTTCAAAGGTAAGCAGAGTTACACTGGGGTATTGCTGTTGCAAGGCCAGCAAGGGTTTCTGACTTCTACTTACTAGTAGGCACACCTGTACTTTGCAAAAGAACATATTCCTCGCCTGCTACACACGCTTCAGAGCTGATACGCTGCTCTCCTATACGTACAGGAGATGCTCTCCTATATTGGCATACCCCCCGGTCACTGACCGCCTGGGAATCAGTTATTGTCACGTCAGGAAACGGGCTATGGAGAACATTAGTCATGTCAAGCAAATCTTTCATTGCTCCTTTTTTTTTAAGGGTATTAGAGGCTTATATTGAAACACTACGTTTCCTTCTGGCAAGAGTAAAACAAAATCCCATTCTTTCAGCCAGGGGTAGCTACGCTCAAGTGGGCCTTCTTTGCCTCTGTTACAAGCCTGTAGGCTGGAGCAAGCCAACAGGACAAGAGCCTCTGTACTGAGGGGTGCAGACAGACTGGAGCCGCAGTTGCACCCCCAGAAGCAATGCATTCGATTTCCTCGGGTAGGTGTTAGCAGCTGGGGGGCCTGGGTAGGTCAGGCTCCTTTCTGTGTCTTCTGAAGCACAGCTGAGAAACTTCGAGTACCACCTTTAAAATAAGAAGTAATGGCAGGGAAAGACCCAAGGTACCTCATCAGAGTCTGGATTCAGAGATATGTGGCCAAACTAAGTGGGGTTTTGGCAGGTGATAATATAAATTTCTTCGCAAAAGGCTGTTTCGCTCCTTGCTGCAGGAGGATGCTGAATGTGCCACTGTGGCTGTCAAAGCTGCAGGAAGAAGACACAGACTAACAAAAATAAAAATGCCAAACACAACATGTACTGAGGCAAAGGCTTTTATTCCGTCTAGAGCTCCATTTTTGGCTTACAGGGCATCAGAAGTTGTTCCACCTGTCGGCTTTGCATCTTCCAGCGACTCCTGTAATGCTGCACCTCAAGCTACGCTGAGCAAGAAGGAAAGGAGAGAGAGCGAGTGAGCGATACAGAGTGAGTGCAACACAATAAACTCTTCCGAGGCTTTCTGGCAAGTAAAGAAGTTGTGAACTCTGTCCATGCAGAGGGTTTGCAAAGGAACGATGCTGTGTGGGCAGCACCAGCCTAGGCGTGCGGGTGCGCTTCTCAGCAAGGGCTGGAAGACCTTCCCCGGCAAGGGAGGCAGAGCCCCCGGCCGTGTCCCTGTCGCCGCCAGGCTGGCCATCAGGTGGCGGCAGCGCTCCAGCGAATGGCAAGAGCAGCTCTTCCTTCATCCCTTCTGGGGATTTTTTTCCAGCAGGCCCAGCAAGATTTTTGAGTGCCGGGAGAAGAGGTGCAAATCCCACGGCTCCCCACTGAAAGCAAAAAGTTAGTTGAGCTCGGTCTGAAACGCAGACCACATCTTGGGTTGCACAAAATGGGAACTAAGCTTGTTTCAAAATCCAGCCTTCAATGTCAGTCTACTCTAATTAGACCAGCTGACAGAGCTGGAAAAAACAGGTGAGCTTTTGGGTACATCAGCCTCTTCTCAGGTCTTTTCTTTGGCTCCTGTGTGACGAAAATGTCTAGTTTTCCCAACCTGATCAGCTGATCTAATAAAAGATATTACTGGGCTTTACAAACCACACCTCACACATACACTTCAGCCATCATAGGCTTTCTGTACACGAGCATTACAAGAATACGGATGTAAGCGTGTAGTTGGTGGGAGGAAGAAGCATCCTTCAGCATAAACCTAAAAGAACCAAAGGAGACCCAGGACTTCGTTAAAAGAAGAAGCATCTCATCGAACAACTCTTTGCCGAAAGTGGCAATTAAAGAAGATCCTATTGGTTTGTTTATAGGTAACTCATTAGGTCCATGCATGAAGCTCTACCCAACATAAACAAAGAACTATTTGAAAAAGAGATGAAATATAGAGCCAGCCCTGTTAGAGTTTCATCCACAGTGTTTATTTCCTCAACCAGATCCCGTGTCTGACCAGAGGTAAGTAAATGGCTAATTCCTCCTTAAGTTAAAAAAAAGGCACCTTTGGAAAGAGGTGATTGAGTTCATCTTTCTAGCAAGGGATTCCAGGTTTTGGTTTGTGTTCCTTACCTTGGTGAGAGCCTTGTCTCACACAGAGGACGCACCTCCTCAGCTGCGGGGTTAAAACAATGATCAGAACCACTACGCCTCCGATACCAGCCGCCACAACCCCAATGATTGTTCCAATGGATTCTTCTATACCAAACAAGCCTGGGGGAGAAGGGAAGGTAGAGAGAGTAACACAAGATGTCACCCAGGCAACTATATGCAATGCAGCCAGCACGTTTTCTGCAGTGGCTGCAGAGGAAGCTACTTACTATGATATCAATTATGCCAATGTCTTGTCTGACATGAAATCAGGGGCTTCTACACGGGAGAGAGTGTATTGCACTACAGAGCTATTGATTTTTTTCATTCCTATGTAGGGAGCTGCTACGCTTTCTGGGGATTTAGAGATAGGTCAGCCCCATCTCCCTAGCAATCTCCCTTAACAGCTGGATCCTATGGGATGGCAAAAGATGCTGCTGCCTGAATTAATGGGACTCATGCCTATATGCTTTATTTTCAAATGGAAAGAAATACTCTGACAATTTTGAGAAAGTCATCAGTCTCCCTGTCTACCCCTAAAGGAGACAGCACCAGAGGGTGGGCAGAGCTCCACTGAAGTCCTTTCTTTGATTTGTTGCTCTTTGGGACTGTTGCGTGGCAGAGGTGAGATGATCCCATTTTCTTTGAGATGAGAGCACGTTGGCATTCTGGCTTTATTATTTGTTGGGGCTGAAGGATGATTCAGGAAGAGCCTTTGGTCAGGTGAGCACGGTAGGATGGACTGTTACAAGGGTTACGGGACGCAGCATGGAGAGCATCTGCCCTGGAGCTTAGCGGCTGCCAGAGTAGGAATGTCTCTTTAGAGAGAGGGAAACTGGCTGGGCAATGGCACTTGACTGATCTGATCAGATTTTAAGTGACTGCCTCATGCTCATGGTAGTCATTTTGCCATGTGACTCACCCAGGAAAGGTAATAAAAGAATGATTAAAAGCCTTCCAGTTTCATCTACAATTACATTACGATCAGGCATTCACTACATATATTTATGTGGTTATATTTAAGCTTCACTAGAAAATTTGGATGGTTTTGCTACCATATTCACACACAGATTTCCAAGCACTGGGCCCCCATTCACAGGACCAGCCACTACTCTGTGCTACCTAGCCGAATGCATGGACATCCAGTAAACCAACTGTAGCTCATCAGTAAAAAACCCACTCCCTTCTCCCGCATGCAGGGAGGCATCCTGTAGCTTAAATCCATTTGTAGGGCTGCTCGTTTCCTCAGGAGAGTGAGACCAATGATGGTGCTATAGAACCATCTCTTACCTTACTTCAAAATATATGTCATTTGCTTCCTGTAATGGACAAGTTAAGAGAGTCAGCTAATTTATCTTTTTAATTTTAGATAAGTTTTTGGACAGTCTGGATTTGTGGCACATAACATTTCTTTATGAATTATATTTCTCATATTCTCTTGTCCCTTTAATTCAGGCATAGTGCAGAAAAGATATATTTCATCTTCTCAGGAACACAGAAAGGCAATTACACTGGCCAGGGTGCAGATATTGTAAGAGTAGCCTGCGCTACTGAGACTATGAGATCAAGCCAATGGGAGACCTCATTAGACACACGACCAAGCCCTTGCAGGGGGGCACGGTTTTCTTGCCTTGTTAGTGCTACAGTTTAAACTGAGTAGTTTTATAAAAATTAGTAACGGAAGAACTCAGGCTCAAAAGGGCAAAGGCTTAGTGAATCTCGGTGAGCTAGAAGCTTTGGTAATGACTAAGGGGGAAATGGCACTTGCATAATTTACTCTTGACACAGAAGGTGCTATTTTTTGTTAGTTAGATAATAAGATAATAAACCTTCTGATGTGTTGATTTGTTGGGACTGGAATGTGTTTAGCCTACATAAAAAGGAAAGCTGCTTTCACTTTTCCGGCTGATAAAGGCAAAGCAAGTTATCGCCTTACTTAAGATGCCTTGTGTCTATTTGTGAGGCTAAGAAAACATAGCATGGCACTTTTAATGCTACTTTGATTTTAATGTGAATGAAGTTAAGCAGAAATGATATAATGTGATCCTCATGTTTATTGTGGGATTACTTATGTCATCCACAGTTAAGGAATGAATATACAAGAAGTTAGTGGGTTGGAGAGAAATAATGTCAAAAAAAAGGAGTTTGGAGCTGTTCCCTGAGGTGGTATCTTGACACCTGTCACTCATGAGGGTTCTGCCAAACACAGCTGTGAGTACAAGAGAACTTGTCTGACTGTTTCATTCTTGGCACTGACTTCGATTTTAGTGATAAAATTTTTCCTTCTTTTTTTGGTTGTAAATGCCCCTCCTTATAATAATACCTCTGTGACTGTTTATAGAGGCAACCCAACCAAAATTAGCTGGCCTAACGAAAATAATGAGAAATGCTATAGAGCAATTACACTCCGTGACACCAGGCCCTAAATGCTAGAGGCCAAACAGGTGAACTTCCCTCTTTCTGCAAGTGTGTAGACCAGCTTTGGAGGAAAAAGAGGGAGAAAAGAAGTAAATAACATCAAATATTACCCAGAGCCCTCCTGATCCTGAGCTTTGTGCCATCTCCTGTCGCCACCTTCCCATCCGGAAGTGTAACCTCACAGAAGTAAATACCGTGGTCACTGGTTGTCACATTGAGGATCACCAGGGAGGCATCCCCTTGGGACAAGTCTCCACTCATGAAAACCCTGGAGTTATTTGGCAAGATGGTCACATTGTTTTCTAGCAGGTCCATCTGCCCGTTTTCATCTTCTTTGTACCACTTCACCATCAGGTCAGTCAGGGAGGGACGTCGTGGACTGTTAAAGTGGCAATTTAAGACCACAGTTTCACCCTCTTTGGCTTTTTCCTTGGCTGGTGTTTGAGTCACCAAAAGGTGCCATGGCTCAGGTGTTGTCAACAACAGGGGCTGTGCTGTTATATGAGTTACAGCTGCATTCTCCTTGCTTGCACTTCCACCACTAACACCAACATCTGTACCAGGAAAGAGAAAGAAGAGGAGGGTTGAGGGCGATAGGATGATAAACCTTCCAGCTGCTCCTGACCTCTAACCAGCACAAAGAATGGCTCCTGGAATTAGGACTTAAGGGTAGTCACTATTATGACGATAGGGACTTTTTCCCTAGTTCCTGCTTAGATTATGTTCATGTGTACAGATAGGTCTTTTCCTGTTCCTCAGTTCCTTTCTACTGCCATACTAGAGGAAGATTAATGCCATTGTCCAGTGGCTTTGGGTGAAATTTAGAGTCCATTCAGCCACATTTCCACCTGGAACACTAACCTCTTTCTTCCCACCCCTAAAAGTCTCAGGGCCTCATGTTCCTGCCTCAACTGCTTTTGAGGCAAAGCAAAAAATGCATGTACACTTACACACAGGCAGCTCTGTTCTGACAAGTACAGTGAATATGTGTGCATCCTAATGCAACTGCCTGCATCCCAAAACATAATGTGAGTGTCTTACAAGTTTTGGCATGCACTTCCAGTTTCAGGATAGGAAATCTTGAAATTGTGGGAAGAACCTCCGTTGCCAGAGACTGAACCCCCAGCAGATCCTATCAGCAACCTGGGGGACGGCACCTTAGCATTCTGCGGGTATTGATACTGAGGGTGACATCTATTCTCTGTGAAGGTACCACATTGTCCTGCTACCCTTTGTTAGAAAAATATGGACAACATGCCTGTAGTAGAGATTTAAACCTGCCTTCTCTCACTCAGCTGCTAATCATAGTATCAAACAGCCTCAAGCTACGAGTAGTGTGAGTGGATCTCATTTCTGGAAACAAGCCTGGGCTCAGAAGATGAGAGGAAGAGTTGCTGTCTCAAAAAGAGGGAAAAACAAACTCTTAAAAATAAGCCAACAGCTGTCACCAAGAAAACGTTCAGATCAATTTTTGGAAAAGCTTCTTCTGTTGTTTTATTTTCTTCAAGTGAAATAGTCTCCCTTCATACTAGTCAGTGCCCTCTCAAGGATTGCAGACCATTCCACAGTGAAGGTCTTGATTTTCCATTGTCTTGAGTCTTTCATTGCCATCCAAAGAGTGTGAAACGCTATTGTCTGGGTCTGGTAAAGCTTCACAATGACAATAGCCTCTCTATGCTCAGGGACAAATGTCTCAAGGCAATGGAAAACCAAACCCCTTGATGATCAGTTTGAGAATTACTTGAGTGGCTCCTCCAGGCATGCTTGTACACAGAATCACATTTGTATTCATAGTTATTATTATTTATGACTCGTATGGGAGTAGCACTGACAATTTCTGTCAGGCAGCAGGGCCCTGTTCTTCTAGGTGCCTTATAAAAGGATGGGGTATAGAGTTTACAGTTTAAATATCAGACGAGAGGTAACTCATGAATGCAAAAATAAGCTGGCTATGAAACTAGGCAATAACAAAGCATGTGAAAAACCTTCCGAGCTGTTTGGTGCTCCGTGCTTTTACCTCAAAGTGAAAATTTTGGCCTTGTAACTGGAACACTGATCCATGGGAATTGGATGCCTGAGAATTAGGTACCCAAACATTATTGTAGTTTTGGATCCAGTCCCCTAAAATGAGTAGTCCTTATTAAAGATACTGGATGAGATATTATCCTCATGTTCATACATAATCTTGCCAATGAGCCCAGTGGAGCTTCTCGGGAGAATCTGAGGTCCAGATTTTTCCTTTCCGGTTAGATAACAGTATATTGATGCAGGAGTCATAAAAGTTGAAGTATCTTGACAAGGTACTTTGACGAACTACGAAGTATGGTTGAAATGCTTGACAAAGCTGATGGTAGCTTGACATATTATAGTCTTTGTGCATCAAATATTCTGATGTATTTGGTTATTTGTTAGAGTGAATTTGAGCAGTTTCATCACGAGTACTCTTTTAAAATCTCTGTTCATTAACCATTATCTCCACTGGATACTGCTGCTTTAGCTAAAGCAGTATGTGCTACCACTACCTTGTTTTCAAGGAATGCCCACAGAATTTCTTCTCCACTACAAGTATTCCAGCCTTACCATATGCACCCCCTGCAACATAATTATAATTTTTGTTCCTTCTAGTGATGTAAAAGGTATCATTTTTACACAGCCACTTAGTGGCATAGAGAACATAACTGAGCAGGAACAATGTGCTTTGATGTTGCCTCTGTTCATCATGAGTTTTATTTGCATCTTCTATCATGAAATAACTGGCCTTGTCATCTGTGCTATGCCACATCTTAGATTCAATACAAATGATGTAACTTAAAGCTAATTAGGAAAATCAAAACGCAAGAGGAGTAGGCTGTATTGTTTCGCCCCAGCTCTGTTTGGGAGTTTCACTGAGAAGGTCACAGCACAGCCTCTATTTTTCTTTCTTCCTTTCTTTCTTTCTTTTTCTTTTGTCAGGTTGCAAAACTGGAACATACTACTTCACTGGTATTCAAATACACAATGCCCTTATCATATTGGCATCTGGGAGCATACCATGCCAAATGCCTTGTTGACTCTGCTTCAAAGCTCTTTTTAAGTCAACCGCTTCATTAGCAGAGTGATGTGTAGGTCCCCTGTCAGGCGGGTTGTAGGGCTCAATCCCCGATGGAGAGGAATGCAAGGCTTTTTGGTGAAAGCACTTGAACTAGACAGACTACAGAGAAATACAGCATAGATGATCTTGTCTTGACCTGGAAAAATGATTAGATGATCTAATAGGTCATTGTCATATGAAGTCGGTAGTTCATGGCCAGTTTTCAGCCATGAGGGGAGAAAGCTTTCTGGGACTCCCTGTAATGTGACAACTTGCTCCACATTTGGCAGTACTAATAGGGCACCTACTAAGCCATCAGCCTCCTCTTTACGTAATCTGCAGGTTGGTACTTTTCCATGTAAGGCCATATTGCTGGCTGTGAATGAGAAATACACAAGGCAGGCTAGAGGAGGTGGGGTGACAAAAGGAAAGAATAAAATATACCTGTGCGCTCTTCCAGTCCTGGAGCCTCTAACGTACTCTTTGGTGCCTGGAGTAAACCCAAGCAGCCCTGCAGGCTGCTTCTGCCACCTGCCAACAGCATCGGGGAACCAAAATGGTGGGTGGAGGTCAGTGCAAAATTTGACCTTTCTAGTTGAGCCTCCTCTCCTTTGTTCACACTCAATAGATGGAGGAGAGGTTGAGGGCAAATAGGGCTTGATTTCCAATCTACATAAAAATCCTCTCATGCTGGAATGACTGTCTTTCAGATGGTTTTGTTGGCTTTAGAGCTCAGCTTCACACTCACCTGGTGCCATGAGGGTGCTACACAAGCTGTAACCAGCTCCCAGTTGTCTATGATTAAGTGATCAATGACTGCACATTGCTCATCTTAATTTATATGCCTTTTGCCCTGGGCTGAGGTTGGCTTTCGCAAATGGATATGAATAACTACCTTGTGACAATAACCAGTTGCTAATACATCAGAGAACCAAAATAGAAATGAAGCTTCTAGCAATGATGATACACAGCCTTTCTTCTTGAAAAAGACAGGCAAACATACTCTTTCTGAACATTTCTATTAGCTAAACAGGAATGTATCTATAAAGAAAAGTATGGTTTAATGCAGTGCACAACACTAGATACAGTTTTCCTGCAATCCTGAGGAAGCCCTCAGCGGAAAGTTGCTTTTTGAAAAAAAGAAGAGAACCTCTCAAGCCAAACTCTAGGATTCAGCTATATTTCTTCTAATTAAGGAAGGTGGTTTAGTACTCACCCACCAGCAAGAAGAGGAGGAATGAAGACACTGCAGATCTATAGAGCTTCCCAATGTGCTGGCTCATAGTTGCTGAAGTATATGGCCTCACCGTCTCTCCCTCTGGTAGTACAGGCAAAAAAATATGTGTGTGTTATTGCAACGGGAGCTCACATTCTGCCCAGTGAATGTCACACTTACTAAAGTTACCACAGCTTCGAGCTCACAGTGCTCTGCCTGCTGCCTGGATGACAGCCACGTTTGAAGTGACAACAATGAGTTCCCGGGGGCTGTTCTGATCTCTCCCTGAGAAGATGCTGAAAATGCTCTGAGAGCAGAGGGAAGATAATCCGTTGTTTTTCACTTTGGCCTTGTATAAACCAGAACTTTGGGCTAAGTACAGAATATCCAGATACTCGAAAGGAGACCTCTCTTCTGCTGAACCCCTCCCTTGTGGAGATGAGAAGAGAAAGAGCATTGGCTTGATTTTCTGAGCAGACGGACTCCTATCATCCTAATTCACCATGAAAGGAAGTTAGGAGTTCAGTATCTTTGTGGCTATATGCACATGGTGTTTATAGGTAAAATGTATTCCTCGAAGTATTTTTTTCCAGTGCAAAACAAATCCTTTTTCACCAAAAGTTGATTACTTAAATTCCATTTAAGTAAAGCTCATCTATGCCACCAGGGTGGAGGGGAAAACTGCTAAAGCAGATGGCCCATCTGCAAAACTAGCAGGTGCACTCTGGAACAGAAAGTCTGGGTTTACACAAAGGTACATACACAGCACTGCTTTGTGGAAAGAGCTCCAGCAGCCCCAAACCCTCACCTGTAGCATCCAGCCCTGCCAGCAGTGCTACCGCTGTACCGAGCACCTGCCACTCTCGCTAGCTGGCTGACTCCTTTTCCCTCAGCTATGGGATTAGGGATTACGGCACACCTCTCCAGAAGCCTGCTGGCTTTATCTAATGATTTTGCTTATCTTTAGGACTCCTCAGATAATGGAATTGTACCTGAGTATCCAGTAAAGACTCAATTCCACGTCTGTTAAAACACAAGCACAATTCAGCTGAGAGAGGCATGAGTATTTCTGCTTTTCTTCGTATTTGAAAGCAAAAAGGATCCCAAAAAAGCCCCCATCACACCATGAGGAAATCTGTCATCATGCTGCTGTCATATGGCTTTCTTGAATAAGCTTTTAATAAATTCTGTGATCTGCATCTTTGCTTGTGGATGCTCCACAATAACGGTTTCAAGAAATTCCACGTCTGACTTGCAAAACTCTGCTGACCAAACAATGTCAAGAGGAACAACCCATTCCTTGAGTGACCACTTGTTGCTCGAGCTTTGGTGTGGTCACAGCTGTATCAGCAAAAACAGGATAGGCTAGAGGGAGTATGGATAAAGGAACCTAAAAGGCAAATATTTCTTCTCTGTTTGAAATGGGTTGGGAGAGAGGGAAGACCTGGGATTACCAGGAAGGAATCACTTTATATTAAGAAGGGAACTGGGACCAAGTGCAGAGCAACATAGCACTTCAGTAGAAAGATGGAAGGTAGATTGTGAGGGTCTTCTGAAGGAAGTACTGCCATAGTGTTAGTGAGCGAAACCAAAATATCTGTGAAAGGAAGAAGTTAGAGGAGTCAAAAACAATCAAGAGTTTGAGGAGGGAATAACCATTAAAGTCAAAGGCACCTGGCAGATCAAGAGGAACTGGGACTGAGTTACTGGCTTAGAGTACTGGCCGTGACTGCGTGTCAGAGAAGTCAGCGTGGGAAGATGGAGCTGGACCAAAGGCATTCCAAACAGTGTCTGATTTAAATCCAAGTATTTGGTGTGTTTCTAAAAAAACCTTCAAGTGTGTTGTGATGGACATACTACCGTTGTTCCTGCAAATCCTGTTTATGTTAATTTCATCCTGTAATAGCAATTCTCTTGTGAATCCTCCATTAAATAGGACATGCCTGAGCAAAACTGTCAGGTCAGCCAGCTTTTAACCGAGGGAATACAAAGGGATTTCAGTGTTACTGGCAGCCATCAGTTGAACATGAAGCTTCTCCCACTTGGATAACTGAATATGATACAGAGAGAATCTCAATTTTTGGACAAAAAGAAAAGTAAACTGGTCCCCTGAGTGTTGATGAGAACAGCCTGAAAAATTTGAGTTTCAGAGGTCTAAATCAAGAAAGCAAGCAACAAAAATGAAATAAAACACACGTTCTTTTTTACACTTTCGTGTAAATTTTGGAGACTCACAGTCGGCGACGTTAAAGCTGTCCTATCTGGGCCAACAGCTGAGAGGGGATGTCAGCCACAGGGACTTCTGGCTCCTTTGCTAATGTATCACCGGGCCCAGAGATGTCCCTTCAGGGAGAGCCTCAACCCACTTTCTGGGGAAGTGGTGAGAGAAAAGAGAGAGCAGGAAGAAACAGCGCTGCCACGCCAGGCTGCTCTACTCTTCCTTCCCTTGGCTATCCATCCCTCCCTTTTCACCATCTACCAGCCAGCACCCAGCAAGGTGGAGATTTCTTTTCACATCACAGGGCTCTTCTTTTTCCTGCGAGGCGACCCTGAGGGCACAAATCTGCAAGCCATCATCGCTCTGGTTGGGTCCCCTGATTTGAGGGGCACCGTTTGGTGCTGTCTTAACTTGGGAGCCCAGCTTTTCAAACCCCTGGGTGCTCACAGCTTGGGCAGAAACCGCTTGGCGCGGCCCAGCAGCTTTAAAAACGAGAGCCTGGGTTTCCTGAGATGAGTCCCCCGCCCTTTACTTCCTTTATTTCACCTCATCCCCTGCTCAGCCCGCAGCCAGCCCGCACCGCAGCGGGGCAGAGGCAGGCCTCCGCCTGCTCCCCTGCAAACACCCGCGGCGCCGGGCGGCACAGCCCTGTCCGCGCACGCCGCCGGCGGGCTAGGGACGCGGGGTCTGGTCCTGGACGGCCCCCTCCGACCGCGGCCTGTCGCGGCGGCGGCGGCGGCGGTGGCGGCGGCGGCACCGCTTGACGAGCGGCCGGGCCCGGGGCGCCTGAGGAGCGGGCAGCTGAGGGCGGGCTTTCCTTCCCCTCTCTCCCCCTAGGTGTCCCCCTGGAGCGGCCACTCGGCGGTGTTTTCCGTTGAACCCCAACCCCCCCCCCCGTCCCCCCCGTCAGATTTAGGGAACCGCTTTTGCTGCCCGGACGGCGTTTAACCGACTGCCGGGGCTGTGCGCAAGGGGAGGGCGGCGGGGCGCGGGGCTTTCCCTCAGGAGGGAGGCAGATAACGCCGCCGCCCCCCCCGCCCCCGACTCCCCGCAGCCAGGAGCTTTTCCTGCTACAGTCCTCAAACTTTCCACCGGCTCTGAGGCTTCGTAGTTCACCCTTGTGGAAGCCGCAGAGGGGTTTCTGGAGCTGGCCCGGGGGGGGGGGGGGGGAATCGAGGGATCAGAGGCGCCGCGGCCCTCTCCGGCCCCCCCGACGGCTTTCCCTCCTCAGGAGCGGCGCCGCTCGCCCTTGGCAACCGCCTCCCGCCTCGGGTCCGCGCCCCGCGGCCCGGCCGGCGCCTGCCCCTTTAAATGGCGGCCGCGGCCCCGCCGTGCGCCCCGCTGAGGCAGTTAGCGGGCGCCGCGCCGCCCTCGCCCCCCTCCATGGTAAGCGCTGCGGTCTGCGTGCTGTCCGCCGGCCCTCGCCCGCCCTCGCCCGCCCTTCCGGCGGGTTCCATGCCCCCGGCCGCTGCCCCGCCGCGGCCCGCCGCCGCGCCGCCCCCCGGGCGAGCCGGCCGCCGGCGGCGGGCTGCGCAGGTAGGTGCGGGGGGGGGCGGGAGCCCCGCTCCTTCCCCCGGGGGACGGGACGGGCGGGCAGCGCTGGGAAGCACCGCCCGGGGGTGCGGGGCCGCTGCGGTCCGCTCCGCCGCCACCACCACCCCCCCCAGCTCTCCGAAAGTTTTTTGGGGCGAGGCGGGCAAGGCCGGGGGGTGGCGGCGGCCCTCCGGGCCCGCGAAGCGCCGGCGCTGTGGGCCCCCGGTGAGGAGGGGCGGCGAGCGTCCCACGGGGTTGCTGCGGCCCTCGGAGGGAGGGTGTGGGCTCTCGGGTGCCGAGAGCCGCCTGGGGAGAGACCCAGCCGCGCTGCGGGGAGGCGGCTGCGGGGTGGCTGTGACAGCCGCGTAACTCCGGCGATATGGTGGGTCGGGAGCGTCACTCCCGGGGCATTAACGGGTCTGTCCGCTGTGCGGGAAGCCGAGGTGGTGAGCAGCAACTGGTGGAAGTTGCAGCGAGTCCGTGTGTTTTGCGTGGAAAGCCTCCGGAGAGCAGCCCTGCTCTCACGCCACATAGCCTGGGGTGTCTCTTGCTTTCTGCCTCACCCCGTTGTCTTCTCTGGAGCGTACCCCCAGCCTGGGCCGCAGGCTTGGCTGGAGCCTCGGAGGAGCACTGGCCTGCTGGCGGGGTGTTCGCACCCCTGTCTAGCCGTGGGCATGTGGGTGTGCCAGCATCGGTTTGGTTTTGAGTCGTTCTGGACTCGAAACCCAGCTTCGTCTCTCATTGACGGATACAGTAGTACAGGTGGTGTTAGTTATTGGTTAGGGCCCTGGACTGGTTTTCTCCCGGTTTGTTAGGTGGCTTGGGACAAGCGGCTTTCTGTGGCTCAGTTTCCGTTCATAAAGTAAAGCCGAGCTATTAAGTGAAGAATATTGATATCGAGGGAGAGTGCTACAGAAGTGTGCTTATCTTTATAACAAGTGATATGAGTAGAACTATTTGCCTCTGAAGTGTTGCACTTGTATTTATATACAACAAAATATACAATTTATAGTGTAACTAATATTAAGTATTTGATGTATCTGTATTATATACGTCAGTCCTCTGGTAAATGCTACACCTGCATGACCTTTCTCAAGTTTTGAAAGGTCCCACAGATTCTAGAGACGTGCTGCATGTTATGCACTGATGTCTCATGTTGATGTTATTCCAGCTCTAAATGTCTGTGCAGCTTCAATGTGCAAGTTGAGGGGCTGCTGTGGAAATAAAATACTCTGATAAAAACGTAAGTAATAATTAAATATGGTATACTCTGGAAAAAATGTAAAATCAATGAAAAGGCTGTCAGTGGGAAGTGTTTCCATGCCACTCACTTTGGTGAAACTAGCATGTCAGATTTAATTTAATATGTAGTTGTTAAATGGATTAACCATCTTATTTCACCTTTCTCCTCCATTGTTGAATTACATACCTTGCTGCTTTGTTCACAGGAAGTTCATGAAGTGGATCATGGTCTTATTAGCCAGCTACTTGCTGATTCAGAGGAGACTCTTAGTTCGTGCACAGAGAAAATGCAGGGTCCTGCTCAATATAGCTGGAGTGCTGACTGGAGCTTTTGGGTAATGTGTTTTATCTTTCTTCTAACTTGTGTTTTATTTATAAATAAATATATGTATAATATGTATATGTATTTATAAAAATATATGTATATTTTAATTTATATATGTGTGTATATGTACTAGCTTTATATCCACTGTTCTCAAGTTGCTTTGTAATTGTGAATTAGTAAAGCATTCTCCACCCATGCAGTGAGGTAGGTAATTTTATCATTATCAGCTTACTAAAGTGTAAGCTGAGACTGAGGGGGTGAAGTTGTTTACCTGCTGTCATGTATCAAGTTAGTGACAGGACTTCTGGCTTCTGTGCCTGGTCCTGTCTCCCAGTTCCTTGCATGGTTCATTAACCTATCCAATGTCTCTCTATGCCTTTAGAAAGACATTGTTGATGCTTTTTAACAGTAAGGGCTGAATTTTGATTCTCAGTGTTGGGTAGTTCTTCTGATGTGCTTTCCTAGTGTCTGTTTCTTGTCAAGGAAACACATTTGTTTTCCACAAGAGTAAATAAGCTTCCTGTGTTCTGTGTAAAGAATGGGATTTGTGAATAAGAAGGGCAGAAAGGAGGGGTTTAATTTTGCTCCTCTCCAGGGAGATGCCTCACTGAAAGCGGAGGGTGTAGTAATAAATGCTGTCTTTAATACTCTTATCATGCTTTTGATGGATTTGGGTTTTTTGTTTTGTTTTTTTTTTTTCAATGCCATGAAAGAAGGTAAACTTACAGGTGTAGACTTAGAACATATATTTTGGTGTTATTTTGTTGGATGGGTTGCTGCTGTTAGATAGGGAAGGGGAACACTTGTGTGTGCAGCCACAGGCATGGTAACACCTGATCTCATGAGAGACTTAGATTCCCTTCCTCACAGCTCTGACAGTCTGACTCAGGTTCTTCATCAGGTGGCCTCGGTAAATTGGCATGCTTCAGCTTGTGCATAGGAACATCATCTGGACTACCGTGTCCTTGTCCTGATGAGGTCATCGGAGTGTTCATTGTGCTCAGCAGGTGAAAGACTAAGGAACTAGCAAAGGCCACACGGGATCTGTGGCAGAGCTGCGAGCACAACTGGGGGATCAGATTTCCCAACTCCTCATTTATAAATCTAGCTTGTATGTCTTTTCATCCCTCCTGTTCAAACTAAGCAGATGTCCTCATGGTCAGAACATTGATTTTACATATCAGGCTCTAGCATAAACTCCCCCCAAAATGCATGTGTACTTTTAAACTGAGCAACAGTAGTCTGGAGCCAATGGAAATGGGACAGGCAAAATGAATCCCAGCAGGTTGTAGAATTGTGTTGCTAGAGAGGGAGTACTTGGATCGTTCAGTATTTTCTCAACTGTTCCTACAGCGACAAAGACGCTACAGGGCCGTTCTGCCTGTGCCCAGCTGTATCTCTGTACTTGAATCGATAGCAAATCATGCTGCACAGACATTGTAACTGCCAGCTATGCTCTCATTAGATGGCAAATCAGATTGTGTGAACTAACTCTTGATGGCTTGTATACAACCGTTAATGCAATTGGTAGTTTATGTGAGGAAGAAACCTATTTATGTCTTGTGGTCAGTTTGTTGGACTTGCAGTTAGCAACTCAGTCTTTCCTTGATAAGCTTGGCAATCTAAAATAAAGTCAGTGAAGTATAATCTATGAAGAATATAACTGTGCTATTGGCTTTGCATTTTTAGGTTTGAGACATATGCCAAAGGTTAGAAGTTCTTTGAACAGAGCTTTAGGCATGTGTGGTGCAGGGTATTGTGTGTCCTCACAGTGCCACTTTCTGCTTCCTGTAGTAACGCGTGCCTGTAACTTCAGGGGAATGGGATTCTTTAGTGCAGTGGCGGCTGCTAAGAGAGTGTGAGGTGTTGTCTGGTATGATTAAATGGTTGCCTTCTGTCTATGATTTATACTTCAAGACCTCAGTATTTGTTTGAAGTTAGTGTTTATCTGATTCTGCAAATATGACCTTGCAGTTAAAACAAAGGAATTGTGTAAATACTTGCCTCTTGTAAGATAGTGCTGTGGCTTGTAAAGTTCTAGCCATACAGTTTGTCACTGATTAGTTTTAAAAACCTCTACCAATCTGGTGATAGGAGGCTGTGGTACTCATTTTCTCAGCCTCAAGGGCACTGAACTTAGAAGCAGAAAGTCACAAATGCAAGGCAAAAATTAAGATTTTCTAATTAAAATGTTATGTCATTGGCATCTTTCCCTGCTCTTCTAGACAGAAAATGTGTTTTAATAACTTGCATGGTTGATGGTCAGCTGCTGACTATATAAACAAATCATTAAAACTCCCTAAATACTGAGTCATAGTAAATGTGTAGGTGATAACACGGGAAGCAGCTTGTTGCAGTGTGCAAAGCATGTGTCACTAACATTTGACAAAGGATGATCTTAGTGTCTGTGGCAGGTGTGGATTTGTTATGCTCATTGCTACTCTTAAGCCAGTAGAACTAAGGAATTGCTACAACAGCAAGACTAGCCTGCGGTAGCATCCGGGATCAGCTTTGCTGCTGGGTTATTTGGTTTGAGAGGCTGCACGTTTCTGACAACTTTGGTTTGCTCCAAGGATTCATTTCTTCTAAGTACGTACTCTTGCTTCTCTGATGATGGAAACTAAATGTGGATGTTAAGAGGCTGACTGGTTTGACTTCAATTTTTCATGGATTTGAGTGGGAGTAGGCAGTTGTGCCATGCCTCTAGAAGTCAGGCCAGGTATCATGAATGCTCAATATGTGCTGTGAGCACATGTAATTAGCAGCAAGCTAGGGTTGGGAGCCTCTGCGATGTAATCTCTTTCCTGGCTATGGTGAGTGGGGAGAAGGAAGGGTAGCAGAAAAATTAGCAGGGAAGGAAGAAAAGAAGAGAATCCTACTATGCATAATTTTTCCCCATCTGTAAAAAAAAAAAAAAAACAACCAAACTTTGGATAGCTTTATTGAAAAATTTTGAGAAAGAATTAATTTTCTGTACTACTGTAAGCAATTCTTAAACTGATAGTGTTACTAACTGCTGTTTTTAAGGTGGGTGGTTTTTTTGTTGTGTGTTTTGGTTGTGGTGGTTTTTTTTTTTTTTTTTGAAGACCGTTCCCTGGAGGTGGACAAAGCTAGACTTTTATAACCTCACTGGAAGAAGAAAAAAAGCTTGCTTGCAGACTTAATCTCAGGGCTTTCTCTCTGCTGGAACCTGTAAAGCTTGCATCTACTTTTGATTAAAGGCTTCTAGTTTCAGCAACTGCAAATAGAAATGATGAAAGTCAAAGATGCTTTGGAAATTAAGATACATCTGGAAGCCCTATCTCAAGATTCTGAATTAACTTTTTATCCTTTTTACACTTTTCATACTGAAATATAATTCAGTTTAATATCCTTGGAAGAAGAAACCTGTGAAAGTCTTAAGTGGCCTCCTACTGTAATGAAGAAGGTAAAGGTGAATGAGGAAGCTAATGAAAAGGATCCTTGCATCAAAAGTGAGGGTGTTCTATCTGGGGACTCTAGTTTCTATTAATAAACAGTCAAAGTTCATATTTGTCTACAATAAGAAGAATGCCTGTGGAAAGAAAGAACAAAAAAGTAAGTCCTTCCCTTGCAATGAAAAGGTAGGTGGAAAGAGTTGAAATCAAATGAGCATCTCTCAGAAAATTGCTTTTATCTGGGAGGCTTGTTTAAGAATTTGGAAGTGTGAAGTGCCAAGGAGGTGTTGGAAAGAAAATAATAAAAGGGGCTTTAAAAAAGCCAATTTGATTGCAATGTAATGTCAGTTTAGAGTTGGTCAGTGTGAAGGAGTACGACAATAGAAGCAAACAAGTGATACAGTGAAAAGTGAAAATAAGCCTTTTATTTTTCATAATACAAGAACATGTGAGGTTGCACAAGATTTGGAAAAGGATTTTGAATTTTTACAAACATGGATTTGGTTTCTATGAGAAAGAGCTAGTCTGTGGGAGCATGTGAGAATACGTATGCCAAGAATATGATAAACATATATGACACAAACCTGCACGGAGGGATATACAGATATACATTACAATTTGGAAGATAACTTATTGCAGCACAGATACAAGTTGACATACTTTGGGGCCCAAAACTAGTAAGGGTTAGATGAAATATTTCTTGCATCTATAGTTGTTTGAATGCTCTTTCCACCTTTCTCTGAAGACTCATGTTCACTCTGGGAATGGTTTACTGGGCTTGTTAAATCGGTAACTATGTTTTGGCAGGCTGGTATTTAAGGCCCTCTGACAGTTGCGTCATCTCCTGTGTTGTGTACTTGGTATGTTACTTCTTCTGAAGAAAGCTTTTCTTCTCATATCTGCCTCCAGATGCTTGGGTTATGAAGGAGAGACCATGGCTTGTGACACTGGAGGAGGATTTTTAGCCTCCTTTTTATTTGCTGGTATGAAGCAGCCTGCTAAGGAGGATGAGAGTTGGATAAAAGCTGTAGGTCTCCAAAGAGAATAAAAATCTTAAGCACACTTATGCTATTTTTTCTGAAATGTCATAACTTTAGTCTAAATAGCTTTTGCTGTACTTGTAGCACTGGTATGTTTGTTTACCTATCTAGAATCTCTAGAATAGGTGCCTTTTTTTTTAGCCTTATGATAGCACTGATTATACAGAAGGAGCATTTTAAAATGGTAAGAAAAGATAAACTGTGTAGTTCTGACTAGCCCTTGAATATGGCCGATTAGGCTAAAGTGTTTTTCTCACTTCTTTTCACCCTGGGAATCTCTCTATTGCTGTTGACGCAGCTCCAAACTGAGCACTGGGGTAGATCTGACTGCCATCAAGTTTCAGCCTGTTCTGAACAAAGACTGGCACTTGATGCCCTGTCTAAATAAGCTTCACCCAGCTGCAGCAGTGGAAAGTTCTATATAATATGAATTATTATTACACACGTCTGAAGAATAGACTAGAACCTGAAGATTAAGTTTAATAGATCAGGAAGAAAATACTTCAGATTCGTGTGATTTACTTTTTTTTTAAGTCACTGGGAGCAAAACCATTAGAAATGCAATATAGCTCAGAAAATCAGCATGGAGTTGATTGAATGGTGATATCCTTTTAATGAAAAGGCAATTCATAGCTTGTGGAATGAAAGGTTTAAAAGACAACTCTAGGAGATGGACGTAACCTTTTTTTTGGTCTTTGTGGTTTGGTTACAGCTTTGCTCAGTATTTCTGCAAACAAGCAGTAGTGTAGCACTGTTTTAAGTCTGCTACAGGTGAGTTACTTGCATCCCTTTGGAGGGAAAGAAGACAGGTAAACAAAACTGTACAGGATGTCATTGTTTAGTGGTACATTTAATTAAGTTATTAGCAGCAACTAGGAGTAGAAAATTCTCCAGGAGATGCTTAAGGAAAAAAAATCAAAATCTGAAATCTGTTGTTGAGGTTTAGATGATTTGGGACACTTACCCATCCAAAAACATGAGTGTTCTAGACAAGAGTATATGGCTTTTCTGCTAATGACTACTCTGGAAGTTATATTTTGTGTCATCCTGTGTAGCAGATGGTTATGCACTAATTGAGTTACATCAAGATTTCTTAGTGATATTGGCAGCATTTTAGAAATTACGTGGAGTAAGTGGGTTTTTTTAGGTAGTGCTTTTTTTTAAAGTTGCTTGCAGCATCAGTAAAGCCTACACTTGGGATATTTGTGTATTTGTTACTGCAACCCTCTAAAGCCCCTAAGGAAATGACAGATAAAGTCATCCAGGACTTTGGCCTGCTTATACGACCTCTCAGCTTCTCCTTCTATTTTCTGCTGTGCCTACCCACGAGGACTCAAGTATCACCCCTTGTTCAGAATGAGTGGAGGTATGTGATTGTGAACCATGGTGTGTATGTAGCTCTGATCAGCTTGTACTGATATACATGTCTCCCAATAGCTGACCCTTTGCATTCCATTTTTGTATAAAGTTGAAGAAAAATTATGTATAGTCTGTCTTTGAGAATGGTTCATTCAAATCTGGTAGCAGCTTTTAGTATAGAAATGACTAACAGTAAAATCTGCATTTGTTTTCTAAGGTAGAAAAGGAAGGGGTCAAATCAGGTATTTCATAGGAAAAATAGTTTTGGGGCAATTGCTTGGTGAGTGCTATTTTCCATGAATTTCATGTGCAGTAGAGCTACTGGCAGGCTTAATGAGATGACTAGTGTAATTTATACCAAAACAGTTCATGTAATTGGCTACAGTCACTACTACATTAACTATGTAACTACTGTTGTAGTTTGTTTAATATACTCCTTCAGGTTTTCACCATAGTCCTGAGACAAAGTATTTGTGTATCCTTCCATGAGTTGCTGAAAAGTAAATGACACCAAGAGGAATTACCACCAAGAGGATTGTTTGTTTCTGTCATGACCTTTTTTTCTGACCAATATTTGGGAATTGTTACTAAACTTAAATACAAATCAGAGATGCCAGAGTCCAGTTCTGGCAAAGTAATGAGGGAAAAGTGCAACTGAGGTATGCCATTCTTTTGCTTCTGTATTTGGCTGCCTTTGTATTAAGTAATCTTGGTGGGACTTTGTTGCAGGTAAGGAAGATGAGTTCAGAAGTAATGTCTTACAGTTACTTTGTTGTATAAGCGTCATCCATCCCATCCGCCCCCCCCTCCCCCCATCTGGATTTTTGCCATGTTTATTAGATGGATCAAGTAAGTCTAAAGACAAGCAGTTTGATTTCCCCCCCCCCATTACTTAGGCAGCCTGCAGTGAAAGATCAGGTGAAGGAACAGATGTTCTTAACAAATAACATTGGCTAATTTTTTACACACATGCTGTAGGAAGAAATATGAGTCAGATGAAACTACTGTTCAGAAAGGAATGTATTTTTTATCCAAAAGGAAATCATCTTGACTGAGCTTTTAATTGCCATTGCATCATATTAGTTAGTACACTTATGGCTGTTGAAATCTGGACATTGTAGTTACAGGACTCAAAATTGAACTGGGGAGCAGACAGATTGTCTGAGCTAAAGGATAACTTTGTGCTGGGAGGGTGACAAACTCGCTTCAATTACACAATGTTAAAATAGTAACTGCAGAGTTCATACAAACACACTTGGTTTATTTGTATTAAGTTTGGTTTAGATCTTGATGTATCACAGGTTTTTTTTGTTGGGGGTTGTTTTGTTTTGCTTTTGTTTTTTGTTAAATCCTCCTGCAGTAGATGAAATTACTACAACAAACAAAAAGATTGCTTGAACGCTGCATCTTTGAAGTCAGGAAAGTAGGTGCAGATCCACAATTTTTCCCTAAGATGAAAAGGAGCTAGGAACTTAAGACCTTTGTGAACTTGGCTTGTACTAGTGTCTTGGGGAGGCAGCATGAAACATGGTCTCTAGCAGGGGCATTATAGGCATAATTTTACTACCAGGTCCAAAGAAGTTATTGCCAGCTATGGATGGTATTGATGAGGATGCTGTGTAAATCTGAGGTTGGAGCATCTTGCCTCCTGGAAGCTAAAAGCACCTTTGTTTCGAGTTCAGAGTGGGGGAAGATGTTTGTTGATGGAAGTGTCCAAATCTCTTGAACGTGTTGCTTAACCTTCTTATTTAAAATTTAAGTGTTTGCTTCATCCAAACTTAGAGGTACTTGGTAGCAGTTATATAAATAATTATATTTGAAACTGAAATTGTCAGCCTTATTGCTAATTGCAAATGTCCAGACTTGGGTGTTTAATCAGCTGAAGATGGTATTATCTTATAAACAGGAAACGCAGTTAAATCGCTTTATGCTCATGCTACTACTTCTGAGGCCTGAGTCACACTGGTACCCAGGCTCTGGCAGGGCCTTTCTGAGATCACTCCGAGTCATCCTTTCTGATGGAAAGAAATCGCCAATAAATATTTTTCTGTATAGATTTGCCTCCCAATATCTTGCTGCTCTTTCAGCACACAGACGTTCCCTGTGATGTATCCTAGCTTTGCTTTGGGAAGGCAGAAGAGTTGCCTCGTTTTTCTGGTGAAACCAGTTCCTGCTATTTACATATGTAGCTGATCTTGACAACAGAACTGTGGGCCATCTAAAGTGCCACCACCCAGCTAGGTGCACAAAGACAACTGCTTAATCCTAGTGAGCAGGTGTGGCTTGCAAAATGACTGTAAATATAGCCCCATTGCGTTAATTATCTTCTCCTTTCAGACATTCAGATTTAAATCTGATGATAAGAGTGATTAAAATGCCTTGAAATGCATTTTTCTGTTTCTTCTCTCAGCTTCCTCAGTAGGGCTGTGCTAGGAGAGGGATCTCTTCCCTGCTGTTGAGTGAGTCATTAGCTCTGCACTCAGCTGAGTGCCCAAGGGGATCCGACTTGTAGGAGGCTGGGCCTTCAGTGGGTGAGGTGGATGCACCATAGAGACAGCTGCCTCTTCTTCTGTAGCTCTGAAACTGTGTGTTGTGAGAGGTTCTAGGGAGGCGGTCCTGCAGCTGGAGATGGGTGGGTGGTGCCATGCAGCAAAGAGGGGCTCCACAGCCCCTCACTGCTGTAGTGGCTCATGGTCTGTGCACGGTGAAGCTCCTATGCAGCCTGCTGTTTCCCCTGTAGACCTCCTCACTTCCAGAACAGCCTCCTACACAAACGGCAGCCAGAGCCTGACTTCATGTAGTTACTTGCAGAAATGCAGCAGATAGGTCCTAGGTAAGGCAGGTGGAAAGCAACAGACAGCACAAAGAAAGCAGAACAGATGTGTGCCAGCTGTTTCCTTTCAGAGCAGGCAGAGAGATCTGATGGACATGCAAAGCTCTATATCCCTTGCCTCAAAGTGTCTGCTCTGTGCCTATGAAGAACTGAGCTCTGGGCAGCTGGTGGAGGGGTAGGTGGTAGCATACTCATTTTGGGAGCTTGGGTGTGTGTGAAGCATGCCCTGATGTCCTCCCCCCCTGCTCTGGAGCTCAGACTGAGGAGGTCTCTTAGCAAGGGCTTGAATTATAAAGCGGGCAATGGCCAAGTCTTGTGTGAGAGTAGATTTGGGTCCATGCTGAGTTAACAGCTGTAGATGTGCTCTATCTTTAAGACTGGTGCATGAGCTGTAGCCTTCAATGGTTGCGGAGAGGAGGAGTGCTGGGCATTGAGTGCTCCTTTCCAAGCTGGTGTTTCCCTGGTGATGGTGCTTTCCTCTGCTGTCCCCTTAGGGACATTTGTGAACTTGAAATGACCTATGCTACTGCAGTCTGCCTCCCAAAATCCGTTTAGATGACAGTGATTTTAGATTGGAGCTGGGCAGCATTATGCCGCCCCGTCCCTACCCCCCTTAAGTTTTCTTTGACCACTTGCTGCAGCATTTGTGTGCATGTTCTGCAAGGCTAGTGTGTTTCAGCCTGTTTTCCAAGCTGGCATGCAAGCAGAGGCTGGCAGAACGCTAGCTAGCTCTGCTGGATGGTGTCCAGCACCGGCTCTGAGCAAGTGGGTGAGAGAGGGGGGAGCCGTAGAGGCAGCCTGAGTGTTGGCTAGGGATTTGCATGGGTTGGAACAAGCTGCAGGGAGCTGGAGGAGGTATGTGTAGGGTGTGTGTGTCTTCTGACTTTACGTTAGCTTCATGCCTCAGTCAGTTTTATTTCTGAAATGGAGCATATGCTTTGCTCCTCAGTGTATGTGTCAAACTTGAGATTTTTATATCCAAATCAGAGTTGTTACAAAAGTACATTGGCTTCACCATTTAAAAATGATTTAGAACGCTTATTTGCAGAAAGAAAGTACTGAATACTACAAAGCAATTGCTTCAGAATAAGCAGGGGATTTTCTCAATCCAAACGATTCTTTTTTTCAGGGAAAAGTCTCTAATACTATTAATGACAAGAGGCTTTCTTATCATTGATAAGAAGGTTGTCAGCTTGTTTCCCAAGGACCTTGTTGGAATAGCTTCAGCTGAACCCTATTTCAATGAAATGTAATGGCTTGTGAAATTGAGCTCATTCTGGTGGGATCTCGAAGGAGAAACTTGGGAGAGTTCCTCACATATTCTAAACTTGAAATACTTTGTTACAAAATTCTTCCAGATCTTTTCTACTCTTTTTTCTAAAGAACATTAAAAAATCCTCAACTGATTGTGCAACTTGAAAGTTCTCCAAAGAAATACCTTTACATCTTTCAACTTTTTAAACATTAAGTCTTTGAGTTTTCTTTCTGCTTGGGAAGGAAGCCAAATTTAAAAATTCTTCACAAAAAGTGATACTTTTATTCTATTTCTAATTGTGTAACCTGATGTTAGCAGCATAGTTCCCCGTATTTCATATGATGCTAAATTTTCTTGTCTGTCAAAATCGTAATTGTGACAACTTTGGTTGTGGATTTTGTAAGCTGTTTTCCAAGCCGTGCTCCAACATGATTTGATATTTGTACTTATATAGGCAGAGCTCAAGTATGAGACCTTCTTTCCTGCTCTCAGAAGGACAAGGTGGCTGGTGAGGTGCAGGAGATGACCAGGCCTTTTGTGAGCAGAATTCCAGTTCAGCCGAGTTCATGTCACACCATGGGGTAAACAGTTGTGATACAGGCCTCCCTGGTCAGTAGTCGACCAGAACTACTTTTCAGAAAAGCAGGGTCTTACCACGTGTCAGCTCAATGATGGATTGATGAGACTGATGCCCACAGTGGAGCTGGTGAGGGCTGAACTACTGCTGAGGTGCTGTGGGACACAGCGCTTTTGATGTACTAGACCAAGTCTTTAAAATAAATAGGAGCAGTCTCCCTTTTGGAAGTACCTAATTCAGTCAGTTTCATGTCAAATACTTCCTAAGTGGGCATCCAATATTTCAGAAGCTCTCCATAATGAAATAGTCCTGAGGAGTTTCTTCCTACACGGACGCTACCGGTGTTAGTGGTAAATAATAGTCTGTCTAACATTTTTAGTGTGTGTGCCCGTGCATCTGTGAGAACTAGGTAATAGTAACACTCATTTTGGGGGGACTAGGGACTCTGTTTTTAGCCTTGTTTATGGGATCTCATAGGATTTAAAAAAAAAAAACCCAAACAAACAAACCCCTAGAAAATACAATAGCTTGAATATTTTCTCATGACCTGTATTTTAATATCCCTTCCTTGAAATTTTACATGTTGTATTTCCAACAGAAGAAAGACATAGTTGCACCAAAATTCTTACTGGATGCCGCTCTGCCTGTACACAGATGCCACTGAAAGAGAACTACCATTGGTTTGTTTTCTGCTCAGTCACTAAGAAATGTTAAAATCTGTTTCTCCTTCAGCCTCTGCAAATAAGAGGGGGGCTGGGCCACAGAAGGGGATGTAATGACCCTAGTGTACAACCCTGTGTTTGCCAGTGGCCCACTGGAAGAGTGCCCTGTGCTTATGAGACTCCCCTCTCCAGAGAAGTTAAGGGTGAATGAAGAAGAGCATATAATGAATGTAAGTAAAATAGTCCTGGCTCCTTAAACTCTTCCCCCTCCCACTGTGGGTATGAGCTTGTTTCCATTTCCTTGAGAGCATGGGAACTTTTGGAAAGTAGGCTCCTAGGGAATACAATGGCTGAGCCAACCCTGGCAACAGTTGCTTGGGTTTTTTTTCGTTGGTTGACATGCCTCATGACCTATGAATTAAATACAACTGTGTGGATAATCAGGTGTGCTCAAATAGCTCCTTATTTAAAAAAAACAAAAGTGGACACTCTGTACACATCCAGTCCCAAAGTGCACAGTGTACTGTACACAGCACAGTAAGTCACTCTAAGGAAGGTGGTGTTGCTCTTCAGGTCCTGTGAGTGGTTCTTTCCCTATGCAAGTTTAATGTTTTTGTGCTTAAAGAGAAAGAAAAGAACAGTAAGTTACTGCTAGTAAAGCTTATGAGTACTCAATAGTTGAAAGTTATTTCTAACCCAAATTTTTTCTGTGATTCTGTCAAGGAATGGTTGGTGAAAATAGATTACTGTAACAGAGTGAATCCGGACTGTTTGCTTGTGACAGGGTAAACAGAACAAGTCTGACACTTTCAAAATACATCCTTGTGCTTGTTTTCAGAAAAAATGGAAAACTGTGCCCTAGAACTGTGAAAACATAAGGGAGACTGGTAGTCATGTGGACATGAGGTTCCACTGCGATTCGGTGCCTAAAAGCAAATGTGAGTTGGATTTATGTGTGTTTGCAGTAACTCCTGCAATGCTACGTCTAGCTCTCAAGAAGCACATTGAAAATAGGAGGGGATTCAGAAGAGCCATGAGAATAAGTCTGAAAAAAATCTTTTTGCTAATAGACTTGAGAAGCTTAATCTCTACCCCAGAAGAAGATATGGGGTAACTTGCTCACAATCAAAAAATAATTCACAAAGTGAAGATAAGATTAGCCAACAGACTACTAGAAGAACTATCCATAGCTAGGATGGATTTTTCTGTCAGGAGTGACTTTTAATTTAAGAAGGTAAAATACTTTTTTTTTTTTTCCCTTTCCCAAAGGGAAATTTGGTCATTGCAGCTCTGGTTTTAAAGCAGGAGCTAAATTGTGAGATAGCTGTGGCTTGTGCATTATAGATTAGATTGGATGGTCATAATGAACTTTTCTGGACTGAAGAAGTGGCTGCAGTAGGATCAACATTTCTCTGTTGGAAAGGCTTGTCAGACTTGGCACGTTTTACAGGTAGCCTCAGCAGAGAGACCGCCATGTCACTGTGCCATGGAAGTTGTTCTTTTGTTTATAGGTAAGTCTGCCTGAATCTGTTTTCAAGTATGTGAAGTCTTAAGCTTGTCTGCCTTATACAGCTAAACGAGGCTTTTGTTCAGCGCTGTTAACTTGGCTCTCTCCTAGCCTAATGAGGCTTTAGACTCACTGAAAGTGGGATATTGGTATGTTTTGTTTGGTTTTCGTTTTTTATTTCTCCCTTACCAGATAAGTTTCAAGAATACATGTAGTCTAAAGTAGTCTTTTTGTGTAAATCAAACTCCTCTCTGACTGTGTTGTTCTTCTGGAGGCTGTTTTCTTTTTCTTTCTCCTGATGCTAAGAAGGATTTTAGATGAATTTGAAGGGGGGGGGGGAAACAATGCATTCTTCAGTAGAAATGCAACAATTTTTGCCAGGATATTTAATGTTTGGTTTTAATGTGCTAGTGTAAGATTAAAAAGTACTTTTATCCTAACCTTATTAATATCTCCAAATTTGTTTTTGACCGTGTCTAGAAACTTCCTAGGAAAGTGTACAGGTCAAGCTCTTTTCTTTGGGGAATAGTACATCAGGTGGTCTTTAAGTGGAGTGTAGAGATAGTAGCATGGATTTGTTTGCTTGTAGACAGAGGAGCGAAGCCATGCATCTCATTATTGAGACGTATTTTGACGGTTAAGTGAGGCTTCTGAGCATAACAGGGCAGTAGGTCCAGCAGCTTGCTTATAGGCTTGTTTGATTCTGGGACCCCAACCACTTGGTGGTAACTGATACCAAGACTAAAGCTCAGTGGGAGGCATGTGTGCATCTCTTAAAATGAGGTGACGTCAGTGTTGTATTACTCTAGTGGTGAGGTCAAGTTACCTGTATTCTCAGCTGTTTGTATTCATAGCTGCATGTCAAAACTATAGAATGCAAATTGTCAGGTAACATGGGTTTTGTGGTGTCTCAAAACAAGGGGAAAACACTAACAAAGCAAATGCAAAATTATTACTGTCATTAGCAAGTGTTAAAAAATGTGCACGCCATTCTGCTGAGGTTGATTTGACTATTTGCATGCTTAGTGATATGTGCAATCAAATAATTTCCTAATGATTAGCATTTTTGCTGTACTCCTGGGAGAAGATGTAGCTTAATTTTCCTCTGCAGTTTGCTAAATGGCTCAAATGATTTGCAGTGTCCACACTTTGAAGATGTAAATGTGAAGGGAAGCTGTTTTTTAACAGGCTTCTATCATATAAATAACTCAGCTTAGTCCTATTTAACATATTTTTTTCTGGAACATGACTTTATGTAGTTGGACTCTGGTCCATTTCTAAACAAGGTATGAGAATCACTTGGTTATGTGTCTTCAACTACTATCTGGTTCTTACATAACTGTCTTCTGTAAAACTTTCTGGATGACACTGAAGAGGTGTTTCTGCTTATGCTATTTTACAGGTTTCTGGTATATTTTTGTGGCTTCAGATAAAGAATGCTAATATGTTGTTGGCTGGACTTAATTTTCTTAGTGATTAAATATAGCATACCCATAAATGCCTGAGATTATCCTCGGGCAAAGTGTTTTCCTGATGACTTATAATTAAACTTAGAAATGTGCATGTGTTAAAAATGAGTTGCTGTTTTCATCTCTTAAATGCCATACTACAGCCTAATTTATGTGTGTCTTTTTAATATTTGATGGTAAGTTTTGTAACCCAGAGGTGGCAACCTGCCTCATATGCTGCCACGTCTTGGATATTAAAATAGTGATTATGAGAGATGCTGTATTCATAGAAATGGAAATGTCTTATTTTCTTCACTTTAAGGAAATTGATAGTGCCAATAGTGTTAAAATCGTCCCTGTTGTTTTCCAAGTCCATGGAGTGATGTCTTAATCACCAAGTCACATACTGACTATGTAGTAATTACAGATCTAAGTGAGCTAGTTTTCATGCAAAGTAGGGAAAAGATAAGGTTAAAGTTTCAGTGTGCTCACTTTTTTTCTGCTGATCAGATAAGGATTCAGAGCAGGCTCTTCATAAATGTCATAAGAGCTCAGTAGAAATCTACAATTAATAAGAGGATTTCTTATAGCCTGTTTGTCACTTGTGACAAAGAACACTTCTAAATGCCAGCCAGGGTTTCTCGGACAAGCTGTAGCACGTTTTATGCTCTAGAAAAATTCAGTTTCTAAGTAAAACTCAAGATATCTTGAGTTTGGATTCGAGGAGCTGTTGAACTGGCTGATTCAGGCACTAATATAAATGTGTCTGTGATACTGTAAAGTTCCTATTGTCTTCCTGATTCCTTTTGTCTTATAACCACAAAAATGCTTAACTTCAGTGTAGCTCTTATCTCTTGTATACAGCGTGTTTGAGAAACTACTTCTCTCCTTAAAAGCATGGCTTCTTAAATCATGGTTTCATAAGTCAGGCTTGAAAATTGTGAACTTTCTTTTGCTCTCATGGCAGACCAGTTCTTTTTTCCCCTCATATGTTAGCATTGTCATCACAAGCTCAGACTTCAGTTAATTGAGGTATGACTGTGTAAACTGCAGGGTCACTGGAACTACAGGTGGAAACTTTACAAATCTGAGTTAACCTTTCATTTTTCCCCATGTCTCTTTCCAGAGTAGTTGCAAAGAATTCAATTTCTTCAAAGTGGTGCAGTCATTGGATGCCTGTTTCAGATGATCAGTTAAAAGCATGCATTTCAGGGCACGATGTGGCAAGGCCAAGAAACCATAGCCTATCTACTTTAGTAGATTATATGCTCTCCAAGAATGTTATTTTCATAATCTCAGAAGTAGCTGAAATGTAACTGGAAGCATACAGCTTAGAGGACATGTCTAACATGTTGCCCTGTTAGTTGCACCTGAAGCTTTCATGCTTGCTTTTCTCAGAAGGGGAGGGGTGGAGGTATTTTCTGTCTCCCTCCCTCACTGCCTTTTTGCATTGCAATGCTCAGAATATTAGTGGACAGCAAATACGTGCTCGCCAGTGGTGAGACATAAAGACTTTCTTTTATTGATGGTAATAGAAGGTAACATTAACATGTTTTTTAAAGCTGAACTGAGTCAGGGTGACTTTGCCCTCTCCTGTGTTAAATGCACTTGACCTTGAAGTAGCACTTATGTGTTCTTGTGGCCAAAGAGCTCGATTCTCAAGTATAGGTAGATGACAGACCATCATAGGATGTGTGTGTAGGGTGGTGTTCAGGGAACTTTTGAACTGCGAGAAGCAGGAATGTATTCTGTGGGAAACAGCAAAATCTGAGAATCTTGATGAGGTGGGGGCACTATTTGCACTAGTTTATTAAAAGACCCTCAAGCTGAAGATAAGTCTGTCTTTGTTCTGGGATTGTTTTGACAACAAGCACAGACATAACGAAAGGGTAGTGACCAACTAACAAGCTGCAGGAGTGTGGTAAAAATTGGTGGTTTTTAGTAAACGTGCTCCAAGGTGATACAGTCAGAAGTGGTTCTTTGCCTCCTTTCTTCTTTCTTCCCCCATCCTAATCGTAAATAGCCACTAATCTTATGGTAGAGATGGGTTTAATGGTGAATGTCAATTTTTGGAGTAATACAGGTGCTCAAGGAGAGAATAGCAGCCACATGCATAAGATCTTTAGAAAGGTTAAAAAAAAAACCCCAAATGTGTGAAAGAGGCTTTTATAGTGTATTTGTACTTGGCTTTGGTAACACCTGAAAGTGACTTCTTCCTGTCTTAGCTATTGTCCTGGTTTTGGCTGGGACAGAGTTAACTCTCTTCTTAGTAGCTGGTACAGTGCTGTGTTTTGGATTTAGTGTGAGAATGATGTTGATAACACGCTGATGTTTTAGTTGTTGCTAAGTAGCGCTTATCTTAAGCCAAGGACTTTTCAGTTTCCCATGCTCTGCCCGCAAGCAGGTGTGCAAGAACATGGGAGGGAGCATAGCCAGGGCAGCTGACCCAAACTAGCCAAAGGGGTATTCCATACCATAGAATGTCATGCCCAGTATATAAACTGGGGGGAATTGGCTGGGAGGGTTGGATCGCTGCTTGGGCATCGGTCAGCAGGTGGTGAGCAATTGCATTGTGCATCACTTGTCTTTTCTTGGGTGTTATTTCTTTTTTTTTTTTTTTGTTATATTCCTTTTCATTACTTATTATTGTTGTTATTCTTAGTAGTGTATTTTATTTTACTTTAGTTATAAACTGTTCTTATCTCAACCCATGAGTTTTACTTTTTTTCCCCTCCTCCCCATCCCACTGGGAGGGAGAAGAGGCTGCGTGGTGCTTAGTTGCTGGCTGGGGTTAAACCATGACAGATGTAGTCCAGCTGAGTCATTGCTTTATACAGCATTTAGTTAGGACAGCCCCTAAAATAGGTGGCCAACATCTGTTAGGAAAAAAATATGGCCTTGTTATTACTGCAAAATGAAAAATAGGGCTTTTACAGCAGAATCATTTCTGGAGAACATGCTGAAGCTCTTTATTTGAATGGGAGCAGGGGCATTTGTAAGAATAAGGAGTTAAAGTCCATCAAGATTAATCTTCTTTGTGAGTTTACCGCCCAATTTGAATCTTAAATGAACCATAGACGGTGATCTTTTTAAATATGGGGTGAAATGTAGAACAGATCAGGAAATCAAGAGTGATGGTGCTGCTGCTATTTGTTCTTACCGGAGGAAACTTTTGCCTTTATTCCTACAGGTCTATTTATAGCAACTGGCAAAAAATCCACTGCATTGTAGTATTCCCAAAATGGTACTCCAAGTAGAACTTGGTGTTCTAGGTTGTGTCCTTGTGTCCAGCTAGTGGCCTGCATGAGGACTTGATCTGCTCTGTCACCTCCTGTGTTGTGGCCTTGCTGCCTCTTCATTTAGTCCGTGCTAGAAGACTTAGCCCTGGAAGGGGCTCTCATGCCCTTATGAGTGGAGCAGGTTGCCGTCATACAACTGTAATGCCTTGTAATTGGCATCTGGCCTGATACAGGGAACAGTTTGGCCCATGCTATCCTAAATACTAGAAGCACACTCTTACATAAACAAGCATAAAGTTACAGTGATGATCGCATTTAGCTACCACCTATTCTTTATTGCTCTTTTGATGTTCGTTTGTTCTTCAAGATAAAATTACACATCCAGTATGAAGACAGTTGATGGCTGAAAATAAATCTGTTTGCTTAACCGTTTACCATTCTTTGTTGCAGCTCTCAAGTTCCACTTACAAATATAGGAGTGAGGAATTCAAGAGACAGTTTTCTCATCTGCCAGACTCGGAGAGGCTCATAGTAGGTAAGACGGAATCACCCCAAAAGTGCTTGTCTTCTGGCTGATAACTCCAGATTGCAGTAGTGCCAAGGCATTTTTTTAATGGCAAATTCTAACTACAGCTGATAACTTCCTATTCTCCTGTCTCTGAACTAGCATCAAATACCTTCAGGGAAAGTCAGGTCCATACTCCTCTCCTGTACTGCCTGCTTTGTGAAAAAAGACAGGTTCCTTTTGGGGGTTGAGAAGCAAAGGAGAGGATACAGAATCCTCCAGTTCATCTAGGTACAGGATGGGAGCCTCTTAATGTCTTTTCCTGCTGCTACTTTTTAGTGGGTTTTTAGACAAAACCCTTCCTGACAGTAGCGGAGATGTGACTGTCTGACAGCTGTTAGCTGACAAGCTGGAAAGAAAGATCACTATGCAGGGTCAGGGTGAGCACTGAGCACATAAGCCCATCAATGCACATATGTTGAGTTTGTGCAATGCACATGTGAGAACAGAGGTAGAGTTAAATCCTGAGAGCTTTGAATTTGGTTTATGTTCTTTCCAGCATGGCCAACCAACTTGGTGTACCTCTTGCAGTGTCATAACCATTTATTCTCTATCCTGTGAGTGTCTGAGTCCTCTCTTTTACTTTAAAGAGGCAACTAGTTATGATTGAGTTAGTTGCTGTAGATGTTGGGAGGAGAGAATGATTGCATAGTTGTAATGGTTTGGTGCTTGGATACAAAGGTAAGGGATGTTGCTTCAGTGACCCTGTTAAGTAGGTAGATAATCCTTAGCAGAAGCTTTTCCCTTGCTCCCTGGAACTAAGCCTAGACCCTTGCCCTAGGCACCTTGATTAATGTGACTTCTGGGACTGAGTGACACAGTGGGTGCTTGTAACTTAAAAGACTCTTTTCAGAGACAAATGCCAGCTATGTGGTATGAGGTCATAAAATTCAGTATTTAAGTGTGTAATTCCCATCAGCCATCATAGGAGATCATTGGAAAACACAAACCAATCTTCATTTTATCCTGACTTTTAATGCTGTACACTTGGATGTATTTGTCAACGTGGTACATTGAGGGCAGATAAAAATGTTTTATGCCCCACGCTGGTCTGTGCAGTTGTAGTTACTGCCCAGGCTAGCACGGAGCATGAAGTACGTTACCTGGTGCTGTACAAATCTGTTAGTTCTGGGTTGGCTCATGCCTTGAGCAGAGGTTTTTCACGGCCCAGTATACCAGGTTAGCTTATCCATACACTGATGAC
The DNA here is from genome assembly GCF_018139145.2 of Gymnogyps californianus. Lineage (NCBI taxonomy): Eukaryota > Metazoa > Chordata > Aves > Accipitriformes > Cathartidae > Gymnogyps > Gymnogyps californianus. The sequence goes on from NC_059471.1 coordinate 126,639,099, forward strand.
ATGGGTGCAGGCATAGAAGTAATGGTCAGCTGGAATAGCAGAGGTGGTGACAAGTGCATGGGGTGGCAGGGGACAGAAGCATGTGGCAGAGAATATCAAATTATGGTGCATAACTTCTTGGCACTGAAATGTTCCTTTTGAGCTCTGACTCCCTGTTTTGCTCCACTGCAAAATCCAAAGGCGGCAAACATATAACCCTACCTCCTTTGCATGCAGTGATGCACCTTATTCCCTCTTTTATCATGTGCCTTGCAGGTAAGCCTGCCTGCGCTGCCTGAGCATTCTTTAACTGATACACTGTCCAAGAATTGGATGTTTGTTTTTATACAAAAGTGGCATTGTGACTGTTTAAAGTTCATCTCATCTTATGGAACCTTTAAAGAAGTGAATATTGAGAGGCTGTCAGTATATGCTTGCAGCATGCTGAGTTCCTTCCAGGTTAATGGAAGAGAAATTAAAGCTTTCACTTGCCCAGAAACAGTTAAATCCCTGCATCCTTTTCCAGCCTCAGGAGGCGGTAGTTATCCTCTGAAATGCCTTCTGCATTTTTAAAATACTTGAGTTCAGTACAAAAGTAAAACAGAAGAAAAGGATATGACTTCAAAGCATTGTTTTGATGTTTCTCCTTACACAGGATTGATATAGAAAGCCATGGAGCAAACTCTGAAGCACAGTTTCAATGAACAGACTGCCTAGGACTTGGAGGAAGATTTGGTAATGGCTTAATCTCAATAATGTAGCACCTGCTCCATCAGAAGCAAAGTCATTACTTTATATACATTTTTTTACCCCATAAAAAGCAGTGCTCCTTTGGAGGGACTTTTTGCATCCTCCAAGCAAAGAGCTCTTCCTTTACTTGGTGCAAAGAAACTTATCACAGGCTTTACAGTGCTCAAAGAAGCAATTACTTGCTGCTGTTCATTAAAAGAACTGTAACTGCTCCTGTTCTTAAATTAGCTGTTAAAAAAAGAAGCGACTATTCCACTGTAATGAGAACTGTATATAAAGATTATATGAAATACAATTATTTTCTTATAATGAAAGAGAAGTAACTTAGACTTTCGAAATGGGAGTTTAAAGGAGTGCCACTAACTTTAATTTGTCTGAAAATGCTGTTTACAAGCAGCATCTTAAGTTACTGGATCTGAAAACTTAGAAGGAGAAATGCTAATCTCTCCCTTTTGTTTTGATATTGTCTTTTGTGTAGGTAGGTCATGGTGGTGTTGCTCATCACTTGCCCAGTGCTCCAGTATTTATAGGTCTGAATCCCTCTCCCTCCCTCCCTCCCCCAAACACAGAAGTCAGATGAAAACTTCTTGGTAATGATTTCCTCAAGTCCTTAACCTCAAACTCCTGCTGCCTTCCCTCTCCCTGCTCTCCCAGCATTTTGGTATCTGACTTCTCTTTAAACATGCAGTTACAACTTGTTGGTTTGGATTTCTTTAAGTTCTGTAACTGTTTGCAGTTATGTCTCCAAGGGCTTGTATACATGCCTCATGCTTGTTGCAAGAAACTTTATTTCCACTTGATTATTTGAGGGGAAAATCCAAGAGAATTTTAAAAATCATAATAAAAGCTTCTGTAGATGCAGACTTACCTTGAAGTTATGATGGTGAGGGACTCCTGAACCTCTTGGTACTTGAACAAGAACTGTATTAATCTTGTTGTACACAAAATCAGAATTCTGGCTCAGACAATACCAGATATAATGCTTTTCAAAATAACAAAACTCTTTGATACCTCTAACATTAAAATCATTAACATCCTGCGTGAATAGGTACGTTCTGGTATTTTCTATACAAAAGGTAACCTTCTTTAGGTTGGAGCTTCCAAAAGGAGTCTGTCTTAACTTTCTAGCAGTAGTACTTCTGAAAATTCCTTTTGTTTGAATCTTCAGGCTCTGAAATTATGAAAGTTCTTTCAGAGAGGTTTTTAAAAAGTGCAACCAAATCCTCTGCTCTTGTTAATTAGCAGGTATCTGATGATGGGTAATTGCATTCTAGACGAAATCTGTTTCTCAATAGGGATGTTTCAGCCAGAGGCAATATCGTAATAAAAATGACAGTCAGCTTCTGAAAATATCCCCTGCCTGAAGAACTGGATAGCTTCAAGCTGCCTTTTAGTGTCTCACTCTGCAGATAGTTTTAGCTAGTGATAGGATCTGTTTCGTGGAAAATGATTATCTTACTACAACATATGAACTACTGTTATGTAGGAGTTGACAGTATAATCTGTTATACTATAAAATGTTTGTGTGTTCTGTTGCTTAGGCGCTTTGAAGTTTGACTTATGAATACTTCTCCCATGTACTCCTGATCTTGCCTGATACCTCCTCTCTGAAAATAGAGGATAATGCACAGTGGGTCGGTATATGGAGTGCTGTCCTCACACAGATACTTCCATCAACTGTGGCTTTGGGGTGTTCCCAGAACAATGGTCTGGATGCAACCCAGTACAAGTCTGCCTTCACAGACTTTTGAATAGTGAAAGAAATGGCTTTTTATTTGTATTGTAATACCCTTATCTCATTTTAAGTTAACAGTTTTAGGTCAACTGAGCTGCAATAAGTGAGTAAACTTGCTCTTGGTCTCTCTACATAGATTATGCCTGTGCACTCCAGAAGGATATCCTGCTGCAAGGACGCTTGTATCTCTCTGAAAACTGGCTCTGTTTCCACAGCAACATTTTCCGATGGGAGACCACAGTAAGATTTCTTAGCTCACTTGAATCCCACCTGTTCTTTGTCCTGTACTATCAGGATATGAGTCCCTCAGACAAATCTTATCCTGTCAATCTCATGCTAGTAACTTTGTGCTGAAAAGAGAGAGCCTGCGTTCCTGAGTGGAAATGCAGATCTGTTGCTCCATAAAATGAGAATAGCATTGGAGACATCTGAATGCCGAAGTAAGCCTGCTCAGTCATTCAGCATAGGAAGGAGTTCAGGAGTTATGCTAAAGCTGATCTTCTACACTTCTGGATGACACTTTGCCTCTCCTTACCAAGGAGAGTTGCTCTATAAAGGGATGTAACATGGAATGTTCTCCTGTAAGACCAGGAGCGTGATACAGTACATGGAGAGTTCTTGAACTGGGAAACACCAGCATTTAACGTTACTTGGTTTAGTCTCACATGTAAGTATCAGCATCTAAGAATAGCTGAAGAGAATCTATAAATGACTTCTGCAAGTTCTGATATTGTGGTCTGTAGCTTTTGAACAGTATGAGCAAAAGTAGATATTTGTGACATGTTGGCCCTCTATTTCTGTCAAATTAGGTTAATGAGTTAAAATTTTTCGTTCAAGCAGTTGTTGCATCTGCTGTAGAAATAGCATGAGGCAGTGAATGAGAAAGGGAAGGTAACCTAGTTAATAGGTGATAGAGATGTGTCAAAATGTTCTGCAGCTGTGAGACTGCTCATACGTTAAGGTAATGTCTTAAATTCTATGTGTGCTCTGAAGTATACAGGACAGACAACAAATAGCTTGTGTACTTAAGACAATGAAGGAGCGTAGAAATGCTTAACTGAAAACCAAGCTTAATTTCATCAAATGGATTTAATGATTGAATGTTTCTTATTGTAAACTTGAGATTTAAAAAAAAAAAATTCCCTTTGAAATGACACCCCTTGAATATATAAACTGTTCAAAGACTGATTTTTCAGCCAAAACAGCATACAACCTGGTAACCTGTTCCTGCCTGCCTAGTGGAGTGATATCTTAAGGCAATCTGAGCTCATCAGCTACAATGGTAGAGCCAAGTTTTGGGACCTCCTTAGCAGGCTGTGTTGATGCAGAGAGAGAGAGTAAGTGGAGGACCTTCTGCACAGACAGGAAAAAGCGAGATCCAACTGTATGTTCTTCCTTTCTCTAAGCTGAATGGCAGCACAGTCTTACCTTCAAGGGAAGGGGGTAGGCTGAGTGGAAATGGCTTGTTGCAGCCATTCAGACCATGCTCTTCTAAACAGAAACATTTCAAGTACTAATATGCAAGGCAAACACCCAAGCAGGAAGATTTCCTTGCAGTGTCTGGACTGCAAATAAACCTCTGTGAAAATGGACTAGATTGCAAACTTCTGGGAGATGACATAGACAAGATAGTCTGTTATCTGATCTGTGTCCTGCCTTATGTATAGTGTATCGATTGGGATTGGCTTTCAGATCTGTGGTTTGTATGTGGTTTGGACTGTGCCCTTAATCCTTGAGTGTTGCTGGAGGAGTGGAAAGAAAGAAGAAAGAACTACTTCCTTCCGTAGTCCTAGTATGAAAGAAGAGATTACTCTTAAGTCATCTTAACTTGCTTCTACTTTGGAATGCTTGCTGTTAAGGTTAGCAAGTGGAGACAGTAATTGCCTTTGCGATCTCAACTGAATTACATCCCAGGGTTTGGGGTTAGTTTGAGTTCCTCTTGCATGTTCTGTGACTTTGTGAATTTTTAGTCTCAACAGTTATTTTTAATATGTCTTGTTAAATCTGTTTCTGCTTAGATTTCTATTGCCTTGAAGGATATCACTTTCATGACAAAGGAGAAGACTGCTCGGCTCATTCCAAATGCCATACAAATAGCAACAAAAGGAGAGAAGGTGAAAACCTGCATTTAAATACATTTTTTTAAATGATAATGTCCAGGGCAGAGCACTTGTCGTTGTAGCTTTAAATTTGCATAAGTAACATCCCTGTCAAATCTTTAAATGTGATTGGGATTAGAAGACAGAGTTGGTGGTTTGGTCCCTGTGCATATTGGCTTGATAATTCAACTTTAGTTTGATTGCAGAATCCCCTAGTAGTGTCGATGTAGTAATCAAAGTAAGGGAATTTTTGTCCCATTGATTCTCAAAGGAAAGCCGTTTGAAAGCTAAAAGTCCAGAGCATGAATTCAGAATGTTAATCCTTGAGATCGCAAAAATATCAAACTCACTGGAATTAACGTGCCCCTGGAAGAAAATTGCTAAAAATAAAAGGACTGTGATATCATGGGTTTTGAGTCACGGAGAAATCTACCCATAGAACGTGCAATTTTGTGTCCTGGGAAATGTAGTTTTTGGGTGTGTGTTTGGAAAAACTGAAAAGCATGATGCAGAATGTTCTTATGTGCAACACACTTCGTGATACTTCTGTAAAAGCCTTGAAAATAATAATTGTTGGCTGGATACAGAGAATAGCTTTTCAGGGTGAATCTGGAGCTGTTCTTTGTGAAGGAACTGTGATTCCTCAGATTTGGCTGTTTCCTCTCAATTTATTAAATATTAACTTTCATCATTAAGGAAGATAAACCTCTTTCTCTGCTAAACAAACTTTCAAATGGGAAAGATTTTAATACTGCAAATAATGCACCTAATTTGATCTCCTATTTTAATTGTTTTAATTTCACATCATCTGATGTGAAAAGATTAGTAAAAGGAATATGTGATGGAAGGATGGAAAGGGCTGTGGCCTGTAAGAAATAGGCATATGATTTGTTCCACCTCCTATTTGGAAGTGGGAGAAAGATTTAACTGTGTAGTTAGTTGAGGGGGAGCTTTTCTTTATGCCAAAGGTACAAATATTTGCAATCAGATGCCCAGACGAGCAAGTGTCTTTATGTTGTGGTTTAACCCCAGCCAGCAACTAAGCACTGCGCAGCTGCTTGCTCACTCCCCCCAGTTTCTATACTGGGCATGACATCATATGGTATGGAATATCCCTTGGGCCAGTTTGGGTCAGCTGTCCTGGCTGTGTCCCCTCCCAGCTTCTTGTGCCCCTCCAGCCTTCTTGCTGGCTGGGCATGAGAAGCTGAAAAATCCTTGACTTAGTTGTTGCTAAGTAGTGTTTATACTAAAAACTAAAAACATCAGTGTGTTATCAACAGTATTCTCCTACTAAATCCAAAACATAACACTATACCAGCTACTAGGAAGAAAACTCTGTCCCAGCTGAAACCAGGACAATATACTATGTGGATATTGGGGAACTAACTCTTACTTATTAAAAGTGATTAAAAGTATGGAGCATGAGGAATATGAGCCCAGGTTTGTTGAATGTGAGAGGAGCATGCCATTGCTGAAAACCTTAGGATATTCAAGATACAAGGAAGCATTCTGGGTTTCTTGAAAATACCTACAAGTGAGCTTTTTGCACCTTGTTTTTCCTGCAGTTTTTCTTCACGTCATTCAGTGCAAGAGACAGAAGCTACCTCAGTATCTTCCGCTTATGGCAGAATGTGTTGCTGGATAAGGTAAGCTTGTAAGTGCCGGTACCTGTGGTTCAGTAACAAAATAATCTTTTTCTAATGTAAGCATATGTGTCTTTGGAGGATAAGAGACTTTCCTTAAGTTAGGTTTTCCTTTCTGACACAGAATTCTAATCTGTTGTTCTCCTTCCGCTCCTTGTACTTTAGATCCCAGATAAACTTTTCATCCTTTCCTTCTCATACTGCCACCTACAAGTTTGCTGTTGATGGAGCATTTTGTCTTTGAAGATAGGTTGCATGCTTCTCTTCACTACCAACTCAAGCAGATATTACTCAATTGGCATGCATTTGCTTCACATTTTCTATGGCTAACTTGTGATCAAAAAGGCAAGAGGCTTTTTCAGTGAAAGCTTTTTTTCTTTTTAAGCAAAAAGCCAAAAGTCACCTTCTCAGATAAGTTAGCTGAACCTTTGCCAACCAACTCATTACAAATCCCCTGACCTTGAATAAATGCAACAAAGGCAGGCTGTATGATATGGAAGTGTATTTTGGCAACTTCTGCTAGTTAGCTTGATTTATATTGCAATTTGTGGACTTTTAAGCTAATCTTCTTTCTAAAAATGTACCAACACTCTTGCAGAACATCACTGTAAGTAATGCAATTTTTGTAAACCAATTCCTTCCTGTTTATGGCTCTCGTTGTTTAAATATTTCAACACAGTTGCAATTAAACACGGAAACATTCATATATAACTCTGTGCTGCAATGGTCCCCAAAGGCTTAAAGCTGTTGCACTACTTATATGTAGTACCCACACAAGTTTTTTTGTTTAGATGAATTTTAGGGCAGACTAGAGGCACTTTTTGTCAAACAAAAGCTGAAAATAAAGGAAAGTGCCATTTAAGGCAAAACTAATGTTTCCTGCAAATCTCTTATCCCTCATCAAATACTATTTAACTGTAACATCATAACCATCTTGTCTTGAATCCAGCAGTAGCACTGCAAAAACCACAATGTACTACGTCATCTTTTGACTGGAACATGCAACTGGAACTAACCTTGGTTTCTTTTGTTAGGCAAAGTTTGTCAGAAATGGTAATTGTCTAATTCAGTTGGTTAGTTTGTGGTGCAGGAAGGTGAATGTATGGGCATTCAGGTATACAAACCTATCCAAGGGACTGGAACAGAGGCAACAAGCTTTGTGCTGTTCAGTATTAGTTTTTCCCATGTGTTTCTACTCTTTGACACTGAAATGAGTGTCACATTAGGAACATTTTTCACTTCAGACCAGTAACTAAAGGATAGATATGAAAGTAGAAGACATGGACTGCATGTGAGATGAGGTGAATTAAGCCAGCAGGTTTTAGGGACCAGTGCATCTGAGTAGCTTGGTATTCTTTCTATGCAATCTTGCTATTAGGTTTCTTGCATCCTCACTGAAGTACGTTGAAAGATAAGTCTGTTATGTGAATTTCTGCTTGGGGTTCTCAGTTGTAAAATGGAGCACTGCCGTGAGGTGTATGTAGGGCTTCTTAATGTAGTATGTTTGGAGCTACTTGTTGAAAGGGGATTTCTCTTAGGCTGAGTTCCTACTTCTGCAATGTTGTAGTGCCTTCTCATTCTCTGCTAGAACGTGTTTGAGTCGCCTGTCAGCCTGCTTTATGACTCTTTACTGCTTAACCAAACTAGATCAAGCTGTAGAGGGGCACTGAGGAGTTGAAAGTAGAAACTGAAGTTGCTAGAGCTGGATCCACTGACTCCACTACAATGACAGCTGTCCACTGACCTGTTGCTAAAAGAAAGCCCTTGGTGCATCCAAGCAGTTTTGCTGCTTTCTCCCCACCACCCCATGGCAGGGACAGCATACATTTGAAAGAGATTTCATATGTCTGAGGCTCTGGCATGGTATGCAATGTCCTGAGTATGTGAACCCGGGTGTTTCTGGGCTCCAGCGGTCAAAGGGTCCCATCAGAATTTGTAAGGCTTGTGACAAAACCCCAAATCTCACTCTGGAACCAGTTCCAAAAGGAGCTGGTTTTAGTGTTTCATCTGCAGATAGCTAAATATTTTAAAGCCTGTGGATAACTTAGTTATTATCTGGAGTGCATCTGCTAGACCTGGAGAGGACATCCAACTGTTAAATTATGAAATAAAGTCATTCTGGTGTCATCAGAAGTGTAGCCGAATGCAGCTGTCACAGTGCTGGTTTGCGCCACCTGATGGTGAGTAATCCCAGGGGATTGGAATTGCATTTGCTTCAAATCGTGTTTGTGCAGAGGTAATTTTCAGTCACTGGCTCTGGCCTCTTCAGTGCTTCGTGGACATAGATTTCATCTTACGAGGTCTCACCTCTGAAGAGTGACCTGTCTGCTTTACCTGATACACTTTAAGCTTTCACCACTTGCAGAACTTCTCGGTAGGGTCAGCATGCCCTTTCCCAGATCTCCATCTTGTGGCCATTCTGCCTTGTACTTCTTAAGTATCGCATGTCCTAGACAGTTGAACGAGTGGTCTTCTGTAAAGTCTGCCTTTCTATTAGAAATGACTTGCATTGTGTAAGAAAAACAGTAAGTGGTTACATGCTATTCCATGCCTAAGCTTACTTTGGCCATCAAGATGCTCTCCCCCAACTTTACGTCACTGTTCTGGTAGAACTCCTGGTCTGCTTACCTGAGTTGCAATTCTCTAGCTCATAGCTTCTCCTTCAGATCTTGCTCAGAGTACAATACTGTGCATTTGGTGCCCTTCAGTTTTGGTTCCTCTGGGAATCAATGGGTACCTTCCTCTTAAGATGGTCCTTTCTTAGGCTATTTTTTTTGAATGTCCATGTAAAGACTTTTTTCTTTAGGGAAAATTCCACTTTTCCATTCCTATTGCAAAATGTGCTCAGAGTGAGTCTCTTGGGCTTTTACCTTGCCATTGTTTTTCAAATGCTCCTGGTCGAAGGGGAAGCATCATGGAAAATAAGGAGTCGTTAATGTAGGTCTGGAAGAGACATGACACCGGTCTTGATAAAACAGATAGCTGCTTCCACATCCACTGAGGCTTTCAATAATACATCAGTTTATAAAATCAGCCAAAATTCCTGTTTTGCAACAGGCTTTCCAGATTGGTAAAACAAGTTTACTAATGGCTGCTATTGACAGTAAGAGCAATGCCATTTATACTTTTGCTTTATTTTCCTAAAGCTTATGGGTGTCAAATATCCCTCCAGTTTAAGGGAGAAGGAATGAATTAAAATCTAATTAGGCAGGTCATTCAAATCCCAAACACACACAGCACTCCTTATTTCTAATGGAACAAGATCTTAACTTAATCGATCTCAATTCCCATGAGTCCTCTTCCTTAGAGTTGGATTTGTTTTCCTGTTGTTGTTCTTATGCTTTGCTGGGTAGAGATTTGCGCCTGTCTCCAGAGACACTGTAGCAGGTAAGTCTAGAGGTGTGAGAAGGGACCAGAATTTCTGATGAGCTGTGCTTCTTGTGGCAAACGTCTGCCAGGACAGCAGTTCTGCCTTCCCCGGCAGCTTCTCAGGGAAGGTTTTGAAAAAATGTTTGTTTGCAACTTTGTGGGCAACGAGGGTTGTTTTAGAGATCAAAGAGGGCTTGGGTTGATTCTGACCTTCATGTTTGGGCAGTTAGAGGGAGAGTTTGCTGTTTCCCTCCCCTGTCCTGTGAACAAGCAATCAGACAGTTCTATATGAGTTGCCTGGTGGGAGTGTGGTATGTGGTGGGGGAGGTTGTCTCTGGAGTAAACCTGTACAGAGTGGCTTGTTCTTATTTCTGCGTCTGTCCATAGGGGGTAAAAATCAGCAGCTTTGCTTATGTCAGTGGTATTCTGTAGTATTGCTTGTGCCATGCCACCACTTTGTCTAGCTTGAAAACAAAGTATTGATATTTTATGCTTCCTGTTAAAAAGACAAAAACATGTCCCAGCTGCTTCTTGTAGCCTTTGTTTTTTGTATACAAAGAGAACTGAGGAAAAACCCGGCACAGACCATCACCTTGTGGGCAAAGTAATTCATGTTTAGATTCAGCCTTTCAAGCTTCAAAGCTTCTCAAACCATCCTCTCAGAAGCAGAAGCCTGACCGAGAAAATTTGTGCCCTTCTTTGCCTTCAGAACTAATCCTTTCTGATACAATAAAGCAAGTCTGGTTTGATCTTGGGCTGTGACCGTTAACAACTTACTACATCTAGCTGAGCTAGGAATAATTGAGCAGAGTGCAAGAATCCTGTTTTAGAAGCAGAAGTTGGTAACATTGACTTCACAAAACCACAGGAAACAGCTTTATAGATTCCTAAAATGCACAACTTAAAGTTTCTCTGCTTTCCTCAAGCCATTGAGCTCTCTGTACAAGGGCAATCTGATTTGCCCACAGACTGGTGCAGAACATGCTAGTGAATTTAATTAGCGACATTAGCCATTTGCCAGTTATTTTCTTATGACTGGAAATAAAGGCACTGGCAATATTGGGCCACAGAAGTGAAAGTGGCTTTGTTTCTGTCCTTTAATTTCTGGTTGAAAGGTGTGCTATCTAAAGATACATCTCAGTCATATTTTGAAACCATGTAATGCCTACTCCTGTTTTCAGCCATTTAATGGAAACAGCTGTAGGTAGTTGGTTGTGGTTATGAATTTACTGCTCCAAAAGACAGCATGCCTGGGGAAAGTAAGGCAGCTGTATGCTGATGCATGTGTTTTTAGCACTACATTGCTTTGTAGAACAAACCTCCATGGCAGAGGGAGGCTGGCATTAGCTGTTATGACCCTTGCTTTCTATGTGTGTGTTTTGTGTTTTAATGTTTACTTTGTCCTCAGTAGGATTAAATACCTTGAAACTGATCTCTACCAATAGGATGCTGTGCCAGCCGCTTTCTGAAAAGCCTGAAGCCTTTGTGTTGGAAAATACCCGAGGGAAAAACCCCTCTTCCAGAGCGGCCGAGAACAGCCGTCTCCTGAACTGGGTTGGGTTCGCCCTGACGCTGGCGCGCTTCCCCCCTGTTTGGCGGGGAGCGGCTCCCTTGCGATGCAGTGCGGGGGTCCCGCATCGAGGGCGAGGGGGCAGAGGGACACCCGCGGGCGTCCCGGCGGCGGGGAGAGGCGCGGTGCCGATGCCCGCCACTGCCCCGCTCCCCCCGCGCCGGGCGGAGCGCGGCGGCGGCTGCCGGGGAAGGCGCTGCCCCGGCCCCGCTCGCGGGAGCCGCCGGCGGGGGGGCGGGGGGGCGGCCCCGGCCGGGCCCCGCCGCCGCCGAGCAGGAAGTGGGAGCGCGGCGGCACCCGGCGGGGCCGGGGGTGTCCCGGGAGCGGCGCTGCCCGGCGGGGAACCGCGCGGCGGGAAGGGCCAGGTTTGTCGCGGTGCGGGGCGACAGGCGCCCTCCGGGCGGGACACAGCGCGGGGGCGGGCGGGCGGGTGCCGGCAGTCCCGGGGGAGAGCGCCGAGGGCGTATATGGGCGTGCATTTACGTTCCTGCTTGTGGGTCAGCTTTTTTATGTCTGTCTAAAATTGCGGATAGTATAACACTCTACAGGTGGCGCGAAGAGGTGGAGAAGATCATTTAAAAGCCCTTTAAATAATGCACAGGTATTTAATGTGATCATTTCATGCAAATAGTAAGCAGTACTTGTGTTACTGCCTCATTAGCACAGTTCTGTTCCCTTGATCAATATGGATTGTGGCTGAGGCACATTTTCCAGCGTGGTGTCTCTCTCAAGATTGCTAGTATTGCTCTCTGAGCTCTGCTAAATCCCAGAACCTTATTTCCTTTCTCTCTCTCTCTCTCTTTTTTTTTTTTTAGCCCTTTACAGCTGAAGTGGACTTTGAAACTAGTTGCTTACATTGTTGACATGAGTTTGTCATACTACTTTTGCTTCCTAACTTTCCTGATGGTCTGAGAGAACTTAAATATATCCCAGTAGCTGTGCAAATTCATGGAGCAGGGCAGAGATGTTATAGAGAAAGAGAAGAGTAGCTAGCGGTGAGTCAAGGTAATACTGTTACTGAGCAAAAGCAACTATTTTTTGTAAAGAGGGTTCTGGTGTTGTTCCAAAGTGAGGACCTCCTGTCCCACCTTGGCAAAGTGGGCAGTTGGCTGACCTAGACACCACTGTCTGTACTGACTGAAACGCTAGCCTCTCACCATTTGTAAAGTGCTCTGAGCATCCTGAGGAAACAGGCGTGTATCTATTAAGCAGTTTGTCCAAGATCAAAGAGGGAGTCCCTGGCTGTCGACTAGTTACTGTCTTGTGCCTTATCGAATGAAATTCAAGAGGGAGCTACCTTGAAGATATCTGTGAAAACATTGGTGGCATGTGAAGAAGCAAGTAGTGGCTACAAGTGTGCGTTTTCTTGAAATAACAATTTTTCTCATGTCTGGTGTTATTGGTTGAACAGTGATGGGCTGGGAATATGGAGTAGACGGGAGTACAGTTCCCCAAAATGCTGAAATCCAATCTTGAAATGTGATACCTAAATGCTTTCAGTCCTTGTCAGAATTGAGGTTAAAGGCTGTGGCGTAATTCAAACTTCTTACTGTTTTACCTCCTGTGCCTTACTGTCCTATACCATAGTTCTTGACTAGTTCGCTTTCTTTCAGAGGCTGACCAAGCAGGAATTCTGGCAGCTGGTGCACCAGAGCTATGGCTCTGAGCTGGGCCTGAACAGCGAGGAGATGGAGAGCTTCCACTCATCGTCTGAGGACAATGGGCAGCCTCGGTAAGGGGAGGCTATAAAGCTTATTGAAATACCGAGGGAGAAGCAGTGTCCCCTTTCTTAGAAATTCTTTTTCCAAAGTGCTGCTGTAGCCTTACCAGAAAGGTTAAGCCTACAGTAAAACGATGCAAAGAACTGAACTGCATAAACTGAGCATGCATAAAAACTTAATTATGTTCATTGACTAAAATAGTAGGAGCACAGCTGAGGTCCCTTAAAGGAGGGAGATAGGAAGACCTTGTTCTCCCCAGATCTGCTTGGGGATATCCGCAGGATAGCTTAAATAGCAACCTTTTCTCATGATGGTATCTAGTTAGGATCTGTATGCCCTTCAACAATATAGAAGGGCTGAATGGAATGGAGCTATATATGATGCTCAGACACTTTTTCCTTTCCTCTATGGAGACTGAACCACTTGCTTTGCTTTGTTCTCCTGATGTCTGAGATCTTAGCTTATTTTTGTATTGTCCTCAGCTTGAATTAGGAACCTGGCGTAATCTAACTGTATGTGGATTTTTTTTAAACGGTTGCCTTGATTTTTTTTTTTTGAACAAATGTGAACTAACTGATGAACTGCCAGTGTCAATCTAATAATGGGGCTTTAATTTTTGTATCTGTACGTAAAAAGTATGGCTCTATAAAACTGAACAATGTAATTTATGTCTCTCTTTCAATCCTGTGTTATCTGAGTATGTTAGGAAAAAAAAAATCTTAAGTTCACTGCAAGCTTCAAAAGATGTCCTATTAAATATTTCCTGTGTTTTCTCCCTGTAAAAAAAAAAAAAAAAAAAAAAAAAAAAGCACTACTCTGCAACTCTGAAAAGGGATGTAGGGAAAAAAATTCTTGTCTCAAACTTTCTTATAACATTTTCTTTTTGTTCTAAGCTATCTCTGTTTCCTCTTTTCCCACAGCACTCTCTCTGATTTGCCAGTGCTTGGTTTTACTAACCTTATGGTCAGAAGCTGAATCTTCTGAGAGGTGGCTAGGGTGAGGAAAATGGCTTGAGAGATTAATGAGCTGGATGTGGGAAGAATGAGTTGGTAGTTTTTAATATTAGCTGAACAGCCATGCTTTGAATACAAAAATCACACATGAGAAGCTTTCTCAGATTTTTCAGCACTTATATCTCCAAAGATATCTTCCTTTTTGCTTTGGACAGATCCAGCATTTGTGATGATTCTGGAGAAAGGGATGAAAAACTACCTAAAATGATTGGTTTAGTTCGGGAACCCACGCTTCAAACAGAAGGAGAGTCACTCAATAGACACGTGTTGCCAGGAGTAAGTGCTGACACAGCCTTTCTTGCTATTGTAGTGTATATGCTTAACTTGTGTACCTGTAAGCATAGGATGCATGGGGATTGTAACTTCTAAAGAAGCCTTTGTGAATTCATAATAGCCTAGGAGGTTTTCACATCAGAAACTTAATATGAATATCTTCAGGTTTCAGGAATGTTTCTTGAATTTGGAAATGAACAAAATTCTGTATGAGAGAATATTGTTGGTGTGAGTTTCAGCAATGTCCTATCACTAATTCACTGCATAACCTGGCTAGAATGCTGAGGCTTATGCCCTGATTTCTTTTTTGTTTACAAACAAAATTAACTGTGTTTTATCCACCTTCCTAGGGACTATGTGCATTTTTATCCAAGTGCTTTATGAAAGTAATGCCTTTGTTCACTTCCAATGCTTTCTTGCTTGTGCTATTTGTTGTTTAATAAATTATCTCCTGTTATACTTCTGTCTCTCCTATACATGAGGTTTATTAGAGGGTAGTTATGCTGTTATCCTTGCCTTCAAAGGTCAGTTAGTCTGCTGTTGTGAACGTGTGAAACCTTATTTATTTAAATTTGTGGAAATGTTTCAGAAGGAAGGGGAAAAAAGCACACTTGATTATAATAAAGATGAATTTTCCCTTAATGCCTTGGGTTAATATAACTGAACAAGCATGAGTGCTTCACTCATGGTGTTATATGAATTTGTGAATGTATTTGGCTGGTTGGGAGGGCCAAGTGCATTGGTAGCGGTATCTGAGATGTGCACAGTGTCTAGCACAGTTGCTGGGACTCCTGTGTGTAGTTGTAGTCCTAAAAGGTTACAGACGTTTTCTCTTGATTAATAGATACCCCAAGGGAAAGATCTTGGAAAAGCAAATAAAGCACTAAAGCATTTCTTATAAACTTCACTAGGGTTGGGTACCTAGTTGCTGTTTGTGCTTTGGAAAATTTGGGGAGGGAAGAAAGGAGATGATTGTAATAGTTTTTACTACCATATAAATCTTCTGGCTTTTGTCACTTGCTAAAACTGATCTGGAGGTTAAGCAGGCTTTAAATAGTTTTGCCGAAATCCAAGTTAATGGCTAGAGACTCATACCCAGCAAACAATACCGGTATTTGTCAGATGTTAAAAGCTTAGTTAATCAGATGATGGGTATCCTTCATGGAAATCCTAGCAGTATAAAACTAGATTTTTGGAGAGCTGTAAGGGAGGCCTGGGAGGACTGTGGATGCTGCTGGAATTTGGGTTCTTTAGGATAACTAAAAATCTACCCAGGTAGCCTTGGTTTGGACTTGTAAGTCCTATTTGCAGAAGAACAAGCCATTTAAAAATAATTGCTCTGCTTGGAAAAGTGTTTTGTTTACCTAGTGGGTGCCACTCCCAGAGATCTCTTGCAGGTGCTAAATCTAATTGGGTATGTTGGTAAACAGTAATGCCTAGGGATTTGGTTTGTACACAAGGAAAAGGGGTAGGATTCTCCCTTGAATAAACTGCCTTTTAAAAAGTCCTTTAATTATAGTGTAAAAGTGCAGTCTTGATAAATGTGTAACTAAACTGTTTAGCTTACTGTTTCAGTGTAACTAAAATACATAATGATTGTGTTCAGCTGTATGTGTCACTTGGTATTTCTCAAGAATGTCAACACTTTCCACAGCCCCAGGATTACAGCATATTCTGTAGAAACACAGGGGCGATAGGAGGAGGCAGTAGTGCTTAGAACGTATTTATCAAAAACCATCGCACTGATGACACAAAACACAGTTAATCACCTTCCAAAGACTGGAGGGAAACAGGCTTAACCTCTCCTTTACTGCTCTGGTAGACAAAGTAAGTCCCAAAGCTCTCTTCAGAGGAAGATCTGAACTAATGGAGGGGTTGGCTATACTACTTGGCCTGTCTTGGAAGAAGTGTTGTCAATAGCTGTCCATAGTTGATTAAAGAAAGTCTGTGTATAACACCAGTCATGGCTCGTCTGCTTCTCTAAGTGCAGTTCATATCAATGTGGGAACCACCTTATTGCCTGTATTTTCAACCATCTTCTTCCCTCCACCCCTTGTATGGGAGGCCTTCCAGTCCCAGAGCCTGCTGTTCACAGCTTAAAAACTAGAAAAGCCTTGGCACAGAGCTTAGCAGTACCGGACTAGCTCAGGAAATAAATGTACGTAAGGAAGAACTTATACATCTTTAATTCCAGCTGACAGATCTTAAAAACATTACTCTTTAGTGTAAAAAAAAAAAAAAAAAAAAAAAAAAAAACCAAAAAACCCAAACCCCCCCCCCCCCAAACCACCCCAAAAACCCAAGAAAACTGTATTTGAGTTGATCAGTTATTCCAAAAGCCTCAGCATGAATCTCCTCTTCCCTGACATCATGAAAGGCTTTTTTGTAGGAGCTGTTGTTCTTGTCTTCTGACTTGAGCCTGACTTTCTTGCTCTGCTCATGGCATAGTGGGCTGCTCTTATGCTGCTGGTGGGAGCTCCGCTTGTTCACCAGATCCCTAATTGTCATCAAAATGCTATGGGAGTTCCTTGGATTTGTGCTGGATCTGTGTGTCAATTTTTAGACTGTTTTACCACAACTAGCTCCTTTCTGACTTCCATCTGTATTGGTAGAGTATTTTGACATGGAAATGTTGGTTCTGTCCTAGTTCCTGTTGTGTGACTAACTTCAGGCATGGTAGCTCCTTTCAATAGGAGCATTTGTTAATTGATCTGCTTTTCTGATACAGTCTTCTTTTTTTTTTTTTTGATGTTGAGGGAGTATTTTTGCCCCTTATACTGCAGTCGAATTCATGCCTGTCTCTGTTTTCCAGCCACCCAGCCATTCCAGCTAATGGCCCTCAGTTGCATAAAAAAAATAGATGGTCTTTATTTTGAAAAAAGCCAAGAAGTACAGGAAGTACATGATGACTATTAAAGTAGCTGATGCTCTTGCTTTTTTGAGTCAGTGCTGAATAATCTTTAGGGATGATGGTATTGCAGATGAATCAGAACTACTCAGTTGAGGAGGCTTGATGTACATCTTCTTGGTCCATGTACTACTGCATATGGGGGGCTGTACTACTGTTGATCCCAGCTGTTCCACTGGAGGCAATGGGAGCTTTGAGGAGAGGTTTAGAATGAAAATTATGATTTGAAGCTAGTAGCCAAGCTTTTTGGGTGGCATTCGGAGATGTATGAACCTTGTGCATACAGTTTCACTAGAAAATACTTCTTGAAGTGTGCAATGGCATATAAACTTAGCTGCCAGTTTTTATAGTTTAGGGTTAAGAGCTGCATCATTGATTCAGTGACTGATGTTTTGGGGGATTTCGTGCTTATGTATTGGAGATGGCAAATGCTACTCCATTGCTTTATTTCTGAGAAGTAACATTTTATAGGTAGGATGGCTCTAGACAGTGTTTTAAAGCTTTTTTTTTTTGTCAAAGGGTAAACAAAATACAGAACAAACAAAATAAGAACACCTTTCAAATATGTAATTGGGATGATCTAATCTTGCTGAAAAAGGGAGGCCCTGTCTATTTCATTGTGCTTCCCCTCAAGATTGTTGGACCCCTTGCTAAACTGGCAGGAAAAAACCTAACCTGATCAATAAAAAGTAAATAATCTGTGTTACGTTAATGAATTTATAAATGCTAGTGTTGATGCAGGGAAGGGGACCAAACCATGCAGGTGGGTGCAAGGGGACTGGATGGGGAGTAAACTGTCCCTTTTGAGGCAGCTCTTGGTATAACAGTACAGATGAGTAAGTCTGTCCCTTGTTACCAGGGTAAAGTGAAAGTTTGAAATAAAGAGGAAGGAAAGTTGGCTAGGGGAGGGGAACAGGAGAGAAATTAGTGCTTGACTGTGTGGTAATTGAGCAGATAGAACTTGGGACTTCCTTTATATGGCTTTCTTCTCTGAAAGTAACTTTCTCTTTTTTTTTTTTAAATGGTCTGTGATTACTGATGCATTTTTTCCTCGGTTGTTTCAGGTGGAGGAGTCCCCAGGTGAGAAGCAAATAAAGAAGAGCCCTCTTCCATCTTCAGAAAGAAAACCTGTTAAGCTAGTCAGGAGCAGGTCTTTAGAAAAGTCCTTGGACCTGAATGAGAATGAAAATCTTCCGGAGAAGAGCAGTGCTTCAGACAGTGAAGAAGGTATATCTCTTAACAGTTGGGATCTGTAAGACAACCTGACTCTGGTGTTCAATCTCACTTGTGGAGCAAGTTAGAGAACTTTCTGATCTTATGAAACTTGTTTGCTCATTTGTTTCAGAGAATTGCAGCAAAAACATCTTTGTATCTTACTTAGTTTCTGGGGAGAAAAAAAAAGTTGTTGTTGGGGGTGTTTAGAACGAAAACAAATTGTGGTTTTGCTTTTTCTCCTTTGGTGGGTAGAGTTGCTAACAGCTTAAACTAAAAAAAAAAAAACGTTTCTTGACAATGTGGTGGTGTTTGTTCACTTTCCATGCTCTCACAGGTATTTCAAATATTTTTCTTTCCTTTGTTTTTACTTCTTGGGAACTGAGGAGAAACATTTCAGACTGTTCTCCAGTTTCTGAAAAATTCCCCCATCCTCCCTACCCCCCCTTCTTTACACTTCTAGTTTCTTAAGGCGTATGGGCTTCAATGTTATTGATGGAGTAAACTGAGGAACTCACTGAAAGTCCAGGCAAGACAACTTCCCAGGTTTCAGGGGAAATTGTGCATGTTCTGAATCTGGTCTGAAAATGAAAAACCTTAACATGTATCTTGGAGCAGGTTACACTTTGTGTGCCAACAGAGTTAGTATCTTAATGAATCCTAATATACCATCCTTATACCTCATACTTCATTACCCAGTACAAGATGAGAAGAAACCTGGATGCCACAGTAGTGTAGAGATTGTAACTTGGCTGTTACTTGCTTCCTTTCCTCTTCTCACCGTAGGAGAGAAAAGCATAGCTGTATGTCTCATAGTGGTTTTGGTGTAAGTATTTTTGCTATGTCCTCGGAGAGAGTAAGGCCAGAGGGTACCTTCTGCCCAGGCTGGATGACAGTGAGACTTGGGCTGAGGTCTGTGGGTGCTGCTTCTGTGCTCCCACAGTAGCCCCAGACAAGTTCTCGCTCTCTAATGTGAGCTTTTCACTTACTGTAGGGAACTTTTCTGTGTCAAAGGGCCGTAGTTGTTCAAACAGCTCACTGAAGTTGTGGTGGATGTTCCGATAAATATCCCAATCTGGGACTCTGTAAATGCCTTTAAAGCGAGGTGTGCACAACCCGGGTTGGTTCCAAAGTTGTATGGTGGTGTGCAAATGGAAGATGGAAAAGCTCAACAGTAGCTGTGTGCTCATTAGCAGCTGAATATTTCTTTCATAGGCATAAGAGATAACTTACTTTCATTGCCTGTTGATAAGAATAGAACAGTTCAGTTAATTGAGGCCAGTTCTTAATCTGGCTGAGAAACTTTGCATCTTATCCTTTCAAACAGAGTTGGCAACTGAAGTTGCTTGCAGGTGTCATTGTGTTGGGATCACTGAGGTGTGCAGGAAAGCTTTCAAAGTCATGGATTGAATTGGCTGCCTGCAAGTTGTGATTGTTGCCTGAGGATATACTTTATATGCAACTAACTTTCCTTTTGCTCACCCATACTGCTTCTGTGTTTGCTTGAGTTCAGATTCAACTCGATGCATGTCAGGTTGTATCATTTTTGGGAATATACCTACTTGAACAGGCTGCTGTTTATGCCATACTCCTACACACTTAACAAGCTTCACAAATCGTTTACTCCATCACAGGTGTATCTTTTAGAGCAGCAGAAAGTTTTGGCCTTTGGATGTTTTGGATATCTTGCAGTTTTCTTATCCTCTAGTATCACATCTCTCTTCCATCTCTGGATTTTATTTTATGGCAAAGGTCTCCAGTGAAACTGATTGAAAATAGTTGTTATCTTTCATGCTGCTGTTTGCCTAAACAATAGCAGTAAATACTCCCTGTCATCCCTGCATTGGTGATGTTGAATAAATAGAGCATATTAAACTGGAGATGTCTCTTTAATAAATAGAGAACTGACTTCATGCTGCTTTTCTTATTTCTCCTCCCTCCCCCAAGACTAGTCTTTTTTTATTCAGAGCAGGATTTTCTAGTCCCACAACATTAATCTTCTCTCAGATTCCCTTCTTCATGCCTAGAATTTTTTTTTCTTCTGTTTCTCTGTCTGTTTTCTATTGCAGTTGCCCCGCACTCTTACAAGGTGAATTCCTTCATGCAAACAAAACTAGCTTTCCTACATGGCAAAGGCTTACCCATGTGATTAATTCCTTTTGTGTCCTCTGGCTCATACGCAGGCTGCCTATGGAGGTGTCCTGGCAAATAAGGGGAGGGGCAAGCTCAGGACTGGTGTTCTCCAACTCCATGTCCACCTGACACCCAAAGCTGGAATGCCAGAGCCTTAGTAACACTAGTTCCCTTGCCCTAAGCAATTCTCATCTTGCTTACTTGGGGGATGGGGGGTGTGCGTCTCACCATGCACCACTGGCCTGTTGACCTGCATCTTGGTGCTTTTGTTCAGTTTCATAAATTGGAGTATAAGTATTGAGCCATGACGAACTTTTGGATAAGCTAAAAATTAATATGTGCAGTCTTGATTCTAAATTTCAGAAAACAAATTTTAGGTCAAGCACAGAATATGTATTTCCAAAATAGAGCTAGGAGAGTCTGAATTTCCTCAAATGACTCTTTGGTATATAGGTGGTTGTTTCTTCCCCCCCCCCCCCCCCCCAATGACAATGTTCAGCAGCATAAAATACTTCAAAGAAAGAAGGGGGAAGCAGGAAATTGGAAAACAGTCTTTTCTGTTAGAAAGCTTTACTGTATATGGGGACATCATAAATTCCTGATCTCCTTGCATAACTTGACAGACTTACTGTATTGTTTGTATTTGTACAAATAACCACCTTTAAATGTGTGGTCTGCAGGAGAGCATAACTGCTTGCACTGTAGTGCTGTGAGATGGGTACAGTGGTGGCTTGACTTTTCTTGCAGATAGGGATATATGAGGCAGAAAACGAAATACAGGGTGGTTGAAATTAGTTCAGACCTGGTTTGTTGTTCTGTTCTCCTCCCCGCCCCCCCCCCCCCCGATATGAAATTTTGGATATACAATGTATACAAGGAAGAGTAGCCCTGTTACCTTGTTGGCATTTTAATCAAAATACCAAAAGCACATGTTTTGTTGAATATGTAACTACCAATTATTTTTTGTTTGGGGTTTGGAGGATATATGTTTGACTTATCTAAAGGCAAAAGGTATAAGTGGTTTTTGTTTGTTTTTTTTTTTTTTAATCTTGTGAACTGGAAAAAGCTACCATTGTCACAATACTTACTCTACCTCCCCAAGTTAATTTTTGTACTTAGTCTTTTAAAGTGTAGGAGAGCTCTTTGATAATGATTAATATTGCTGATGCAGTCTTTAAATAGATGGTGTCTGGAACATGTTCACTCTAGGAATTGGTTTTATTGACTTGATTTCAGGTGTATCTGGTTAAAGGCTCCTACCTGCATATTATTCATTCAGTGTGCAATTTTTACTCATCCCCAGTGGCATAGAAATCCTCAACAGTGCCAAGATGTGCATACACGAATTTTTTTTTTTTTCCTCCTGATCCTCCCCCAACTCTGTGGAGTGGAAAAATCAACCATCTTATTAATATGTTTGATAGCCTCTGCTGTTATCAGTTCAGCTTCCTTCATTTGCTTGTGGTGTGTGTTTAGCTTTAAGCTGTTGGTTGTTAATGGGAATTAAGAACAATTTTTTTTTCCTGCCCCCTTCCGCCCCTCCAGTTTTCTGTCTTTCTTTTCTTGCACTGCAGATGTTTTCAAACCTCTGCAATCACTGCTGCATAATGGTATTATATTCAAACATTATTTCACAGCTTGCTTTGCAGTGATGAAAATGACCTTATGAAGTGCAAGGCAATAGTGGGGGAGGGAGCAGACTTGCTGTCTTCAGGCTGAACCAGGACACTCTGGGTAATATGTTACTTCTGGATTTTTGGGTCTCTAGGGTTCCTAACCTAAAGTCAGAATAATCTCATTTTCTCTTATCAGACAGTAGCTCCAATTCATCTATAAATGTATTCAGGCTAAGAGATTTAGTGGTTAATTGCACACTGCTGAGGGGTTAGAACAGCATCAAAAGTTAAGGAGTTAGACTGGTATCTAGATACCTGCACAGAACACTTTGTTCATAAACAGTGTTTCTAAGCCAGTCCTATGTAAAATGCTTGATGTTGCTCTAGTATGGAGATAAATAAAAGGCAGGTAGGTTTACCTGTGTGAGTTAAAACAAACAAAAGAAAACAGACAAACATGCATATTCATTTGTAGCAGAGATGAGTGGTTAAAGCTTTCTATTCTGTTGGAACTGCAAGTGTGTAAACTGTACACTTTTCTTTGCTATGCTACTGTTTCTGCTCGCTGCTTCATCTAGGATTTCTGCAGATAAACTCTGAGAAGCCCAGATGGAAGTGACTTGAAGCTTGTCAAGCTCTCGGTATATGCAGCGACTTGCTTCCACAGATGTGGAACTCACAGCAACATTCATATGTACATGCACCTTCCAGACCTGTCGTCTGAAAGATTTCTAGGCTTTCTGGAAAACAGCTGTTTGAACCCTAGCATCTTAAGTGGCTGACGGGCCTGATATATCAACCCAGTTTCAGCTTGGATTTTCTGAAAATACTGCTTTATGTGATAACACCATTTTAAAAATTTGTTTGTTTGTTCCAAGAGCTGAGAGGGATTGTAAGTAAAAACATATTTCTCAATAGATGCTCTCATGCACTTGGCACTTCATTAACTATTCCTCAGTAGAGACATGACTAGATGGAAATAGTGTAGGTAAGTCAACTAACAGGAAATTTTGTATAGACCCATGGATGCTCTTGCATAAGGCTCAGTACAAGGAGGACAGACTTCGTGCTTGAAGAGTAAAATATCTCAGTAGCAAGGCCTGCACCTTAAGGTAATAATGCATGGGCTTTGTGTATATCATAAGTTGCTGTGGCTTACCAAATTACCTTGCATCAGCAGAAACATAGTAGCTGTCCTCAGGCATTTCAGGTGAATGTAAAGTTGTGTTGCTTAGCTAAGCCTCACTGGGGCAAAGGTAACTTGTATTATCTTGTATTTGCTAAGACACATACAAATAGCTGTCAAAGCTTATCTGATGCATGGTGACTTGATCATGTGTCTGGGCCTTTGTATTTTTTTTTTAAGTGGTAGCAGATTCCTTCAGCATGTCAAGGTCCAGCTGAGTAAGACTCAACCAGAGTAACTAGGTTTGAATTACCTGGTGTCTGACTCCATGTGTGTTAGCTGATGCGCAGTAGGCAAAGGGGATGTTAACATCAATATCTGAAGCTTCCTGCCTCTTAGTGAAAGAGAGGAAGTAGAGAGTGCACTCTGAAAGGAGAGGTCTGTAATGTTGAGGTCTTGTTAGCTGAGGTCAAACTTACAGTTCACTTGGACTACGTTTTGCTGGAATTAGGTTCAACTCTGAGAGGAAATACAGTGAACATAAGCTGAAAACCCAGGCTGAATTTCTGGCTTCCCACTGAACGTTTCAGCACGGCAGAATCTGTATTCTAGCATGTAATGACTGCATATGGGCTGGTTAAATAGGCCTCTTAAAATGCGTGCTTGCTTTCTGTCCCACCTCGCAATTGTATAGACTTACAATTGCATAAGCAGAACATGGCGTGGGAAGGAAGTCCATCTCTTGTGCAAGCACAAAAATATGGCACTTGTGCTTTGCTTTTGGGGTCCTACATTGAAGCCTGATTAGGTCAAAGAGAACTTTCTTGGAGGCAGATGTATAACAGGGACTTTTAACAGGCTAGAAGCAGCACTAGAGCGGAAGTCTGCTTAGAGTCAGAATTGGATTTCGTTGGGGACTGTTGCAGTGTTCAGTTGCTGCATTTATATTTATCAATACTGACTGCTACTAAGCAGTAATGTTTTAAGTGCTGTAACCTTAGCCTGTAGGCAGTTTGTGAACTATAGCTTGATATTCAGGCTACCTTTGCATTGGTGGCTGGCGCTCACCTTTGCTAGCTCTGAGCATTCATTTGCATCGGTTGAAAGGTTAGGCATCCTGACTTCTGTCTTGCTTCTGCAAGATCTGCTTTCAGGCTTTTTGTTTCATTTTAGTAATGTATGGGGTGGGGTTTTTGCTTGTGTTTGGTAATTATAGTTTAGGATGGACTTGTTTCTAAAGCATGAGCAGATTGAGTTGGGGTTGGCATAGGAAACTGCTTGCCCTCCAGGATTATAATTCTGTCCCTTATCTCTTGCAAGAGTGGCTGAGACAACCACAAAGCTGAGTCATGCCAGCAACCAACAAGAAGCAGAAATAGCAAAGATCAGTGCTGCAGCCACAGAATGTCACTGGGGCGCTTGTTGGTGGTTTTGAAATAAGGGACGGTGATGAAGCATCTTGGTGCACTTTTCAGGACTGCAAAATGGAGCAGGGTGCCTCTTGCATTCCTCTTATAGGTACGGAGGGAGGAACAGTTTGAGGAACTGTTTGGGAGTCTACCTGGTCTCTTAGACTGTGGACACTACCAGCATTACAGATGTTAAAAGCAGAATTCTGAAACTAGCCACAAGTAAGAAGAAAGCTAGTATGGCTTCACTGTCCTCCTTGCTATGCACATGCCCTTTGTACAATAGACACACATATTAATGATTATTATGCTAACTTTTTGTCTTCCCCAACGTTTCCTGTAGCATTAGTAGAATACTGAAGGCGAAACTAAAGGGATGGGACCTTGTGATGTTTATTTATCAATTTATATTTACACAGGGAAATGGGGGGGGGTGGGGTGAAAATAAACTCTGGACTTTGCTCCTGAAGACAACCTACCTACCAAATCATGTGTTGCTGTCATAACTGGGTTTCTGAGAGTGAGAGACAAATGCTGATGCAAGCTTGGGAAGGATTTGAGCTGTAATAAAGCTTAGAATATTATAGAGTTTCTTCATAATACTGTTCTTTTCTTAACCTGATCTCTCTGCCTTTCCTTAGCGGTGAAGGAGACTGTCTCTGAGAATGATCTCTATGGGAGACTTTTTATAAACAGAAGTTTTCCACATCACTGCAGACAAGATGTTTGAAATCCTTTTCACCAATTCTCACTTCATGCAGAGGTTTCTCAATTCCAGGAGTATAGTAGGTAATATACTCTTCTCCCTTCTGTTCATGTTGCAAACTATCCTGAAAATTTCAACCTCTGAGAAATGTTAAATAAGGCTAAGTTGAATTTTAAGTTTCTCCTTGCTTTAAAAGAATTTTGAAGCTTTAAAGTTCCACTATGAGAGAGGATATTTAAAGCTAGCCTGTTGTTTCTGTAGATCAGTCACATTTCAGAGTAAAAATCTCATTTCAGTGCACCACAAAACTGCACCTTAATGCCTGAATTTTGGGTAGGCTATTAAGTTGATGCGTTCTGTGGGATATCTCTGATTACATTGTGTCCCAGAAATAGTGAAATGTGTATGGCTGGCACACAGGCAAAATCATTGCATCCTCCTAAACAATACTCACAGGCTTTAATTTTCTGGATGAGTAAATTTTATTCACTGAGGTCATAAGAACAGAAAATTAAGTCAAAAAGGGTAATATTTATTCAGTGTCAGCTTGGAAGGCAAAGTGGCAAAAGCTTTTGATAATGCTAAGTGAATCTCTTCAACTTTAAGCAGATGGGAAATGACACATTTTCATTGAATTGCTTACTCTTCTCCCCACCCTCAAGTCTCCTTCAGTAGACTGAGGTTCAGCTACTTAGTGCCTCACCTTTCTTCATCAGTGAACTACAATTTTCCCTTTTCCTGCAAAACACACAACCATTTTTGAATCAGTTTTCTGTCTCTCTCCCCACCGCTGTTCTTAAACTGTTAAGATGTGAAAGGGCAGAGATAATGCCTCTTAGGTAATCTGCATGTCAGATTTTGCATAATTTCTCATCTAGATGCTGTATCAACCCCTTGGAATAGAGATTCCAGTGGCAATCAGTTGAGGACTTTGACGTACACTGTAACGATTAACAATCCACTTTGTGGGAAGTTCACAACTGCAACTGAAAAGCAGGTACTGTATGCATGTGTGTGTCTGTCTGGTGCCCTTTAAAGCAAGGGAGAGGTCAACCCTATGGTCTATCAGAGATCTGACCATGGATTAGAGTTCAGTGAGCTGAGTGTGGATCTGCAGTTTAAACGTAGCATCTCTAAGGGTAGCTTGCTGCCCCTCTCACCATTAGCGAGCAAATGCTGATGAAATCAGAGAGGCTTTCTACCTTTACAGATGGCTGTAAACTTCTTCCACAAAATCTGCGGGGAAAAGTATTAACATCCCTTATGAATTGAGGGGAGAAAAGATGCAATGAAATGCTTTCAGTGTCCACTTCTGGGCTCCCCAGTACGAGAGAGAGATGGAAAGAGTCCAGCGAAGGGCCACTAAGATGATTAAGGGACTGGACCATCTCATATGAGAAACAGCTGAGAGCTGGGACTGTTCAGCCTGGAGAAGAGAAGGCTCAGGGGGGATCTTACACTGTATATAAGTATCTGAAGGGAGGGTGCAAAGAAGACTAAGCCAGGCCTTCACCACGAAAGGCCACACCTTTCAGTGGTGCGCAGTGACAGGACCAGAGGCGATGGGCACAAACTGAAACACAGATGGTTCCCCCTGAACATGAGGAAACACTTTTTTACTGTGAGGGTGACGGAGCACTGGAACAGGTTGTCCACAGAGGTTGTGGCGTCTCCTTTCTTGGAGATATTGGAAAGCCATCTGGACACAGTCCTGGGCAACCAGCTCTGGATGGCCCTCCTTGAGTAGGCTGCTTGGACAAGATTACCACCAGAGGTGCCTTCCAATCTCAACCATTCTGTAATTCTGCTTTGGGAAAGGTCTCATAGGTCAGTCTCAAAGAAGAACTCTGGTCATGAGTCAGTGGCCAGCCTTGCATCTGGTACTTGAAATGGCAGCGGGGAAATACTGCTGCTGCCTATGTTGGCTCTAGCGGGAGACATCTTCTCTTTCCCCACCCCATCTATATTTGCCAGTCTTAACTGGTTTTTATTGTGGTTGTTCAGGCTTTGTCCCTACTCTAGTTCACTTGGAGTTGGTTGATCTAGCCTAAGGAATTCAGGCCAAAAGAAGGGGAAAAAAAAAAAAAAATCAGGTACCATGAATATAACTTCTTATTTTTATTTTCTTTTATGGTAGATCCTGCATAAGCAGAGCCAGAAAGGTCAGTCTTATCAGGTGGATGCTGAGGTACTGACCCATGACGTCCCCTACCATGATTATTTCTACACTGTGAACAGATACTGCATCAGCCGCACATCCAGTCACAAGTGTCGATTACGGTGAGCCCGAGTGGTGCACAGCGGGAGGGGAAAATCCAAGGCACGTATGTTATGGGTTCATGAAGTGTGTTTATCAAAAGATCTGCCAACAGCATAGAGAAGGTCAGTTTCTCTTGAAGTTGGGAATCTCTTCTGAAAAATAGGCTTGGTTTATCTTGTCACATGTATGCTGGTTTTGGATCTCATTAATTCAGTGAGAAACGAACTCTTATCTTGACTCTATGAGGTACAGAACTCATCCCCAAGACTGAACTGGGTTCTGACCAGCCTTGCGTTTTTGAGTGCAGCTGTGTGAGTGGGATAAATTGGAACTACCTGAGATGTTTTACTACAAAGTTTCCCGGATAGCCTTATTGAGGGCCTGCAGAGGAGGATGGTTTCACAGGAAGGTGCAGGGAAGATGGAACGTACCTACTTTGCAGGGAGGG
Source organism: Gymnogyps californianus (assembly GCF_018139145.2). Taxonomy (NCBI): domain Eukaryota; kingdom Metazoa; phylum Chordata; class Aves; order Accipitriformes; family Cathartidae; genus Gymnogyps; species Gymnogyps californianus. The sequence goes on from NC_059471.1 coordinate 126,667,069, forward strand.
TACTCAAGCAAATCAGACTTCATTATTAAACTCTGCCTAGATAGGGGAGGCTTAAAAAGCACTTCCCTTTCCTCTCCCATTTATTGAAAATGCCTGAAGTGATCAAGTTCCATGTTCACTGCATTTGTGTGACTTTCTGACTATGTAATCCTTGGTAGTTTTTGCGCTGTCTTTAGTAAGACCTTTTATCTCAAACTTCATCAGTACGCAGGAAAGGTAAGCAAGCCTGGATTTTATTCTGGCTTATCTCAGGCTATAAAAGTGCTGAAGACTTCCTCTCTACTAGGAGAAGGGAAGAAAAGTCCTTGAACTGTTCTGGATGACTTTTTTTTTTGAGTCATTCTTCCTCTTTGAGAGCTGCATTTGTTTTATCTGAGACACATGGCAACCCTAGAGTAAGAGCAAAAACCTAGATTTCAATATGGTGCACAGAGCATGCATGTATAGAACAGAAGGTGCATGGTGGTGTTACAGCTGGCTTTATTATAGTGCGTTTAAAATGGCTCAAGAACTCTATTTGAAAGATGCTGTTTTGTTAAACTAAGAAACACAGTGGGCTTACATTAATTTGGATGACTATTTGAAAACATTGAAAAAAGTGTATTCTAGGATGGTCAGTGTTCTTGACTTAAACAAATCAAAATCACAGGCTATCCTTTTGTCCTTTATGAAGAGCTTTGGGATTCATTCAGTTGTTAGAAGCAGTCCTCTGAAGGATTCTACTCCATTTCTATTCTGGAAGCTTTATTGATTAGCTTGACGTGAGGAATGCAAGGCAGGAATGTCACTTCCCCTCTGTCATGCTCACAGAAAGACAGATTTTGATTTCTATCTACTCAGGGTAGGATCTGAGCACTTGGTGCATGAGTAGTGATAATGAATTTCACCTGCTGCCATTGCGGTGCCCATGTCATATATCATGTATACACATACAGAGTAAAAAACAGGACTTTATGATGGGAAAGTCTGAAGCCTATTTTAAATGTATGTTAAAATGAACACTTCAGATGAGAGCAATTCGTTGCTAGTCTGAGTCTGAAGGAAAACACTTCAAAATGTTTCCCATAATTTGGACATTCAGATCTCCTGAGGCTTTAGCCAGATATGTTGTCTTTGCTACTGTCTGTCTCTTGCCTTGCTTCAGTGTAAGTGCTGCCCAGGTGGAAAGCCAAGGAAGTTCTAGTTGGTATTTCAGATTATGGATATAAGCTAGGGGCCTGCTTCTGATAAGAGATTTCTGCTATCGCTGTGCTACCTAGAAGAGCACACTCTCACTATTGCATTCTGTTTATTAGGGTTTCCGCAGAAGTGAAGTACAGAAAACAGCCTTGGGGCCTTGTCAAGTCTGTAATCGAGAAGAATACCTGGGGAGGAATACAGGAAAACTTCAAACAACTTGGTGAGGCATTTTCTTCTTTGTGCTGGAGTAAGGAGGCTACCTTTCCTGTGTATGTTTTCACATCTGTCAAACTTGATTCCTTAAAGAATGGTTTGAAAAGAAGGCAACACCAAAGGAATCTCAAAGTCAGAAGTTCCTGTCATCAATATATCTGCCAATTCTAGGGTGTAAAAGAAGCCTTGTAGCTTAATATGCTACTAAGGAGCTCTTGTATACCTTGTCATAATTGCTTTCTGAAGGAAACATGAGGAGCAGCAAGAAAGCTGTTACTCTCAACTGCACGTGCCTATCTTTAAGTGTTTTCCGTGACTGGTGGGTACGAGAAGAGAAGCAGTGGTACTTGGCAGGCTCCCTGGCTATGTCTGTTAACAGCCTGGCCAGCCACAGCTGCAGGCTCACAGTCTAACACAATTCCTGGTCTCAGTCTAACAGTGTCTTGAAGTGCTCTTCCAACTGCTGTCTAACATATCATTAAACAATCCTGCACAGGCTGAATGTACACCGTATCTGCAAAGTGTACTAAGTGCCCTCTAGCAAATAGGACAGGTAGTACAGATCAAGGTGTAGTTCACGTCAATTACCTGCTTCAAGTTCATTTACTAGAAGGTGCACTTATTCCTCTGACTGCCACCCTCCATATCTCACAATTTAAGTCTTCAGTGCTAGGCTTTTCAGATTTTCTTTTGAAAGTTCAGTAACCTTATTTTTTTCCACTGCAGAATCAGATCTCCTAATGGAGGAATATGCTATTAATCAGTCCATAGAAGACTCTGGAAAATTAGTTGCCCTGAGACGAAGACGACGCACTTTACACCGGAGTCTGGCAGAATCACTTCCCAAACGCTCTTCCCAACATTCCTCTGGTGACATGGGAGTAGAGTCCCAGGGCAGCATAATAGGTAGGAATTTCTGTATCAAGTGTTTTCCAAAAGGTGTGTTCAAGAAAGCTTAACTCCTAAAATAGTGCAAGAGTAGCACTTGCGTGTATGTTACTCTCATTGTCTTTATCTAATTGGTGTGATAGCAAATGCTTTAGTGTGTTCAAGCTTGCATAAAATAGATTTGGAGCATGCATAGTCACTTTTATGATGAGTATCTCATGAAATCAAGCTTAATCTCACCTTCTGTTTTTAAAAGAAACAAACAAAAAACCAACCAAAACCTAAAATGCTGCACTGTACCTGCATAGGATTGAAAATGACATGGGATCAGAATGACATTTAACCTGACTTTTGTAAAGTTGCTGAAAAATTGCTTTATTTCTTCAAATAACTGCACACCCAAGTCATGAGTTGATTAAACTTTGTCACTCACCTCTTGGACCTGTCATGTCATTTTTGGTTGGGGTTGGTTTTTTTTTTTAACGTTAAGGAGTCTATTTCCTGTTTGCTTCTGTAATTTCTGGGTCACTGAAGAATTTCTTGCAGTTCCACTGCCCCTCGGCATGACAGACTTGGCCACTAGCATATACAATATTAGCTACACCTACAGAGATGAGGAACATCTGTGCACTAATGTGTACCAGAGAATGGTGGATTTCATGACACAAGTTTAATTGTAAACACTGAAGTAGGAGCACGTGCCCTTTCCTAAAGGGGCAGACAACACTGAGTATAGCACTGAGAGAACGTTTGGATCAACAGTGTGTGTAATGGACTCTTTACCTAACTGAGATTACTTCCTGATTACTTAATTCTGCTACTGCTGCTCCACCTTTTCAGATGAGTGTGTCTGCCTCAGTATACACTACAGCTTTTGTGTATGCCCTTTGTCCAGGGCAGGAAATGTGAATGTAAGGAACTGTTTTAGGAGGACAGGTAACTATATTTAAAGATCAGCCCGCCCACAGTGGTAGGTGATTGCTGCTCAGTTTGCAGAGGACACACACACTTCCTCTCCCTCGCTAGTGTCTGGTCCCTGTTGCCTGACGACTAGCAGATGCTCTTTTGAAAGGCTGTCTTTGGGCCAATATATAAACCAAGCCGGTAAGGATGGGACAAGTTACAGGAGAACTTGATTTGACACTGGTTGTCAGAAAGACTAATGTGGGCGGGAGAACAAGCAGAAGAGAGCCACTTTGCAGTCTGTCTCTGCTCGTGCGTGACTCGCAGCGTATGTGCTGAATGAGTGTTAGTAATGGATGGACTGTAGCCTTCTCAGCTATCTAAAGTGAACATGCCCCAGTGCTGTGTTCTCCCCAGCATACTGGGTAGGGGGAATCCTGCTCCTGATGGAAGAGCCTGACTGTCCAGCAGACTCGTCTGAGATGACTGCAAAAATACCTTGGTGAATGCTGGAGGTGATCCTATGCACCCACGTGATCTGTTATTTTTTTTTTCCATCAGAAGCTGTTGAGCTATTCTGTGTGAAATGCTGGGCACTGACATGTATCTGCAGGCATCCTTTAAGAATGTTCTTCAGTACTTTTTAACCTCCTTCTCTTCCATGCCCTATAGGAAGGAAAAGAGATGCTGTAAGTAGGACCACCACCATCATTGTAGTAATGAGTGTCTTGTAAGTACTCACTTGCATTAAAATGTGGCTTGACTCAAGCTCATCTTGGTCTTTTATCTGTATTTGTCTGTACCTTACTTGCATGTGAACATTGCATGTAGCATGATAGATCCTAACCTAATTTGAATGGAGCACTTGGGTATAGGAGGGGAATGGATTGATGTAAGAAGTGACACATGGAATGAAAATGCTGACTTGCCAAAGTAGTCTGCCTTGCAGGTTTACTTAGGTCTGATCCTCTTAAAAAAAAAAAAAAAAAAAGCCTAGAATTTACTCATTCCTAGTTTTAAAAGTGCCAAGAGGAGATACTGTTGTCGTTCTTATTGGTTGCTATTACATAGCTTAATCCTAACTGCTAAGAATTGTTTGGATAGATCTTTATTTTCAGTATAGCACTGCCCCATACTTTTTTTTTTTCTCCCAGAAGGATTCTCTTTTCTTAGCTGTTTTTAGCCCAGATCTTGTTTCTGTAGCATTGCAACCAGAATTGTTACAGGACTTGATTTTTGTTCTCTTCTCTCTACAGTTTGCTGCTCTTGGTCTTGCTGAATATAACACTGTTTCTCAGATTGTCAAAGATAGAGCATGCAGCTCAGTCCCTCTATCATGTCCAGCTTCAGGAAGAAAACTCTTTGAAGTAAGTTGAATTCACAATCTTTGCTTGCTTTCTTCCTCAGCTTATGTGAGAATCCGATCTAAAGAAATAAATTTTCAACAGTGAAACTCAGTGGTAAGTTTTCAAAAGCTGCTGGGGCTTGCTGTTCTTCTGAGGTCTATGCTGATATCCAGTGACATGTCTGACTGCATCTTGCAGTAATAAATTTCTCCTTTGACAAGCTGTTTTTTGGGGGAGTGTTAACCTTAGCTTGCATTTATCACCCTGCTGTGACTCATCTTCTGTGAATATCATAGTGCTGATCACGGAACCAAAGTGTTCACTTCATCCTGTGTGAACCAGCATTATCTCAAATGTAATGTTAAAGATTCATTTAGCTTTTTAGCATCTTTCTGTGAGTCTCCTGCTAAATCTTCTCTCCCCCTCAAACTTCCACATTAGGTGCCTTTTGTATTCAGACACATCGAAGAGGCTCAGATGTTGCTTCCTCTCTTGAATATGGTATCAGCAAACAAGTTAAGAACCATAACCTGCTCTTGAGTATGGAAGCAGTGTGGTGACCTCCCATAGTGATCATCTCAGAACTGATTAGAGTAACTTTCTTCACAAGAAAGATCTTGCCCTCTGAAGTGTGAGAATTTACATTGTAGACATAATGCAAGCACATTTATTCTTGCTGGCTGTTGTCTACAAAGGTCTGAGGCAGTATCCTCAAGGCAACAGGGATTGAAATTCAACTGCAGGCAGCTTTTTATGTGGCTTTTGGAAAAGGATGCTTTTAGCAATGGCAGAGCAATGGTCGCAGAGAGCAGTTGCTTTGAGAAAGGCATGGGGGTGCTTGTTTCATGTTTCTGATGTAATCTCAATCTCTTTCAGCATATCACCAGAAATGGTATCAAAAGAGGAGATCCCTCAATATGATGAGGAACAGGTTAAACACGTTAAGGGAGTTTTAAGAGACTCAATTGAAATGCTTGAGCAGGTAGGTCTGCCAATCTTTCCTGCTGATATTCTTGTTTCTCAACAACTTAAGTTTTCTCCCTTATGCCATCATAGCTTTTGTTTGATGTCTTCTGGTCCTAACTAAAGTTTTCATGACTCCTTGACCTGTTTTGTCCTAGGCTTGAATTTGGTACATAGGCAATGCTCGTGTTTTTGATGTTTTGGGTTGGGTGGTTTTTTTTCCTTGGACTAAGATTAAATATTCACATCAATTTTCTTAAACCTGTATTGATGAGATGTGTTGATGCAGTTCTGAATCATGACAAAGCAAAGACTGGAGTAATTCAAAACAGATCCTCTTTTCTAACAAGACTCAAAACATAATGTTAAGTATTTTCCCACCTAATTATGGGGTTTCTTCATTCAGGTTTATCCTGGCTTTTGCTCCCCACTACTCTTCTAGGTATTGGTGAGCACTTCACTTAGCCTTGGTATCAATGGGCCACCTAATCTCCAGTGAAAAATAAATAAATTCTACAGACCATATGTTTCTGAGAGGCTCCATAGCTATGGAGTTAATCCCCCTTCTCAGTAACTTACACTTCCAGGCTCTTACATGCTACAAACACTATAAAAAAAAAAAAAAAGAAGTTGTTGAATGCTGTTGTCTCTCTGATCCTGAAGTCCAGGACTGGTAAACCCCTAGGCTGAAATTTCAACTCAGTAAGTGAAGGACAGTAAATTCATACTTTGTTTTTTACTTATAACCTATGAATGTTCTGATTTTAAGTTCTTTTATTAAATCTTAAAATGTGACAGAAGAAATTATTAGATTAGAAAAGCTGTGGGGGAGTTCCCATGTACCTCTATCCATCACCAGTTTGCTCTGTGTTCTCCCACGCACTAAAGGAGGGTAGAAAAAGAAGCCTTTTTTTATACTCCTTGTTCAGAGGTGTCTCTGCACACAAAATTGCTATTAATCTATTAACCATTTTGATCACAGCTTGAAAAAGCTTCTGAGTGCTGGAAATTTTGCTGCAGAAATCAATTTCCTTGTTTCCATGCCCTTTTCATTTTCTCTGCTTACTACCCAAAAAATTGCTAATTCTGAAGTGTTAAACTCGTTTTTGAACACATAAAGTGTAAAAAAAAAAAAAAAAAAAAAAAAAAAAAGTGAGAATTCAGCCACATTTTTCATCCCAAATAACACTTTTGTCTGGAAGTCATGACATTGTAGTGCCTGTTACCTTGTGTTTCCTGAGGGTTGTCAATAATCTGAACATGTTTTGTGCACCAAAATGCACTGGGAGGGCCATATTAAAAGAAAATTCATGCTTTGCTGCCATGTTCCTTAGAGTATTTGCTATGAACATTAACTGTGACTAAAAATGAGTGGCATGGCTTATCTTCTGCATTGTTGTCTGGTGAGGTGTTAAGACTTTATCATACTGGACTGTTCATAATTATAAACTGCACAAAGTATAGCTGTTAGGCGAGCACAGTAAGGCAACTGTTTATAGAAACAGGGAGGAGGAAATTGCATTAAATCTTTAAAAGAAAAGGAGGGAGGGAGACATTATTTTCCTGATACCACTTACCCATGCAGGAGACTAACAAGTAATTGGGGGGGTATGATGGTTGTATCTTCACAGCTAAAGATCTCCCTTTCCATGCTCCAAAGAAGCTTTGACCACTTGAACAGGACACAGAGCAGCAGGACTGAGAGTTAATACCCACGTCAGCTTTCTGTTCAAGATGTTGGAAGAACAGATGTGTGTGTGAGGACTTGTGGGGTAGGGATTGTAACTGTCACCTTCGGACTCTTTACTATTTGGCTCAAAAGCTGCACGGAATAAAGGTTTCTGGAAGAAGTAACTTGGGTTCTGCATTCCCATAGCCTGGCGATCTGTCTCTCCTGCCAGCGCTGTATCCTGGGGAGTCTCGCTTACAAACAGTGCAGAGCTCTCGAATCCCATGGTGAGTGAGCGAGGGCAGTTGTACTGCTGGTTAGCGGATCTGCAAATTTTGGAGGAGGGGAGAACACCCTCTGCAGAGAGCTGGGCTTGACTTTAATGAAATCGGAGCTTTTTATGTCAACTTAAAAAATGACCATCAGTGAAGAGTGTTTTGGAGAAAAAGAACAGGTAGTGGTTTTACAGCCACAGGATCTTTATATGCTTTTTTTAAGCCATGGGGACCTTGTAAAACAAGTCTCCATCTTTAAGGATGAATATTTTTAAGATTAATTAATGAAACAGGGAAATGCTTGATACCTCTTTGCTAAATCTCTTGCATACTGTGCGAGCTTTGGCAGTCTGCCTTCTGCCATATGTTTCTAGCTCTCCCAGAGAAATTTCAGCCCTCAGTATTTTCCCTCCATCAAGGGCTGCTCTTCAGTTCTTTCACACGGTGTGCCCACTGGTGATGAAACACCTTTTCTTCTGGCTTCAAGCTTTTTCTAAGCAGGTTGAGAGAAGGAAGACGAAAATAAAAATTAAAAGCAAGGGGAACAGCACCATCCAGCTCAGACCGTGGTTGTAGGGCAGCGCTGGCTGGTGTGGTCCTCAGTCTGTCTTGCAGTGGTGCAAACAGCTGAGCTCCTCTGCCTGTAGCCCAGGGTGGGTTAGGGGGGTGCGTGTGTGGGTGCTTGAGTCCCAAAATGCAGGGTCCTGGGGCAAAACCCTCCACGGGGCAGGTTTAAACATGTGCGGTGGCTGTTGTGCTGAGTGGGAAACTTTCCCAGCCACGCGTGTCCAAGCCCGGGGAGTAGCAACGCTGATCAGTCTGCGGGGGGGGGGGGGGGTCGGGGTCGGGGCTGGCTCTTTCCCTAGCCGCGGGAGGTGGTGGCGGCGGCGGACCCCGCGGTGCCTCGCCGCCACCTCCTGCGGCCGCCACCTGTTGCGCTGGCCCTTTAAGCCAGGTGCCACTGCGTCACGGCCAGTCCCGCCCCTCCCGGGCAGGCATTGGGCCATTCCGCCGTCAGGTGGATGGGCCCGGGGTGGAGGGGTCCCTCACGCGCCCGCCCCCCCCCCCCCGCACACCTCCGCGTTCGGGAGACGTTTGGGGCGCGGGCGGCCAATGGCGGCCGGGCTCCGCCGAAGGGGGCGGGGCCGCTGTAGAGGAGGCGGTGGCGGGCGCGAGAGGCACCTGCGGCTGGCAGGGGGGGCGGGGCGCCTGCCGCGGCGGCGCTGCCGTGCGAGCCGCGTCCCTGGCCCGGCGGCGGCGGCGGCGGCTGAGGGAGGGTCGCGGGGGAAGGCGCGGCGGGGCGGGCGGCGATGGAGGAGCCGCTCTGCTGCTGCGAGTACGTGGACCGGAGGGGCGAGAGGAATCACCTGGCGGCGTGCTGCTGCGACTGCGAGGACCTGGACGAGGGCTGCGAGAGGTAACGGCTCCGCGACCCCCGCCCTGCCGGGCCCCCGCCTCCCTCGGCGCCGCCCGGCGAGCGGTCTGGCTGCGAGACCCCCTCCCAGCGGCGGCCCGCAGGGGCTCTGGCTGTCCCCTCGCCTCGCGGGAAGCCCCGTGGGCAGCCGGTACCCGCCGCGGGGCTGCCGCCCTGAGGGGAGAGAAGCTGCTTGCCGCTTCTCGGGAAACTTGACGGGAGAGGGGGAAGGCGGAGGCGGGCGGGGGCGCCCCGGGTCGGCGCCCGGGCTGGGCGCCTCAGGGCAGGCTGCAGGAGCGGGACGAGGCAGGGGAAGGGCCTCGGGTGCGCGGCTGCCCGTCTGCTAGCCGGCGTCTGTGCTTCCCCCCGAACAGGTGGCTGACGTGCAAATCCCTGCCGCCGGGAGCTCTGGAAAGAATTGCCGAGACCGTTGCGGACCGGGTGCGGGTCCCTTGGTTCGCAGGGGCCGTGAAGATCAACGTCAGCCTCGTGCCGCCTCTCGTTCTGCTGCCTGTCTTCCTCCACGTTGCAGCTCTGCACTTCCTGCTGGGGCTCGTCATCTTGACATCTCTGCCCGTGGTGGTGCTGTGGTATTACTACCTCACCCACAGGAGGAAGGAACGGACTCTCTTCTTCTTGAGCCTGGGGCTCTTCTCCTTGGGCTACATGTACTATGTGTTTCTCCAGGAGGTGGTTCCCCGAGGCCACGTGGGGTATTCCCAAGTGGTCGCTCTCACGTGCGGGTTAATTCTTATGCTTGCAGCCCTGTCTCGAGCCAAGAAAGACCCCGGCTATCTTCCCATCCCAGCAAGCAACGAGAAGTCATCGCACCAGGGTTTGCCCAACAAGAGTGTTAGAGGGAGCTCCAATGGGCTCCATGGCGTCGCCATGTCAGGAGCTGCCAGTGGCCGTGCTGTGAATGGGGAGGCCAAAGGCTATTGCAGGATGTCAGCTGAGGAGCCAGAAGGTGTGAAAAAGGACTGGTGTGCTAAATGCCAGCTGGTCAGACCAGCCCGAGCAGGGCACTGCCGGCTTTGTGGCAGGTGTGTAAGGAGACTGGACCATCACTGTGTCTGGTAGGTTTTGCACTGCTGAGGCTACGTGTGTGCTCTCTCTCTCCCCCCCCCCGCCTTTTAAAGTTAGCTTTTTTTACAGTCCCTGTCAAATGGGGTTACTTTTGTTATGTGCAAGACCTGGTGACATTCTTTAAAACAGTAAACTTGTATTTACCATTTTGAAGAACAATTTGTTTGTTTATTGTAAGTGGGTTGACCTGATAGCTGATAACTTCTACAGCATACTTCAGAATTGCCTTTGGTTCTCTACTGGTTTTCATCTGGGTGGTTTTTTTGGGGGGTGGGTTTTGTTGTTTTTGGGTTTTTTTAGACTTGGTCTGTGGAGCACTAGCAATCCTGCAGTTAACTTGCATTAGTGCTCTCTTGGGGCAAGGGAACCTAAAGCTGCCTGTGTGCATGCAGTACTGGAACCAAGGAGCAGTAGGTATAGATGTGTCTCAGCGAATGATACTACACTTGCTAAAAGCTTGAGGCAAACGGTCTACCACCATTACCCTACTGGTCTATTGACTTGTGCCTATAACCTTTCTATAAAAAGCTATAAAGCTTTGAACGCGTTTCAAAGTTCTTAGCCTGTGTTGTATAGAAGCACCTTGGAAATTAGGTTCTCTGACAGCTGGGGGAGGGAGGAGGAAAGAGAAGCCAGTTTCTTTTATTTTTAAGCAAAGTAATCTCTTCTTTCCTTTTGGAGGATTAACAGCTGTGTAGGGGAGCAGAACCACCAAGCATTCATCCTTGCACTCTCCTTCTTCATGCTTACCTCTGTGTATGGGATTACGTTGACCCTGCACACCGTCTGTAGGGGCCGAACTCCGTTTGTGGCATTGTTCTACTGCCCCGGGGCCTATTCTGACTACAGGTGAGAAGTCTGTCTGGGAGATTGCTAGGGTGGGAATGGGCTTGGTCAGGCAGCTTAGCTCCTGTTCCTCATTCTGTGTCTAGGCTAGTGCTGTTGGCTGTCAAACCTGACCAAAAAGTGCTCCCTAAAAAGCTCTGGAAAGCAGGGATGCATCACTGCTTTTGCCAAGGTGGGGAGCCTGAGACTCGAAGAGAGCTCACCATTTATTTGGAAAAGGTTGTTGGAGGAGCTGGGATTTGAAGTCTTTATTTATTGTGTCATATATAGATATACCCTTAAATATGTGTGTCCCCAGATGCAGGTACCGGTCTGACGATCTGGAATCTGTGCTGTCTCTCCCTCTCATCCCTCACTGTTTATCTAGTGACTGTCCCTCTGAGTTATCTGCTTAGAACAGACAGCGTTAATATGCCTTGTCTGGTGGGGAGGGTGGTGAGAAGCATTGGACACGAGTTCAGAGACTGGCGCTACCACTGATGGGCAGAGTACACTAGCACAAGTGACTCTGCCTTCATCTGTACTCCATTTTGTGGTCTATCGGGTGTGAGCATCATTGTGTCCTTAAATAAGGACCGAGTATCTTTACAACAGTAAGACTAAAGAGCTAGGTGGTGAGATAACAATGTGCAAGAGTAGCTCTGGTAGCGCTAAAAGCTCTCATTAAGTAAGCCCTGAAGCTTTAATTTTGAGAAAGCCTTTAAGGATTATCTGATGAAAGCAGCAAAGCGAGATCACTGTGGCAGATGTAGACAGGGATTTGAAAGGATAATGATTACCAGGGAAAGTCACTCTAAAGCAGCTGCTCCAAAACTAAATGGCTTCCTTCCCATCTTTTTCCCTGCTGCCAGCTCTGCTCTGTCGTTCACCTGTGTGTGGTACTGTGCCATTGTAACAGCTGGCATGGGATACATCCTCCTTATCCAGCTGTTGAACATCAGCTACAACGTGACCGAGAGGGAAGCTCGGCTGGCTCTGCGGGACAACACTGGGCGCAGGCTCCTGGGTGGGTTAGTGATAGACACTGGCCAGTATAACAGGGGTTTCGTATGCAACTGGGGCCATTTCTTGAGCCTGGGGTCTTCTCCTCCACAGCGCTCTGCTGAAGACATCGTGTGACACTCCTCTTTCTGCAGATGACGTTGACTGACTTTCTTTAGCAGGGGAATGGCCCCTTCCACTAGGACTCCCTCCTCCCACACCCTTCCTTCCTTCGCGGTCGGTGTATGGGCTACCTGTCCCGTCACTGACTACATCAGAGGCTTTCCCAGGCGAAATGGTTCTTCGCGTGCTGTCAGCCAGCAATAGGATGCAGAAAGCAGTAAGCCATATGCACAAACCTGGAGAGAAGGAGCCTGCTGCCTTTTTCCACTGTGGGAAACTTTGTGCAGCTCAGCTCAGCAGGAAGAAGAGCACAAGGTTTTGAGAACTTGAGTTTCCGTTAGGCGTGAACCCTGGCATCAAGAGGAACCCGCTGCTGGACTTCAGAGCATGCACTGGTTCCTGCAAAGGTTAAGGAATCCCTGGCTTGTACCTACATGCGACATTTCAGAGATGTCAGGCGGGTGAACTTTTGATACAGATAACAGATGGACTGCTGCAGAAGCCAGGCTCTTTGGCTAAAAGAGACTGTCTAGGCAGTTCCGGAGCAGCTCCCTCCTCTCTGGTGCTTTTTTTTTTTTTCTTTTTTTCCCTATCTTCTATTCCATCCAGCTGTATACATGCTTGTATTAAGTGCCTTTGTGAGCAACATTCCTGTAGGGCTTTGTAAGATCCCTTCACCTCTTGACCCCTAAAGTTGTTATTCCATCCCTGTCTGTCCGACTGGGTGAGAAGACACTGTCATCTTCAATCTCGTCGTTCTTTCTGCGAGCTGAGTCTGTGTTGGTTTGAAGGCTTGGCTCATCTCCCTCAAAGTGTTTCTGCTCTGATTATGGATTGTGACATGAGACAGCAGATAAACATACCAAGTAAGAAGATGTTTTGAAGCAACACATAACAGTAGACTCTGAGGAGAAAACAAGAGTGCTGTCCAGTGTTACTGTAGCTTTATGGAAAGTACCTTGCTCCCTCCCTCTATGGAGAAGGGAGTCTGTGGGAGAGTAGACAATTCTGCTAACAGCATTTTTGGTAGGTAGCATCTTGGTCGGTTGTGTTGCTAATAACATAGTGATCCTGTCTCCTCTCAACCCAGTCACTGTGGAGCTGCCTGACTGTAGATCTGTTTTCTCAGGGCAGGAAGCCAAGGAACAGTTCGGTCTCTGCATATGTAGGGAGAGGATGTGTTGGAGCTGCCTGTTTGGGGGGTAGATGACCTGCACTGGCAGGTGAATGAATGTGTTAAATGTGCTCTGCAAGAATGCCACTTGTTCCTCATCAGCCTGCAACTGTATTATTGCCCGGACTTGAGCTTCAGCTGAAATCACAAGGTTTTGGTGGCGATGGTTTCTTTTTTTTGTTGCTTTGTGTTTTAAACCGTTTGTGTATGTTGTTGGCCCTGCACTAATATGAAAGGTCTGGCTGGAAAAGCCTGGGACCATGGCACAAGAGTTACGGGTTGGGCCTAAGATGCAGAAGCAGAGGGAAGAGCCTTGTCCTAGCTACTGATGTTTTTAGGTGCGTGTGCAGCATGCACAGATCATACCTACCCCTGATTCCACTTGTGTGGCAGGCAGCTGGGGGATGTTGGCTGAGTGATGCAAATTCACTGTGTGCTGCTGTGCGTTATCTCTGAAGAACGGATGGATAGTGCATGGTGCCAAAAGGTAGCAGGGTTGGGGGTGTCCCTTGAGATCCCTCCACATTTGGTGTGTGTGCTCCCGATGACATGTCCCAGTTTAAGGTGAAGACCGTGTCCCTCTTTGCGCTGTTTGGTTTCCTCAAGTGGCACTTTCTATAACCAGCAGATGATTGAGGAGCAGCTGCACTTGTCAGTAACTGTTTCTGCACAGCCACATTCCTTCCTGAGTGTCCCTTATTTCCTCTTACCCCTTTTCATCGAGCGAGTAATCCTTTATAAGGAGGTAAAGGGGACACCTCTCTTGCTTCCTGCCTCTAACCAAACACACTAAGAGGTTTCTGACCACTTCCCTGGCCCTAATGTGAAGAAAAAGGCGCCCAGCCGGACTGTGCTAAATGTTCCTCTGTGACCTTCTGACTGTTTGGAGCTTGGAGCCTGACCCTAGGAGTTTCAAGTCACACAAAGACCTCGCCTCCACATGAGTTGTCTGTAAATGTTTCCATGGCACACATGCATTTTGTGATGCCTGCTGAGATGAACTGGAGCTTGGCAACCCTGGAGACAAGGATGCTGTGGGCTAGCAGGTTTGTGATCTTCTCAGATCTCATTCTGCTGGCACTTGGGAAGATTAAGGCAGAATGACCTCCTGGGCTAAACGAACGCCTGCAGTGGAGGTAGCCAACCTCTCTGTCCCTGTGAGTTACATGTGCAGAAATCAATCGTGTGCCCATGAGCTGAATGAGCTCTGGGAGCGTTTACAGGTTTGAGATAAGTGGTTTCTCAGAGTCCTGCTACTCCTGGCTGGGAGAAAGCAGAGCATATCGCAGATTATTTCCCTGGCAGTGCCTGACCCTGTTGTGCTCACTTTCTCCCACAGGCAGAGGTTGGTTACTACTTTGCAGCCTGTCTGTCAGTGTAGCCTTGTCCCTTGTCTCTTAGTGAGCTCTGGTGTGGGAGATTCCGTTTGAAGTGCTTGCACCGAGACTCTCTTAGTGGTGTCTTCCCAGGCAGTGTGGACTTTGGAGTGCAGATTAGGAACAAAGGAACTTGGACTAATGTAAGCATTCCCTACCTTGGTCAAGCCCACTCCAATATAGCAGAGGTAAAGTGCTAAAGTAAATTTTATTTTTGCACTCATTCCAGAGGGAACTGGAACCATTCAGGACACTAAAAGGGTTGCAAGGCTGGGTTTTTTTAGGAGAATGCAGTGCTGATTCCCCAGAGAATAGGAAGTTCAAGTGGCTGTAATCTGTATAGCAGTGGTGACTTTTTCTTTAAGGACATGGCTTTTGTTTACCATTCTGGCTTCTTCCTGAGAGGATTTACCTTGTGAATGCCTTGGGAGATGGGAAGCATAAAGTAACAGGATATCTAAAACGGCGGAAGAGTTGTGAGCGAGCTCGAGATGTGTACTTTGGAGCTCTCCTTTTAATAGCCCTGAGAATAAGCTAGAAACCCTTGAAGGGTAACACTCCCTTTTGCACTTACAGCAAGGGCAGACTGTTGTGATCTCTTGTGCACTAACGGACAATTTCTTTTCTGAGTATTTTCTTGCTGAGCTTGTTATTGGCAACGCTGGTAGAAAACCTAGTCTGAGTGTGGCCTGGTTAAAACCTAGGCATAAAGAGTCAGTCCTTGGGCTCACTGTGTTAGCAGCTGCCTAGATCTATGCTGCCTGGGTGTTGGAGCAGTGGGAGCAGGCTGCATTTGACAGGTGACTTGTGGGTCATGTATGTGGCCTTGATGTAAGGACCAGTGTCTCACCTGTAAAACTGTGTGCGTGTACCTGGCAGTGCAGAAAACAGTACCCTGCTGGCCCTTGAAAAGTTTTCCCTGTGTAAGAGAGGACCCAGAGCTGGTCAGAAGCAGGGAAGGATTTTGGTAATAGCTAGCCTTGATGTTTCTCCGCCCAGACTTGGAAATTAGTTTATCCTGCTTTAACCATGACCTTTTAAGAGGCATTTGTTGTTTTGCAAATAGTGTGGACTTCTGCAGACTAGGGCAACTCTTAAGGGGCCAGGGTTCTGATGCTGCTGCTGTTGTAGTGTTAAACCCTCCGTGTCCAAGTGCCAGCACCCTACTGTTTGGTGACTATACTGAGAACTGTGCACCATTAGATACACCCTGTAAATGGTGGCTTGGCAGTCTTTAACTGTGTCTTCTTACATCGTGCTTTTTTTGTAGGCAAGTCACAGGTCCCCACATCAACTGTTTCTCCATTTAACTTGTCCTCGAATGACAAAAGTCACTGGTGAGCCTGAGTTGGTGCTGCTTGTGACTCCTAATCGCATTTCAGCCTTCATGCTATGATGGTGCTTTTTTTTTCTTCAAAGTAGGTTGCTTTCAAGTGTCTTAATGAAACCATTTGCTGTAAAATTTCTTCTGAAGATAAAATGGATACTGCCTCACTGCCTAATGTCTTAATAATGTGCTTCGTTTTTTCCTTCTATATGAATGTATATTGCCTCATTAGGGCAGGAAGCGTATGTGATTATGGATGTGTTTTCCTGTATTGCTTTCAGTGAAGAACCCTACAGTTTCCTAGGATTTTCTTTCACTATCAGGATGTTTGTACAGCGAAAAATCTGTCTGCGGACAGGTGAGGTTCTTTCTGAAATGCAGGAATTCAGCCTCCCAAGATCTTGTCTTTATGGAACTTCTCTAATGATAATGTGAAGAATGATGGGCTCTGGAAGAACTGTCTACCTTGGAGAGTGGGGTGTTTCGGGGTTTGGTTTTTTTTTCCACCCTAAGCTTTAGGAAGAAACTTTGTGAAACATATTTGTGAGCTTTGTTGAAAGGACTGGGGGTGTGTGTGTGTGTGTGTTTGTGTCCATTTTGCATTGTATTCAGTGTTTCCAAATGGATGCAATTATGAATCAAAATAAATTATTAGAAATGATCTGTGGAGTGGCCTGTTGATTTATGCCAACACACTCAGCCAGGTCAAATGACCAAAAGCTGCCATCATCTCATGGCTATTTAGCTGTGAGCTGGACTTGGGAATAAGGGAGCAACAGGCTAAGGAGAAGCTAGGAAACAAGTATTCTTCCGGTTCTGCAAAAGTTGACCTTTGGGTTTGTTGGTGTTAGGATGAAACAGAGACCTGCTGGCAGTTCTCACCACCCTGGAATCTAGGGATATTCCCTCGCAGCAGGGATTTGAACCAGGATCTTGCATCCCATGAGCAATCCATTATCAGTATCTGATCAGGTTCCTAGCCTTTTTGTCCAGTGTCTTGCTTTCCCCCCTACACCTGCCCACACAATACATCCAAAACCCCAAAAAGGAACAATCTCTTACTTTAAACCCTCTTCTAAGCCATGTTTGGAAATGACATGGATATTCTCTGTGCAGATAGTGGGAAGAGATGTAGCCTTTGATTCTGTTGGTATCTTGCGACATCTGCTGAAAGGCAAGATGACTTTTAATGAGTAGAATCACAGGTGCCTTTGATTGTTCCCAGAGCTCTGATTTGATTTGCCTGGGTGGCACTTCTGTCTGCTCTTCAGCTATTTCTCTTTGAAGATTACTTTGCACTCGCTGACAACAAGGACCTTGCACTAGCAGTGAACCAGGTTTGCAGGTAGGTGAGAGTGGTGTGTGCAGAAGGGTGTCAGATTTCTGACACCCTAGCAGCCACCAGCTTCATTAACTCCAGTGCTGATGATGGGGACACATGAGACTACTGTCTCTCCCCAGCTTTTATTTTTGTCCCCTTGTGGCTTGCCATGTTGCCCCTGCACAGCAGGAGCATGTCTGGAGTGGCAGCTCATGTGCTGGGGAAGGCCAAGGTGTGCTACTGCACCTGGTGTCCATAATGCATAACAGGTCTGCAAAGATGTGAGCTGTGGATCAGACTGCAGTGGTTCATGGACCCTTCCCAGGCTAACTACTGTCCCCAGCTACAGTCTTGTTTGCCTGGGGGGAGCAGAGGAAATTGTTTAATACTTCAGGCACTGTTTCAAATCCAGTTTGAGCTAGATCTGGGAGACTTTGAAGAGACTGGCGTACAGATTTAATGAGAAGATATTTCTGTGGGAAAGCATGTAAGAGCTCTGGAGGGCAGGTGTTGGCAGGGGATGGGGTTGGGGAGAATGGGAATTTGCAATCACTTCAGGGTTCTGCGTTTGCTGTTGTACCAAAGTGAAAATCCTCCCCCCCCTCCCTGCGCAGGAGAAGGGAAGTCTGGCTGTGCAGCCACCTCCCTCTCTTGCTAAGAAAAGCAAGGAGCTGGCAGGCAGCAGTGTGCCTGAGCTGTGAGAGTGTAGGCTGATGACCAGCGTTAAGGCATTGACATCTGCATCTAACCAAGCGCTGGAGCAGGAGGGATGTTCTGGTACAGCTGGAGGCTGAAGCTGTTTCCTCCGTCTAACAAGCTCTCTTGTGTGTTACCTTCCTGCTGGGAACTGTTTGCTGGAGCTTTAATTTGCTAAACACTAACATCATGCCAGGGATTTTAGGGGTGTCCTGTGCAGTCTCTCAACAGCATCATCGGGCACAGCCTTGCTTCTGCCAAGGAGGTACGAGTTGTTTCAGCCAGGTGTGGATTGAATGGGGAAGTCGAGGGGCTTCTCATCTCCCCTTTGATTCAGACCAAGTTCAGTATGAATGCACCTGATCCCTGAACATCATCCCTGTCCCTCAGCTGGATCCAGCTGAGGCTTCAGCTCTGTGCTAGCACTGAATTAGCAGTAGCAAGGGCAAAGGGGTGTCAAAGCACAGCTCCTCCTCGATCTTCTTTTGGCTTCTTGCTGCTGGAACTGTCCAGCCAAAGAGCGTCTTACCAGGAGAATATTTTTCAAAGCTACTAAGAATAGAAGAAAACCCTAGAACGTGAAAGTATTGGAGACAAAGGCCAGTTTCAAAAAGTAAGTGTTGACTGTACTTCAAGTTCTTTGGGGGGAGTTATGTTCCACATAAGCAGCATTATTTTCATGGATGGTGAGTGGGCACTGAGGTGAGCGGGAGCTGTGGGCCTCGAGGACAAAATGTGCAAGTGTGGCATTGCTGGGGAAAGAATCTGCAGTTCAGTGAATTGGATGCACCCCTGAGTAGCCAGTGGTTTGGGGCACCCTTTTAGCTGTGAGAGATGTAGATTCAATGCCTGCTCAGCCTGTTGAAGACCAGGCTGCACGTGGGCTCATCCACTCTACTGCTCCATACTCCTGCTGTTCCCCTTAGAGCTGCAGTGTGTCCTGTCTCCAGCTGGCTGTAATGCTACCTTCTCTCTAGCTGAGAAAGGATGTGCCCTTGCCATTCATCCTCTGGGTCACTATCCTCCTTATGCGATGAATCCAAATGGAGGGTGGGCTGGAGACTTTCCCTGCTGTGTTCATTGCCAAGCCCCGGTAAGGAGGAAGTCTGCTTAGGAAAAGGCCACCAGTAACATGGGAGCATAAGGGCTGGAGGTGTTCCAGGAGCTCGTCAGGCACTACATGGGAGAGGCTTCCAAGGGGAAAGAGTGTACTAACAGAAAGCAGATTGCTGTGCTGCCGCAGCGTGCTGCTATTAGCACCAAGTGTGGCTGCTGGCTGCACTGGGGCATTAGTTCGGTAGCTTAGCCCCCAGCTCTGCTCCTCCCTGCCTCTTTGGCTCAGTCCTCTGCGAAAGACGGTACCCTTCTGCAGTGCCCGTTCTTCCCCGCCAGACAAGTTACTCAGCCCTCTCTCAGCTTGCTGCTTCCTCTCACAATCTGCCTTTTAATGCAGCCAGATGGTCTGTACTCGCCCACACTCCACGCAGGCACCTTCAGCTCCCTGCACTTGGATAATGCGCTCATCTGACCTGCTGGTGGTCAGGTCTGTAATCAGCCTTTGGGAGATGGTAAATGCTCTTGTGTTGTAGAGGATGGCTGTGGGAGGTAACCTGGGAGTGACAGTTGTCTTCAGACCTGCACCGAGGGTCTGCTCGACAGGCTGGCTTGTGTGGGCAGGGAGGCTCTCTGACCACATCCCTGTGAGCTCTCCACGTGAACAAATTCCCAACGCTAAAGCTCTGGAGCCTGCTGCTGTGCTTGGGCACCTGACTTGTCCTACACCACTTCATCGGCAGTGCTTACTGCTGGTCTAGGTCCCTGACCCTGGACTTCTGTCTAGTGCCATTCAGTCGGCTTCTGACACAATTTGCGCTGACAACTCAGTTGTGTTCATTTCAGATTTGTGTTTATTGGAAACTTTCAGTGCACATACAGGTTTTAAAAATTATCTGATACAGTGGATAACAGTAAACTGTCTTTTTCCTGGCGTTACCCAAGTGCTCCTTGTACTGCCAAATGCTTTTGGAGAGAACTTTGCCTATCTTGTTGTGAGGAGGAAGTGATTCCAGATTCCTGCCTTATGCTGTTGCTAAGACAAGACACGCTGTACCTTAACAGCATTACCCTATCGGCACTATGCTGTAGGTTAAGGTTAAACAGTGATAAGAAACTTCCATTTTAATCATGTCAGCTTTAGCTTATGTAAAAATACAGTCTACCTTTTTCCTTGGATTTTGGGGTTTTTTTGAAGTGCTGGATCAAGTGAAAAGGCCCAGACAGACTTGCACAATACATCCTTCAATGCTACAGTTAAACAGCTTGGAAAATGTTTAAATGACAAGAAGATAGAGGCTCATAAACTTGGAATCACCGCTTGCCACCAAAATCAAAGCACTGTGCTTGTGAGGTGGCCAGTGCTGCGAACTAGGCAGTGCCTTGAAAAAGGATCCAGGTTTTAGATTGTCCATATGCGATGCTGTGATCTGGATCATTAGCAAATATGATTTGCATAAGTAGCTCTTCCTTCTCCTCCTCCCATCCAAACTTTCCTGGCACAGTTAGCTAGAAACTGTCTCTGGGTGGCCAAGTTCGCAGTAGTGGTTAGGGGTCAGCTGACAGTCAGGTCTGTTCGCTCTCTGATCAAGCTGTGTCACCCTACAGAGTACTGGCAACAGAAAAGCACCAGGTTACTGCTTAATGGAAAATAGGTGCAGTTCAGTTCTGTGCTTCCTGTGATGGAGGAGGATTCACGTCAGTGCTGCAGCTCTGCATGTGGAAATGGTCTTGGCCTGAAACACACCCTGTGCTAAGCTTTGGTTACCTAGGCCTCACTGCCACCAGCCAAGACGCCCCTACGGAGACTTCACACAAGGAGGACCTTGTGGGGAATAACGCCCTGAAGTGCAAAGTGAAACCGTCAGGTAAGTTTCCATATATGCTTAGTTTACAACAGCAGTGACCCCAGGGAGCTTCCTTTGGCTGTAAGACCCTTTGCACTGGACAGGACTTCCCCTTGGATTTGTTTCAGTCAGTAGGAAGATCGCACTGAGCAGAATCAGTCTTTTTGTCCCCTTTCCCAGTCTCCTTTGACTCTCTTCTGTCATGTTTGAAAGTTGGGGAGAATTTCAGCTACTCTCCTGCGTAGCTGGTTTCTCCTTTCCTCTCTCTCTCTTTCCTTTTTCATCAGTAATGGGTACTGCCTCCATGCCTTGAACGCATTCAGCATGATTCTCCTTAAAGAAATTGGGGACACAAAGAACAAAGTGACAACATGCAGATGTGTGCATAACATAACAGGTAATCAAAAGATGAGTTCTATTTGAGGGGGGAACTCCCCTAAAATAGCTGTGGGATTTGTCCTTTCTGCTGCTAGTCAGGGCTGTGACATGTTAAACATCTGCATGCAGATCACTTCATTAATATGTCAGTCATGCCAGGGAAAAATAACACATTGCCCTTCTCTATTCCTCTCCCCCAAGAATTTTGCTCCTCCCTCTGACAGGATTCGTTAGCTGGTGTTTGCTTAGCACTCAAGATGAAAGATGTTTCTTGCAGAATAAACAGGGTCTCTGAAAGCAGTTTCTTCAGGAAAAATGCAGGCTCGTTTGGTCCAGACCAACCACTTGGGAGTGCAGGCAGCTGGGCTCCAATTCTTACCTGATTTTAATCACCCCACCAAAGGTGCCTTGCCCTGGGTTCCCATATGGGCAATAGGGAGCAACAGTCCTGTCTAAAGAATAGTTTGCTATGTCAAGGCCTGAACTGCCTTTTGCCAGTCAGCAGTGGAAGAGGTAATAAGGAATGACAGGTGATGACGCTCCTAATATGAGGTCATATGTAGAATGAATCCAGTCTCTTCCTGGGTCTGAATTTTCCCTGGTTCCTCCAGTTTGCTGGCTTGTTGGGTTAAATCGTGCACTGTTCTGATCTTACTGACATGGCAAGCTAGAACAGGTTCACTCTACCACATAAGAGGTGAATTTAATTCTTCCTCCAAGGTGCTGCAGATCCTGTTTGGGCTACGCACAGGCGCAGCCTATTCATGACTGCATGCAGCTGACATGCTTTCATGGTGAGGGTAGGTGAACATGCTTCTGTTTTCTGCTGAACTTTGACAGTAGTTTCTTCTTCTTGTTAAAATGCACAGCTAATGCAGTTAGGGGACAATGAGCGAACTGGCTGCGTCCAGCTCCAGTCATGATCGGTAGAACTGTCTGCTGTAGTTCTCGCTGCCAAGTCAGGCTGACAATGGTATAAACTGAAAGATTCCTTAAGTAGGGTTTCTAATTGATCAACTTTGGATTTGTGAACGGAATTATCTGCTGTGGACAAAACAATACAGTGTAATTCCTGCACAATCATTTGGCTTGCTATAATTGTACTTAAAGATTTTCCTAAGGCAGCTTTTAGCAGAAGCTGCATGGCCAGATCTGCTAATCAGCTTAGAAAGTTTCAGCTACTTATCTGCTTTCACTGTATTGTCTTTCAGCAGACTTAAAAGTCCTGTGAAGGGTACCACTAAATTTCTTTTTCCAGGCTGCAAAATTCTTACCATAAACCTCTGCTGATGATGTCTGTGCATATCACAGAAGCAAAATACCAGCAATAAAGAACCTGTTTCACACATTCTTGGGTAGCAGATAATTGACCTGTCAAAAGTAGTCTCTAAAATAATCTATAGGGTATATTAAACCCAAGTAAAAAGAACTGCTGGTAAGGGAGTGCACTTACTTGTTACTGTGTTCAGTAGCAATCTTCAGCTTCTCCCATAAAGTACTTTTTTCCTCCATGATCAGATCAAACCATGCCCAGAAATACTTCCTCATGAGGCAGGCTGCATGGAGGGTACTCACTCTCTCCTCCAGAGTGGAGAGATAATCCTTGTACTAGGGAAGGAGGACAGAGAAAGAAGTGAGAATGGCTTCTTTCTCCCAACCCCCAGCCCAATAAGCAGAAACAGAGCAGTGCTGAGACTGTGGCAGTGAAGGGTAATGGGGACAGGAGTGGAGGAAAATCAGCAGGGAGCAGGGTGAGAGAATGCAAAGGTGGAGGAGCAGTACGTAGGAGTGTCCTGGGTGGAGGAGAATGATGGAGAGTGGAGAGCTGAAAGAAGGTCTCTGAAGGAGGGAATGATGTTGCTGGAATGGGGACAGTGTAACTCGGCAAAGATTGGGCTGTAGGTGTGTGAAGTGGCACTGTGGTGAGGGGAAAGTGCGGCAGCAGCTAGCTCGCTTGGTATCATTTCTCCACTGTGGTGCTGGCAAACCTTTAGCCAGTTCCTGAAGCACTGTCTCAGCAACGTATGGGAATAGAAGTCCTCAGCCCGAGACACCTTCTCCATGAGTCTCCCCTGGGTGTCCTGGAGCCAAGTCATCAGGCATTTCCTCTGCAGGCCCAAGCAGTGGTGCCTTTGTGCCACCTGAATAAAGACAGCAGAGACGGCAGCTAGTTACTTGGACTAGTGACTACATAAACATAAAGCTACAGAAAACTGGGTACACTAGAAAATCACCTCAGCTTTTTGGGGCCCCTAAAATGCAGATGTCTGACAGGTGGAATAATTTACAGGATAGGTTCCCACAAAGAGGGGTCAGCATAAGGAACAAGACCAGTCTCTCTATCAGGCCACTGCTGCGTCACTTCTAGAGAATATCCTTTTGAATTAGATGCTCAGTTTAACCTATTGTGAATGAGCAGAGGCATGGCCTCTAACAGTTTAGTCCAACCCTGTTCATAACGCTGACCAGCAGGGTGGACTTACAGAACAGCTGCTAACCCTCTACTTCTTCCCAGCCAGAGGCCTATGTGCATTTGGTCGAGTACTGTAAGTAGCTGCAGTTCCAGTGACTTAAATGGAAGCTTGCCAACATAGCCCTGGGCTCTGGCTAAATCTTCAGGATACGGTTGAGTGTTATTAGTCCACCCCTGATAAGGCATGCCAATTCAGTCATGTACAGAAATGTTTCATTAGCAATATTTATGTGTCAGGGTCTCAGAAGCTACCACTTGCTATTCTGCACTGAAGACATGGCCAGGCTAGAACAGATCACTGGATTATCACCTGTGGTGTCCTACCTCTAGCAGTGGCCAACACTGCACCAGCAGCAACTCCAGAGAGAGGGAAAGCCCTAGTGATGGGATGGGGTTTACTATAACTACAGTGGCTTGGTGGTGTCTTACTGATTAGCTTTGCTGTGGAGCAAGAGAACTGACAGGCTCATGTCATATAACTTCAATTTATTTTTTTGGCTGTATCACACTAAACTAACTCCCACTGTGTTATTGGCATCAAATCATGTGGCAGTTAGTACTGCAGACAAATGGAGGCTAACAAAAGATGACTTCTCATTAGATTGAAATTAGTTCCTTTCTCTGTCCTTTTGGTTCCTGTTTAATCAGCTATAAATGAGGATGCCACCCTTGTGGGGTTTGATGACCTTTCATGATTATTGTCAGATGGACTGATTTAAAGAACTAAGATAGGGCAGGGTGTGCAGGGAGAATTTTTGCTTTCTCCATCTCTACCTGGCTTAAGAGCCTATTAAGGTTTCTGCTAAATGCTGCATCCGTTCTTCTTCCCTTCCTTCCATGACACCAGTCCTTTCCTTTATCCTCAGCACTTACCACCAGGTTTTCCTTGGCTTGCTCCCTCAGGCTTTTCCATGGCACCATCCCCAGCTTTCTGAGCAGGACCTTCTCATAGTGATCTCTGGCCTTTTTCTGGAGCTGCTGCACTTTCTCCAGCCTCCTCTGCTTCTCCAGCTCTTTCTACAATACAAAGAGCAGTAGTTTTAATTCACTCTGGATGAAGAGGATGTTAAGCAATGAAAATAGATTGTCATATTGGAGCTGGAGGTCCTGACCTGACAGGAAATGGGGATCTGCATCATCTTTAGCAGTGCAGACCAGACATGACCCCATGTACTAGAACCTGTGGTAGAAAGCAGAGCAAACTGTCTTGAAAATTCTCATGGAAGATGATGGTATTTCTGGACATTTCCTTGGGCCATGTATCAGCACATGGCCTTCCCTCAGCACTGCAGTTTGGTGTTACTGTAGCAGACACAAAATCTGTGGCTACCAGCAGTGCTGATGTAGCAGAAACCTCCTTTTGATGGGCCTTCATCAACGTGGGGAGGGGTGCTTTGGTGAGCTTAAGGAGGGCAGCTTTCTATGTCTTGTGGTTTAACCCCAGCCAGCAACTAAGCACCACGCAGCCGCTTCCTGCTCCCCAATCCAAAACACAGCACTGTACCAGCTACTAAGAAGAGAGTTAACTCTGTCCCAGCCGAAACCAGGACACTATGTTTACAAAACTAGATTGAAAACATGTCAAAAAATGATTCTGAGTTTACACATGGACCCTACCACTTAATCTAGCCTAAATACTAGGGAAGGGATGTGGGTATTATATAACTGTACAATATTACTTTTGACTGAGACTCAGGGATGAAGGTCAAACATCCTAAAACACTCAATGCAAGTAGAACAGTAGTTGTAGGTCAAATTCCTGTAGGATTTCAAATGTGCTATTTGGGTTATTAGGACAGCTCACTTCCAAGTAACAGTAATGAAGTGGGGCTATTCCTACGCTAGCTCCAAGGAGAGCATACTTCTAGTCTTCAGGTGGAAAGTTGCCCTTGATATATGTCAGGCTTGTTTACTTTTAAATTGTGTGTTTGTGACTGGTATCATTGTCTATATAGCAGGTGCTGTGCTGTGGAACTCTGCTCTGCTAATGAAGACCTTCAGTTCACATTATTCTGGCTGCTGACTGAGTGCTAGTGGGTAATGGCTCTTCTTCCCTATCCCTGCTAAAGGGGGGGAAACAGGTGAGGTGTTTGGTCACCAGCTTCTGCTGCCTTCTCTCCTCCCGTTGTTTTTCCTGCTGAGCTTCCTTTTCTTCGGCCTCCTTCCTCTGTCGTGCTTCCTCTTCAGCCTTCAGCTGGGCCTTGAAATGGAGGAAAGTGAAATTTGATTTGGCACATGTGACCTTTTCAGAGAACACAGACCTCTAAGCTCTCCCAGTATTCCTCTAGTATTGACCAGCACCTGAAACTTCAGAAGGAAGCAGACTTTGTCACATACTAGACATGATCTGCGCTGGGCAATGAACTGTGGAAGGGAGAGGAAGGAGGGACTGTTCTTTCTACTACCTATATATATCTTTCTTTGCCTTAAGTTATAGTATTTGCCCACTCTTCCCCTAAAAAATTTAAACCATACACCAAGTTATTTATTGATAATCTGATTGCCGAAGTCAGTTCTGAATCCCTGGGCCCTGCTCTGAAGTTTTACTTCTACATGCAAAGCAGTGTTACAGGCACCCAAACATTTCTTTCCCCAAACACTGAAGATCAAAGAAGTTGTTTTACTTCAGTACTGGTCATACTTGGCACAATATCCATCTCTGAATGTTTATCTACTCCCCTTGCAAACCCCACTCCGCTTTCATTTCACAAAGCTTTTGCTCTTGATGTATGCATCAAAGGCCTAAAACCCACACCAACCTTAATGCATGATTACTATGTGCTTCCTGATCTCTATGATTGTGGCAACTGCAGCTGAGGAAACCTAATCTGATGCTTGTCTGTCCACTCTATGGTTAAAGTGTTCTCTAAGGCTCGTTTCAGTCTCCTGTGTATGCGAGTGCATCTCTCTTGCTTGGAGAAGGAAGACACACTGGTTGTTTTAGGACCCCAGTTCTGAGCTTTCTAATCCGAATGC